>NC_134687.1:332094600-332400600 GCF_050947455.1 Rhinoderma darwinii | reverse complement strand
AAACACAATCACTGACACTAATCCACAATCTATCTGTATTCTGCATTTTACTATCTCTCACTCTCTGCCTGACATCCTCTTTCTCCTCTCTATATCTCCACAAAGCACCAGCATTTCCTGGATGGGCTGTTTATAGTTGCTATGACTTCTAAGTCACCCACTTAGTCCTGAGTCACTCTCACACTATACCCCTCATGTTTGGCTCTGCTAGACGGAGGGCTGCCTGCAAGGCATTATGGGGAAGCTTGCCGGGCCACTGCCAGAGGTCATGTGATCCTTCTCTGTCTTCTTCGAATCTGTAAAATGGCGGATGCCATTGTGAGCGATACATACAGGACAAATCTTAAATGTTTTGGATTTGCTAAAATCCAAAACTTTTAGGAAATTTGTAAACAAATTTTATTCATGTAGAATTGATTTGCTCATCTCTAATTATCATCCAACATTCGTCTGACATCTACATCTTGTTCCATCTCTTCAATCAGTGAGTCCCTGTTTCTTGCATATTTGCTGCCTTTCAGTATTGTGATATACATATGCTCCCTATATTTCTTTCCTCCAAATGTCCGGTTGGTTTACAATTCTGTTCAACAGTAGTCCTGCAGTATTGTTGCCAGTCAACGTCATTACAATCATATACACATAATAGAGGGGGAAAAAAATAGTCCATAGACACCCAACAGAGATGGCAAAGAGCAATAAGTATCCTTCTATACACGTTTACAGTTTAGAATTTCTATGATCTGACTCTTACTATGAGCAGGAAGCTCCCTGGTCTCTTAAACCTTTTGGAAAATCCAGACCTGTATATAATTAACAAAACTTAAATAAAAAATACCTGTCTGGTCTACCATGTATTTCCATTTCCTTCCTTATCAGAACTGTCATTCCATTCATGTGTATGGGCATATGTGTATGGACAGTAAAACTAATGTCTATGCATTGTTAATACTCTTACCTAGCATAAACACAGGATATAAATAGTGATATTGTAGGTCACTTAATTCCAGATACTCTAAATATGTAGGTAGTATAAAAGCTAGTATATAGGTGTGGCACTAGTAACTAGTGACTTAGTCACTGTACAGATTATTTTTGCAGTGTAGAGTGGTGGCGGCATTGTATTGCATTGTTATTTTGGCAACTATATGTAACAGTGTATTTGGGCACCATACTGTATGGTAAACTACACCATATACAGTATACCAGGGGTCTCAAACTCGGCAGGGTAAGTGGGCCGCATATAGAAAAAATGGGAAGTTGACGGGCCGCATTACTTTGAAATTTGATACAACACAAAATTATTGTTAATAAATTACTTATTTGAACTACTATAACACTATATTACTATAATAATAATAATAATACTACATTACTATAAAATTAATACTACATTACTATAATAATACCGCTAGGTTTAAAATTTTAAATATTTCTCCACGTGCTTATTTCAACAATCCAGTTTTCCAGTTTAAGTGTCGCTAAATGCAATCCGGCAGCTCAGTTGGCAGCATTTGGCAGACACACATGTCAAGATTGGGCAGCCCCTTTTTAGATAGTTCCACTGTGCCCTCTGTAGATGCTGCCGCAGTGCCCTCTGTGGATGCTGCCGCAGTGCCCTCTGTGGATGCTGCCGCAGTGCCCTCCGTAGATGCTGCCGCAGTGCCCTCCGTGGATGCTGCCGCAGTGCCCTCCATGGATGCTGCCGCAGTGCCCTCCGTGGATGCTGCCGCAGTCCCCTTCGTAGACGCTGCCGCAGTGCCCTCCGTAGATGCTGCCGCAGTGCTCTATGTAGATGCTGCCGCAGTGCCCTCCGTAGATGCTGCCACAGTGCCCTCCGCAGATGCTGCCACAGTGCCCTCCGCAGATGCTGCCACAATGCCCTCCACAGATGCTGCCACAGTGATGTCAGGGGCTTGCCCAGAGCTGGAGTCCCGGAGCAGAGCCGCTTCTAGCACTCTGCCTGGGATTCCATCTCTGCTCCTGACATCACTGTCCATATATGGACAGAGATGTCAGGGGCAACCCCAGAGCTGGAGTCCCGGGCAGAGCGCTAGTAGGCTCTTCCTGGGACTCCAGCTGTGGTCCTGACATCACTGGGACTCCTGCTCTGGGGAATTCCAGAGACCCGGTGCAGAGCCTGTACTAGCGCTCTGCTCGGGACTCCTCTCTGGGGAAGACCCTGACACACTGTCCATATATGGACAGCGATGTCAGGGAATTCCACAGAGTCCCAGAGCAGAGCCGATACTAGCGCTCTGCTCGGGACTCCGCTCTGGGGAAGACCCTGACACACTGTCCATATATGGACAGCGATGTCAGGGAATTCCACAGAGTACCGGAGCAGAGCCTGTACTAGAGCTCTGCACGGGACTCTGCTCTGGGGAAGACCCTGACACACTGTCCATATATGGACAGCGATGTCAGGGAATTCCACAGAGTCTTGAAGCAGAGCCTGTACTAGTGCTCTGCTCGGGACTCCGCTCTGGGGAAGAAGCTGACACACTGTCCATATATGGACAGCTATGTCAGGGAATTCCACAGATTCCCAGAGCAGAGCCGATACTAGCGTTCTGCACGGGACTCCGGCTCTGGGGAAGCCCCAGACATCGCTGTTCATATATGGACAGCGATGTCAGGGAATTCCAGAGTCTAGCGGCTCTGTGTCCCGCGGGCTGCAGATGACAGCCCCAGGGGGCGCATGCAGCCCGCGGGCCGCGTGCTTGAGACCCCTGCAGTATACCATATTGTTATTTGGGCACCATACTGTATAGTACTTGTAATTGGGCACTATATAGTATGGTTATATGTACACTTTATGCCAGTACAGGATATTTTGTATTATCCAACGTTTGGAAAGATAATAGATAGACAGGGAGTAACATCTATCATGTTACAAGCACTAAAGTTTGTAGATTTTGAAATATTTTGAAATACTGTAATGTCTTGGGGCTTTTATGCTACAAATTAGGCAATAACTGGTACACTTTGGAAAATGTATACACAGTATTATGCGTATTTCAGAGTCTGAGGGTCAATGCATGGCCCAGAGATTCCCAGTATGATGCACCGCCCCCTCACGCCGTGCAGTTGCTATAACAGGGTATATATAGTTTTTGCCTGGAGTGTTCCTTTAATAAAATACATTTTGTTAAACTGTTTGTTGGCTATCTTTGCCTCTTCTTTTGATAAATAACGTAAAACTACAAATAAAAAGCATCTGCAGTTCTTGAAATGACCTTTCATACTGGTACAATAAAGAAGAACTTGCTGGTACAATACTGTAATACAGACTGGAATGCTAATGCTCTCAGACTTTTAGAATGTTTCTTTCATTCTGAATGTTTTGTGCATGTAAATCACAGACTTGTCTTAAATTCTTGCCAAACTGATTTAATTTTCTCACAATATATTGCATTTAATACCGGCACTTTTCTAAGCACTTCTCACTGTTCATTATTCACTGTTCCTTTTGTACTTGTCAGGAATGACGTATTTGAGGACATAATCCAAATTTTTAGGTTTTGCTTTGTACATACCCACAGACAAGGATTTACTTTTAACTGCGTGTTCTAGTAATATACCACATGGAATGAGCTTTAAATGGCTTCAGAAGGCTTCCTGGGTGGTCTTCAAGAGAAGCAAATATGGTTTTAAATACTGCAATACAAAATAAAAAGAACTGCTATTATGATGTTTTCATTTGGGATTAAATGGGCAAATTTAAATGTTACAAGGCAACTTTTGCAAAGATAATTTGTAAATTATTTATCAAATCCTCTTGAGATGGGTGAAATGTATTCCTGGCCCACACAAGTACGTGAGTACATGTTTGTATATGATTTAAGTGGCAGGATTTATGACGTACGTTTTTTCATAGTTCATGATCTGAAATTGTTAGGTGTTACATGATGATAATAAATGTTCTGTTTTGGAGGTAACCTTTTGCTCTGTAGTGATAGTGTGAGGTCAAAGCAAATGAGCGTCCCTACGCACATTACAAAGAAGCCACTTGTAAGAATGGGGCCTTGAAGTTAAAGAGGCTCTGTCACCAGATTTTGCAGCCCCCATCTGCTATTGCAGCAGATAGGCGCTGCAATGTAGATTACAGTAACGTTTTTATTTTTAAAAAACGAGCATTTTTGGCCAAGTTATGACCATTTTCGTATTTATGCAAATGAGGCTTGCAAAAGTACAACTGGGCGTGTTGAAAAGTAAAAGTACAACTGGGCGTGTATTATGTGCGTACATCGGGGCGTGTTTACTACTTTTACTAGCTGGGCGTTCTGATGAGAAGTATCATCCACTTCTCTTCAGAACGCCCAGCTTCTGGCAGTGCAGACACAGCCGTGTTCTCCAGAGATCACGCTGTGTCGTCACTCACAGGTCCTGCATCGTGTCAGACGAACGAGGACACATCGGCACCAGAGGCTACAGATGATTCTGCAGCAGCATCGGCGTTTGCAGGTAAATCGATGTAGCTACTTACCTGCAAATGCTGATGCTGCTGCAGAATCAACTGTAGCCTCTGGTGCCGACACGATGCAGGACCTGTGAGTGACGTCACAGATCTGCACTGCCAGAAGCTGGGCGTTCTGAAGAGAAGTGGATGATACTTCTATACACAACGCCCAGCTAGTAAAAGTAGTAAACACGCCCCGATGTACGCACATAATACACGCCCAGTTGTACTTTTACTTTTCAACACGCCCAGTTGTACTTTTGCAAGCCTCATTTGCATAAATACGAAAATGGTCATAACTTGGCCAAAAATGCTCGTTTTTTAAAAATAAAAACATTACTGTAATCTACATTGCAGCGCCGATCTGCTGCAATAGCAGATAGGGGTTGCAAAATCTGGTGACAGAGCCTCTTTAATGACTTAAGAATATATCTACTTCTGACTGATATTACTGACTCCATTTTGAAAAGGTACATGGGATATAAGACTGAAAAATAAAAATAAAGATCAATTACATAAAAATATTATTCTACTATCTTTCATCACCTAGGTTTTGTTCAGACGTCATGATAAACTGTAACAGTTTAGAGTAAAATACATGTGGATGGGGTTTTGAAACCCCCATCCACATGTAAGGGGAAAAATTCTAGAAGAACATGCTGTAGAATTGCAAATTTGCAGTATGTCATTACTGTTGCGGAAATGCAACAGATTTTCAAAGTGAATTTCACCCCTTGCAATAAAGTGCAAAGGGTAAAACCCTCTGCAAATTTGCGGGAAGATACGTGACAGATATTGCATGTAACACATGTAATCTTTGTGACTGATAACTGCAAGTAAAAATCCTCAATGGTGGCTTTTTTGATTGAGTTGCTCTGTGGGGAATAACATTTTTTTTGGGCATAGTAGAGGTAAAAACGGATTCCTGGATAGAATAGAATGGTTTAAAAAGAAGATAGATGATATTCTATTAAATTGTAACTTCATTCCTGGCTTGACATAGGCTAGATAAATGGTGTGTTCTTAGTCAGATCATGATTGCGTGGTTGCGGAATTTAGATTAGGACCTGAAATAACTGGTGGTGGAGACTTAAAGCGTAGCTAACTTTTCAAGTGACATTTCAGAATGAGGGTATGTTCACATGCAGTAGCAAAATACATCTGAAATTACGGAGCTGTTTTCACCTGAAAACAGCTCCTGATTTTCAGACGTTTTTTAACTACTCGCGTTTTTCGCAGCGTATTTTACGGACGTTATTGGAGCTGTTTTTCAATGGAGTCAATGAATAACGGCTCCAAAAACAACCTAAGAAGTGACATGCACTTCTTTGACACGGGCGTTTTTTTACGCGCTGTCTTTTGACAGCGACACATAAAATAACACCTCGTGGGAACAGAACATCGTAAAAACCATTGAAAGCAATGGGCAGATGTTTGTAGGCGTAATGTAGGCCGTTTTTTCAGGCTTAATTCGAGGCGTAAAACACCCCTTATTACGTCTGAAAATAGGCCATGTGAACATACCCTAAGATGTAATATGTGTGTACATGAGGAATAACACTATTTCTGGCCATTATATGACTTGTATTCTGCATTTTTTTTATCAGTTTTTCCCTCTGCAGGTACTATGTCTAATTCTCAGTGGTCTCTAAACTAGTGGGCGGAGCCTAACGGCTATTATGTCTTCTATACACTGCGCACATAGAAAAGGTGAATCCTACTTTCCTATCCAGCACACACACACACAAACACACACACACACACACACACACACACACATACATACATACATACATACATACATACATACATACATACATACATATAGAAGCTGCAGAAGCATGGAGGACATCATACAGAAGTAAAGAGTGTAGCTGAGAATTCAGCACTGAATCTTGAGAGCAGGCTGTGTCTTTCTCACTCTCTCTCTCTCTCTCTCTCTTATTCTTTCACTCTCTGCTTCCTCCCCCTGCTCCCTATTCCCCTCTTCAAAGACTTGTATTGGCAGGCTGTGAAGAGTCACACTTCCACTTCCTGCAGTCTGTCTCTTCTGCTCTGTAACCAGGGTCGAACTTTGCTTGACAACAGTGGGTGGACAGCAGATTACAGGAATAGAGACACCTAGTGGCAGTAACTTCACACAGAATTTGCATGGATAAAACAACAACATTTAACAGTAAGTAAATTACAAGCTTGGTCTATATCAGGTATGCTATTAGACTAGCATGACTTATTTGAAAAGTAATTGTCCATTAAATCAGTCAATGTTAACTGATATAGACGTTATGGGGCAGATTTAACGCTCTTGAATCTAATGATATAGGAGAAATACATTTTTTATTTTTTTGAACAATGCATAAAACCTTTATTTGGGGGACATTTATTAATCTTTATAAACAAAAGAAGAGTAAGTGGGAAGAAGTGTGAGGATCTCAGGAGACTATATAAACTCAAGTAGGCTAATCAAAAATTTTCTACCATATTTCTTTGTCAACAGATTAAACATATTCAAATTCAATTGAATATTTTATTAACAAAAGAAAAAAACCAGAAAGAGCTTTAACCCCTTCCCGGCCAATCACGTACAGTAACTTGATGGAAACTGGTGTCTTAACACCTTTTCACGTTACTGTACGTGAAGGAGATGAAGCTAGCTCAGGAGCTGAGCCCACACCATCACCACCGGGTGACAGCTGTATGTTACAGCTGGCACCCTGAGGTATCAGGCAGGACTGGAGCTAGCATCCGATCTGGCCGATTAACCACTCACATGCTGCGTTCAATAGATATCTCAGCATGTGAGGAGTTTATAGCCACCGGCACCCCAGCAACCTGATCACTGGGTTTCCGGTGGCTGCAAAGGCGATCGGAGGCCTAATACTTACCTCCCGGTCTGCCAGCAATGGAAGCCTGCTATGCCCCACTCAGCGGCGGGGCCTAAAAGGCTTCCGGTACCATCGGCAAGATGACGCCGGCTCAGCTCCCGGCTCAGAAGCTGAGCCGGCATCATCAGCAGTGTGTGTCTGCTGTATGCTACAGCGGACACCCCGATCTATAGGCAGGAACTGGAGCTAGCTCCAATTCCTGACATTAACCCCTTCGATGCAGCGATCCAATGCGATCGCTGCATCAAAGTGGTTTGTATCAAATCGGCAGCCTGCCATGCGATGGCAAGGCTGGCGACTGCTACTATGGCAACAGGAGCCCTAACAATTGCCTTCCTGCCTGCCATTACGGAAGCTGATTTTAGGCCCCGCCCAGAGGCGGAGCCTGATCGGCTTGCTGTCAGTGAACAACTGACAGTTCCAATACATTGCACTACATAGGTAGTGCAATGTCTTAGAACATCAAACAAACAGTTGGACCTTCAAGTCCCCTAGTGAGACTAAAGAAAAGTGTCAAAAAAGTAAAAATAAAAGTTTCAAGTAATAAAATAAAACACAATCTCCCCCTTTTTCGCTTATCAAGTCATTTATTATTGAAAAAAATAATAAACCATACATATTTGGTATCGCTGCGACCGTAACCACCTAAACGATAAAAATATTATGTTATTTATCCTGCGCAGTGAACGCCGTAAAAAAAAAACTAAAAAATACTGCCATAATTGCTGTTTTTTTGGTCACTTTGTCTTCCAAAAATTGAGATTAAAAGTGATCAAAAAGTCGCATGTATCCAAAAATGGTGCCTATAAAATCTATAACTTGTCTCGCAAAAAACAAGCCCTCATACAGCTCTGTCGACGAAAAAATTAAAAAGTTATGGCTCTTACAACTTGGCGACAGAAAAAATACATTCTCTTTACAAAAGTCATTTTATTGTGCAAAAAGTTGTAAAACATAAAAAAGTTCTATAAATTAGGTATCGCCGGAATCGTATTGGCCCGCAGAATAAAGGTAACATGTCGTTTTTAACGCCAGGGGAATGCTGTATAAAAAAAACAAAAAAACTATGCCAGAATTGCTGTTTTTTTGTCACCTTGCCTTCCAAAAAAAGGATAAAAAGTGAACAAAAAGTCGTATGTACCACAAAATGGTACCAATAAAAACTACAGCTCATCCCGCAAAAAAACAGCCCTTATACCATTACGTCTATGAAAAAATAAAATAAGTTAAGGCTACAATAAGTCAGGAAATAAAAATATCCAGTTGTGGAGCCCGAGGGGAACATTTCTTCTGTTTCAAAAGGCGATGTATCAATGCACTAAAATTAGGGAACCAGGAAGGGGAGGGCCCAAACATATCTGTTGGAAGAGAGGGTGCCCGTATTATACCAGGACAACACTTTCCCGGCAAAATTCCCCAAACTACAAAGGTGCGGAGTGTGGACCAAAAGAGAGATAAGGAAGGACATTTATCGGTGCGACACCGGCCTGTACAGAAAGGATTGCTTCACAGCGTAACACATATCTATGGATTATTTTATTATTTTTTTTATCTTATTATTATACCACCTGACTATGCCCCTGATGTACTCTGCCCAGCTCACATATGCCCTATATTATAAACGGAAACACCAGTAAGACTCCAAACAAAGCTATTACCAAGTAAAATCCACGCTCCAAAAGTCAAATGGCGCTCCACCCCCTTCTGAGCCCTACAGTGTGCCCAAACAGCAGTTTACTTCCACATATATGGCATCGCCATACCCGGGAGAACCCTTTTAACAATTTTTGGGTGTGTGTCCCCAGTAGCACAAGCTGGGCACAACATATTTGCCACTGAATTGGCGTATCTAGTGAAAAATTTTAATTTGCGCCTTCCGCAGCGCAATCATTTATGGAAAAGACACGTGGGGTGAAAATGCTCACTACACCCCTTAATAAATGCCTTGAGGGGTGCAGTTTCCAAAATGGGGTGACTTGTCAGGGGTTTCTTTTATTATTTCACATCAGAGCCTCTGCAATTGTGAACCAATACTTTATATGTCGCCAAATTAGGCCTCAATTTTACATGGTACTCTTTCACTCCTGAGCCTGGTCAAATGTCCAGGCAAAATATTAGGGTCACATGTAGAGTGATTATAAAACAGGAAAACACAGCATAATAATTAGAGAGCTGTCTAGTTATGGTGGCACAAGCTGGGCACCGCATATTGGCATATCTATGGAAAAAATCCCATTTATCGTGTGCACACTAATTTCTGCAAAACACCTGCGAGGTTAACATGCTCACTACACCCCTAGGTGAATACCTTGAGGGGTGTTGTTTCCAAAATGGGGTCACTTCTGGGGGGATCCACTGTTTTGGTCCCACAGGGACTTTGCAAATGCGACATAGCGACCAGAAACCAAATGCAGCAAAATCTGTACTCCAAAAGCAAATGGCGCTCCTTCCCTTCCGAGCCCTGCTGTGTGCCCAAACAGCAGTTTATGACCACATGTAAGGTATTGCCGTACTCGGGAGAAATTGCTTTACAAGTATTGGTGGTTCTTTTTTTCCTTTACTTGTTGAGGAAATGAAAAATGTTGAGCTAAAGCTACATCTTATTGAAGAAAAAGTATTTTTTTTATATTCACTGCCCAATTCTAATAAAATCAATGAAACACCTGTGGGGTCAAAATGCTCACTACACCCCTAGATGGATTCCTCAAGGGGTGTAGTTTTCTCAATGGAGTCACTTTTTTGGCGTTTTCACTGTTTTGGTCCCTTAGGGGCTTTGCAAATGTGACCTGGCCTCCGCAAACCATTCCTGCTAAATTTGAGCTCCAAAAGCCAAATGGCGCTCTTTCCCTTCTAAGCTCCGCCGTGTGTCCAAACAGCCGTTTATGCCAACATGTGGGGTATTGTTTTACTCGGGAGAAATTGCTTTACAAATATTGCAGTGCTTTTTCTCCTTTTGTCTTTGTGGAAATTAGAAAAAATTAGCTAAACCTACATTTTCTTTGAAAGAATGTAGATTTTCATTTTAACTGCCTAATTTCAATAATTTCTGCAAAAAACCTGCGGGGTCAAAATGCTCACTATACCCCTAGATAATTTCCTCAAGGGGTGTAGTTTCCCAAATGGGGTCACTTTTGGGGGATTTCTACTGTTTTGGCACCTCAAGAGCCCTTCAAACCTGACATGGTGCCTAAAATATTTTCTAATAAAAAGGAGGCCCAAAATCCACTAGGTGCTCCTTTGCTTCTGAGGCCTGTGCTTCAGTCCATTAGCACACTAGGGCCACATGTGGGATATTTCTAAATACTGCAGAATCTGGGCAATAAATATTGAGTTGCATTTCTGTGGTAAAACCTTCTGTGTTACAAAAAAAATAGATTAAAAATGAATTTCTGCAAAAAAAAATGAAATTTGAAAATGTCACTTCTACGTTGCTTTAATTCCTGTTAAATGTTTAAAGGGTTATGAAACTTTCTAAATGCTGTTTTGAATACTTTGAGGGGTGACGTTTTTAAAATGGGGTGACTTATTGGTGGTTACTAATATATAAGGCCATGAAAGCCGCTTCACAACTGAACTGGCCCATGTTAAAATAGCCTTTTGAAATTTTCTTGAAAATGTGAGAAATTGCTGCTAAAGTTCTAAGCCTTGTGATGTCAGAAAAATAAAAGGATGTTCAAAAAATGATGCCAATCTAAAGTAGACATATGGAGGATGTTAATTAGCGACTATTTTGTGTGGTATAACTGCCAGTCTTACAAGCAGATACATTTAGAAATGCTAATTTTTGCAATTTTTCACTACATTTTGGTGTTTTTCACTAATAAATATTGATTTTATCGACCACATTTTTCCACTATCATAAAGTACAAATAGTCACGAGAAAATAATCTCAGAATCGCTTTGATAGGTAAAAGCATTCCCAAGTCATTACCACATAAAGTGACACATGTCAGATTTGAAAAAATGTCTCTGGTCCTAAAGGCCAAAATGAGCTTGGTCCTCAAGGGGTTAAGGTGGACCCGTGCAAGAGATTATACATTTGTAAACAAACTAGATAGGCGCTTGCCTGATTATTTGCAGCAGAAAGAAATTATAAATGTGATGTGTAAAGGAGGGTTAACTATACTCTAAAATCCATAACACTTTTTTTTTTTTTTTTTTTTAAAGTATACAGTAAAATGTCTGGCATTAATGAAGAGAAGATTGAGAGCTTTCTTGGTGAAGTATTGCTGTCTAAGATTATTAGTGAGGAGTGAGAAATGTTAGGAGAAGATGTTAGTAAGAGATAGGCTGGGGATTAAAGACATTGAAATCTGGAAAAAAAACAGGACCTGATTTTGGCTCCGTGTTTAAAAACAAATTATATAATACAATTTTAAGGGTCAAATGTAAGAGTAAATAATTACTGGAGGCGCCTATTGTGATTCCAAAACCAGTGAAGGACAGTTTATCTGTCAAAAACAAAAAAATAATTTCATTACTGTCAAATACTTACCTCAACCCGTTTGTGCGATGCCGGGCGGCCAATAGGAAGCTAGGGTTTTCTCTACAATCAGCTGGCAGGCAGTTCAGGGGCTTGGTCAGCAGCCCAATCAATGATATAGGTGCTCTATTTAAATCCTGCATATACACTTGCTTTTGGCCAGTTATTCTGTAATGTAGCTAATAAAAAACTTGCCTGTAAAACAATAGAGATTCAGCAGTCAGACTCAGTGCTTGATACTCTGTTTAGCAGAGTCTAAGGGACTGCAGGCATTCACCCATTAACCCCTGTACAAGGATCTGGTCTGCGCTGTAGCGTATCCCCAGGTTGTGTCTGCAGAGTAGCTACAGACAAATGAAGCAAACATGCATGGTTGACATTGTTTTTTTTACCAGATTCAATGTTGTTGTTACCTTCAGACCTGGGACCAAGAATTTTGAAGCGCCTTATCCTGCTGTCGTGGTCCTTTTCAGATTGACATTTTTAAACCTGAACCCATTCTTCCTAAACGAATAGTATTTTCTGCGATTTCCTCAAATCTAGATGAAGATATTAAAGGTGCTCAACTCTTTTCTCCTGAGTCAGTACCTGTTGGAAAGTTGCTTGTTCCTCCTCTACTCAGGTTATGTGTTCTTCAGACATGCATGACTCTGGTAGGTCATCCAGTTTAGGTCATCAGTAAATTGGTATCTCGCACCTTCTGGTAGCCATCGTACTTACGGAATGTTTGGGCCTATGTCTTAGCCTATGAGGTCTGTGCTTCTGTCAAGTTATCTTGTGTACTTCCTATTCCTAAGAGGACATGGACATATGTTTCTATAAACTATTTTATAAAACTTTCAGTTTCTGATGGCAAAACGGTAATTGGTTGGTGATAGATCGCTTTTCTAAGCAGTATTATTTTATTCTTCTTACCATCCGCTTGCCTGCCATTTTTTGGACTTGGGGTACCTCTCCTTATGACCAGGCCCTGTTCCTGGTTTGTGCACATCCTCTGCCTTTGACATAAACACTTTTGATTACCCAGTATTTACCCTTGGTTGGTTTGGTTTACTCTTGCCTGTTTGGTCCACCTGTCAGCGGCTACTAAACCTGGTTATTCTCTGCAGCGAGGACCAGAATCCCTATACAGGGGTTAAAGGGTGAATACCTGTGGTCCCTAAGACTCTGTTTAACAGAGTAGCCAGCGCCAAGACTGACTGTGGAAGAGCTATTGCTAGACAGGCGGCTTGTTTATCAGCTACATTACAATCACTTAATGTAGGCTAAAAAATGTTCCCCCTATAGTGGCTGAAAGATTAAAGAGAATAATAGAAAACATGATACATAAAGATCAGGTAAGTTTCCTACCTAAAAGGCAAGAAAATATTTGTAAAGTACTAGATATATCATATATAAACTCTGGAAAAACTCCCATCCATTATACAAAGTTTTGATATAGAGAAGGTATTTGACAGGCTTACCCTGACCTACATGTTTGCTACATTAAAGAAAATAGGGTTTGAGGGAAATTGAAATAAAGCTTGGAAATTTTTATATACCAGCACCACAAGCTATGTTAAAGTTACCCAGTGAGACTGTTAAAATGCTCAAAATAGAAATAGGTATCAGAAAGGGATGTCCTTTCAGGAAAAAGCCAATATTGATGGTATTGAAATAGTATAGAACAACTACAAAGCACATCTATTTGCTAATGATATTCTGTAAACTATAGCTAGGTCCTTGACTTCCCTTCCAAATCCAAAAAAGATTTTAAGAGATTTTGTGGATATTTCGTTTTTTAGTTCAATTCGAAAAGAACTGAAGCTTCATTGTGTAACATAACTGAATATCTGAAAAATCTGATCCAGTTAAAATTTTACTTTGATATTAAATAAAAGTACTTGAAATATTTGGGCATTACAATTACAATGTCTTTATCTGAATTAAAGTAAATTATTGGGATTTTTTTTGAAGATTAAAAAAGTACCTAATTAAATGAAATAATAAAAATCTCTCTCTTTTGGGTAGGTAAATGTCAGTAAAATTAATATTCTTCTAGGAATGTTGTACCGTTTTAGTTGTCTGCCGTTAAGGTTCAGCAGGAAGGTGGTTCTAGGGATGCAAAATGCAGTTATGCGTTTTTATGTGGAGTGAGAAAAGGCACAAAAATATCTCTTTATTGCATAAAAAAAGGAGGCTTTCAGTCACAAATTAATTATTGTGTTTTAGGTCATCTAGAATAGCGCAAATAATGTATGTCAATGCGGGGTCTTATTGGCCAATTTGGGTTAAGTTCGAGGGGAAAATCGGAGTTATGGGGAAAGTATAATTGGGCAGGATTAATTTGGGTTGAAGAAAAGGTAAAATTCAATGAAATCATAGGGTATCTAGTACTCAAAGATTCCTTGGGGTTGGGGTAGAAGTAGTAAAAAGCTATCAAATAAAGTGTGAGCCTTGAGGAGTTATGGACTTAAGGCCCTTTTACACGGGCTAATTATAGGGCAAACAAGCGTTCATATGAACACTCGTTCGAGGTCATTGCCCTGTGTAAACAGCAAACGCTCGTTCATCGGCTGATCGTATTATTTATGCAGCACAACATGTTATCGTTTTCAGCAGCACATCTCTGTTTAAGGGAGATGTGCTGCCGACATGATGGATATGCATGGGGACGAGCTCCCTTAACCCCTTCAGGACAAGGCTTATTTTAGCCTTCAGGACCAGCTTCATTTTTCAAATCTAACATGTGTCAATTTATGTGGTAATAACTCTGGAACGGTTTTACTTATCCAAGTGATTCTGAGATTGTTTTTTGGAACAAATTGTTTTAAAAAACTTAGCATTTTCCAACATTTGAAATCCTCTACTTCCAAAATGGATTACAGTACTACACAAATTAGTAAATAAATAAGGTTTACTATATGTCTTATTTATGTAGGCATCATTTTTTAAAATTTAATTTAATTTTTTTCAGGACGTTATGAGCCTTATATGTATACTAGCAGTTTTTCAAATATTCAACAAAATTTGAAAAACATATTTTTTTAGGCACCACTTCAGTTTTGAAGTAGCTTTGAGGGGTCTATATATTAGAAACCCCTCATAAGTCACCCCATTTTAAAAACTGCACCCTCAATGTATTCAAAACATCATTTAGGAAGTTTGTTAACCCTTTAGGCGTTTCACAAGAATTAAAGCAAAGTGGAGGTAAAGTTTAAAAATAAAAATTTTTTAAATCCATTTATTTCAGTAACAACTCAATATTCATTACACTGATTCTGCACTTTTCAAAAATATCCCGCATGTGGCCCTAGTGTCCTACTGGACTCAAACACAGGCCTCAGTGATGAAGGAGCAGCTAGTGGTTTTTGGGGTCTCCTTTTTATTTGGATGTTTTCCAGGCACCATTTCATGTTTGAAAAGGCCATCAGGTGCCAAAACTTTAGATCCGCCCAAAAAAACACCCTATTGTGGAAACTGCACCCCTCAAGGAATGTATCTAGTGGTGTAGTGAGAATTCTGACCCCACAGGTTTTTCATGGAATTTACTAGAACTGGGCCACGAAAATTACAAATATTTTTTTTCCAATGTTTTAAATGTAGATTTAGCTCAAAGTTTTTAATTTCCACAAGGAATTCAGGAGAAAAAGCACCCCAAAAATTTGTAGGCAATTTCTCACGAGCAAGGTAATAACCCATTGCTGTTTGAACACACGACAGGGATCAGAATGGAAGGAATGCCTTTTAGGTTTTGGAGCTAAGATTTTTCTGGAATGGGTTTCTGATGTCATGTCGCATTTGCAAAGCCCCTGAGGTACCAGTACAGTGGAACCCCCAAAAAGTGACCCCATTTAGGAAACTTTCCCTCCTCAAGAAATTAATCTGGGGTATAGTGAGCATTTTGACCCCACAAGTGTTTCAGATAATTTATTAGGCTTAGACTGTAAAAAATGAAAATATATTTTTTTGCCAATAAAAAGTTTTCACAATGACTATAGGAGAAAAAGCACTTCAATGTTTGTAGAGCATTTTCTCCTGACTACAGAAATTACCCATATGTGGTCATAAATTGCTGTTTGGGCACACGGCTAGGCTCAGAACAGAAGGAGCGCCGGTTGGTTTTTTCAGTGCAGATTTTGCTAAATTGGTTTATGGGGGCCATATTGCAAAGCCCCTCAGGTGTTTTATTGAATTTATTAGAATTGGGCCTTGAAAATTAAAAATTTATTTTTTTCCAATAATATGTCGTTAAAGCTCATCATTTTTGATTTTCTCAAGAAATACAGGAGAAAAGACACCCCAAAATGTGTTACTCCTGAGTATGAAAATACCTCATATGTGGTAACTGCTGCTTGGAGACACGGCAAGCAGTGGCGTAACTATAGGAGTCGCAGTAGTCGCATTTGCGACCGGGCCCCGAAGCCAGGGAGGCCCGCGGCCCCCCGCACCACATCAATGAAAAGTTACTAAAGTAACTGTGGCCTATGTAATAAACTACACGGGCCCCTGTTACGATAGTAACTGACAGTACTTACCTCCCCCTCTTTCCGAAGCGGAGCGGAGGTTCTGACATCACAGCGCCGTGCGCAGCGCATGACGTCATGCGCATATAAATTTATACTGTGAACAACCGTAAAGGTATGTTCACACGCTTAACAAAAAACGGCTGAAAATACAGAGCTGTTTTGAAGGGAAAACAGTCTCTGTTTTTCAGCCATTTTTTAAGCAACTAGCATTTTTTGCAGCGTTTTTTAAGGCCGTATTTTGGCTGTTTTTCTACTGAGTCAATGAAAAACGGCTCCAAACATGGCTCAAGAAGTAACATGCACTTCTTTTTATGAGGCGTTTTTTTTTATGCGGCCGTTTTTAAAAACGGCCGTGTAAAAAATGCCCCGTGGGAATGGAACACCGTTTTTCCCATTGAAATCAATGAGCAGATGTTTGGAGGCGTTCAGCCCCCGAATTTCTAGTAGTTTTTCGGGGGCGTTTATGCCCTGAAAAATGGTTGACAATAGGTTGGGTGTACATACTCTAAAAGTGTATAATCAGCGATCGGGACATAATTGGAAAGGGGCAGAGGCCAACAAATGTACATATGCTATTCACAGTATATATTTGTATGATTTAATTGTTATATGGTGTTTTACGTTGTATTTTGTACACTTCATATCACTGACTCTGTAGATGGGTCAAAATTTTTTAGATTTTGTATCTGTATATATTAATTATAGATTTAACAAGTATTGATCAATGACTGTATGTACTTCCTATATAAACTTGACACTTTGCACTATGTGGTAGCTTGAATCGAAACGTCGCTCACTTGAGGTGAATAAAGCAACCATTTTTCATCTTCATTGATGTCCTGGTGCCGGTCCTTTGTCCTATGTTTATATATATATATATATATATATATATATATATATATATATATTTATTTCTCCAACAGTTTTACTATTGGCAGATAAAGTAAAGAGTACATTCAGACTTGAAAATAGCTTCATTCGGAAAATTGCCAGCAAAAGTTTGCATCGCCCAGAATTGGAAAGGTGGGGAATTGATAGTAGGAAAAGTAATAGACAATGTAAACGTTATCTAATTGATTAATTAAATTGAAGCAATAAGAAGATATAATAGATTTAACTTTGTTAGAGAATGGCATCCAATTTTGGATTGTCTCAATATTAATAGTATAGGAGCGGCGGTGAGAATCAAAATGATATTTAGGTTGTGAGGGATTTGGGGGGAATGAAGAGAAAGAGAGATCATGGTTTTTCTTCCCCTTCTTTTCCCTTTTTTTCTTTACATTTTTTGATGTATAATTATTTTTATGTTTTTTCATGTTATGATAGAAAATTAAAAAGTACGATATTTTTGTAAATGAGGTGAACATAATTAAATAGAATATTCATACTGGTATATGAGTAAAGTTGTGATGTCCATATAACAAGATAACATCGTTACGTTGAATGGGGCCCTGTGCGGTAACCTCTGTTAGCACTCCCCAAATGGTGTACAGTTGTACAGTATAAAAAAAAACCATACCAAATAGTGCCCATTTATCAGTGTCATACAGTATGGTGCCCAAACAGTGCCATATGTTGGTCAAATAACACCTTCATACAGTTGCCTAAACAACAATGCTATACAGTACTGCCACTACAACAATACACTGCAAAAATGATACAACGTACAGTGCCTAAGTATCAGTGTGACACAGTGGGAAAGTAAATATCACTACACAGTCCTCAAATATTACCAACAGTGAGAAAATAATAGTTTCATGTCTAAATAAAACTGCAATACCAATAATATTAAGATTTGTGGTGGTGGTGGTGGTGGTGGTGGTGGTGGTAAGCCTCGGTGCCAGGTTGCACACCCCTCCGGCCGACCCTGGTAAAGGGGAGAGTACACAAATTTCAATATGTTATAGAGTGTCATATGAAAAAAAGGCAAATAAAATTAGACAAAAATGTAAATCTTACCGCATTGTGTTGCATATTTCTCAAGTTTTATAGCAAATAATTTGTGACAGTTCTTTTTTCTCTTTGTATAGAAAATACTGATCTAATGGCAGCTAGACAATAGATCATCATTTCCACTAATTTATAAATAGTTATATTTCAGGGTCAGATCCCAAATGTTTCGGATTCACTAAAATTATGTAGTTCTTGTGACACATGCACTTCCTACAGGTCTACATACCCTTGTCTGGAACACGAAGACCCCTGTATGCCACTGTAAGGTGCCTCTGTAAGACACTGTATTGTTCCCTAGAAGCAAGGACTAGGTGAGAAAATAGTACCTCCATAATACAGCATGTGAAGGAGCATGCCATGTTTCATTTTTTAACAGATTCTATATGACTTCAATAGAGAAAAAAATTGTGGATGCCCTTACATAAAATCTGAGACACATGGAGGTACAGTATTTGACCATAGGGCAACATATTGCAGATCCGTGTGCAAGAGCCCTAAGGGCAAAGCCCCACGTGGCGGAATTGCTCTTGAATTCCGCTGCGGACACTCCGCAGCGTTAATCCGCAGCGGACGCGTTTCTCCATTGCCTCCCACTTCTTTTTAGTAGGCTTCGTTTAGACGAGGCTGAAAATTCCGCTGCGGAGCATAGGCTGCGGTGCGGAATTTGGTGTCCGCAGCATACAATGGATGTTGCGGACCAGTGGCGGACTGGTTGCGGACTCATTGCGGATGTTCTCTATTGACTTCAATGGAGATTCTAAATTCCGCAATGAAGTCTGCAGATGTCATGCACATGTTATGTGTGCTGCGGATGCGTATTGCTTTTTTAACATGACATTTCTTCATTCTGGCTGGACCTATGTATTTCTAGGTCTACAGCCAGACTGAGGAAGTCAATGGGGCTCCCGTAATTACGGGTGACTATGTGTGTGCACCCATAATTACGGGAGTGTTGCTAGGCGACGTCAGTAAATAGTCACTGTCCAGGGTGCTGAAAGAGTTAAGCGATCGGCAGTAACTGTTTCAGCACCCTGGACAGTGACTACCGATCACAATATACAGCAACCTGTAAAAAAATAGAAGTTCATACTTACCGAGAACTCCCTGCTTCTTTCTCCAGTCCGGCTTCCCAGGATGACGTTTCAGTCTAAGTGACGGCTGCAGCGGTCACATGGACTGCCGCGTCATCCAGGGAGGTCGTGCTGGATGCCGAAAGAGGGACGCGTCACCAAGGCAACGGCCGGTAAGTAGGAAATTCTTTTACTTTCACTAGGGAAAGTGCTGTCCCTTCTCTCTATCCTGCACTGATAGAGAGAAGGGAAGTACTTTCACCGCAATACGCAGCAGCCAGTCCGCATCAATTTACTGCACATTTTGGGCAGATCCGCCACAGAATCTGCAACGCAGATTCTGTGCGGCATTGATGCGGACAGTTGCGGAGGAAAACCGCCACGTGGGGGCATGCCCTTACTGTCTAGTTATCTAATCTTATGTGGTACATTTTCAATAAAAAATTGCATATTCATGGTCTGTGTTTCTAACTTGTTGTGGTTTATGGGTTTTATTGTTGGTGTTCTTATTGCTGTCTGCAGAATTGTAGTTTTTGTATTAGTTGAATCTCTGGAGCCACTCATGGGTGACTAAATTCACACAACCTCAGATAATTTCAAAAAGGTTTAATTTAACAATTGCCTTAATTTATAAGGTTATATTAGGTAGTGGTGACTTAATGGCTGTATTAGTACATGTAGCTCCTGGTAAATACTGTGTAGCTCTACTACAATCATTTTTAAGAGACAATTACATGAATAGAGTAAGGCTATAAAATAACATTACAACTATAATTGTATCTGCTGGGAGTTTAGTTGCAGAACACAATTTACGGCAATGGACTTTGTCACTTTACATTTCTTTATTTTCACTATGTTCCTTAGGGACATTTTTATTCAATGTTATTAAGTCTTTAGAAATCTACATTTGATGTAGCCATTATGGATTTTTTTTATAGAAATGTATAAAAAAAGAAATGTTATGCATCTTGGGTTTTCTGCACTATTTTCATGGATGAAATCTGTATTTTGTATGAAGATAATATAACCTTATAACTACAATACATAATGGCAGTGGAGTCGATAGCATCGGACATCTGGGACCCAAACCCTTGATTTTTGACCCAGTGTCCCAGATCTCCGGGCGACTGCCACAATCAAATGTATCTGTGTCCTCAGGACGCAGATAAAATTTAATACTATCAGCTATCAGCTCCCTGCTCTGCCATTCACTAGTCTACAGGCCACGTTAGGCCTGCAGCCTATAAGAGGCTGGAACAAGATCCTTACTTAGTCTGGCGCCTTATAGGCTGCAGGACTGAGGAGGCTGTGCAACTCCATTTGTCGTGTGAATGGGGCTAGGTGAGTATACGTTTTTACGAGGGGATGTGACACTATCTACAAGGACGTGTGTGTGTGGCACTCTACAGAGGGGGGTGTGTGGCACTCTCTACAGGGGTGTGTGTGTGTGTTACTCTCTATAGGGGGGTGTGTGTGGCACTCTCTACAGGGGGACTGTGTGTGGCACTCTCTACTGGGGGACTGTGTGTGGCACTCTCTACAGGGGGACTGTGTGTGGCACTCTCTACAGGGGGACTGTGTGTGGCACTCTCTATAGGGGGACTGTGTGTGGCACCATACCAGGGTGTGTGACATTATATACAGGGGGCACTGTGTGTAGCTATAGGGGCCATAGTCTTATAGATATGCTGTCTCCAATATATATACTGTATATGTATGTATAATTTTTTTTGTTCGGGTGGGTAAACATATGTCTTGGGGCTTATGCCCCTGATCTTTTAAGACCCTAGCAATGCCCCTGCATAATGGTAACAACACATTTTCTGTTAAAATAGACTTCACAATTGCCATTTCTAGTAAGAAAACAAAAAGTTGATAGCAGAAAGATTACATATAACTGGGTTACAAATTCATACTTCAGAAACATGCAGCTCCTGTTTAAATGACTAGCCCAGGGGCGTAACTTAGAGCTCCTGGGCCCCAGTGAAAAATGTGTTACCCACGCCTCTAATCTATTGCTTTTCATTTGTAGTATTTGTCTCCTAATAGGCGGTAGAGGAAACTTTTGGGCCTCTTCAGAAGCCAGGGATTTTGCACCTCTTTCTGCAGTGCCATTTGACTATCCTAAACTTCTCTTTGCAGCAGTGGAAAAGTTACAAGCGAACAACAGGTGTGGTAAGCTCAACATCGAACAGAATGGAGACAAATCCCAAGACAGTATAATGGCAAAGGAACTTCAGTACCAAAGAGGTTACCCAAATTATTATAAGTATATTGGTGCTAAAAAGTTTGTGAACCCTTCAGAATTTTCTATATTTTTGCACAAATTTCACCTAAAACTGCATCAGATTTGCACACGTCCTAAAAGTAAATAAAGAGAACCAAATCAAACAAATGAGTAAAAATATTATACTTAGTCATTTATTTATTAACCCCTTAATGACCAGCCTATTTTGGACCTTAATGACCAGGCCATTTTTTAAGTTTTTCCATCGTCGCATTCCAAGAGCTATAACGTTTTTATTTTTGCGTCGACATAGCTGTATAAGGTCTTGTTTTTTGCGAGACAAGTTGTACTTTTCAATAGCACCATTTTGGGGGACACATTATTTATTGATTAACTTTTATTTGGGGGGAAATAGAAAAAAAACGGAAATTTCGCCAATCTTTTTTGCGTCTTAAATCTACGCCGTTTACCGTGTGATATAAATAACACAATAACTTTATTCAGCGGGTTGTTACGATTGCAACGATACCAAATTTGTATAGTTTTTGTATGTTTTACTACTTTTACACAGTAAAAACGCTTTTTTTTCAAAATTATTTGTTTTTGTGTCTCCATATTTGAAGAGCCGTAACGTTTTTATTTTTTTGCCGATGGGGTTGTATGAGGGCTTTTTTTTTGCGGGAAGACTTGTAGTTTTTATTGGTACCATTTTGGAGTAGATGCGACTTTTTGATCACTTTTTATCACATTTTTTTAAAGTCAGTATTCACAGAAAACAGCAATTTTTCCATAGTTTTTTATTACATTTTTTACGGCGTTCACCGTGCGGGTTAAATAATGTAATAGAGTTATAGTCGGGGTCATTACGGACGCGGCGATACCAAATATGTGTCACTTTTTAACTTTATTTAGTTTTTTTAATAGTAAAGAATTTTGTGAGGGGAAAAGCTGGGTTTTTCATTTTTTTTTAAAAAAAATGTAAATTAACTTTATTAAACTTTTTTTTCACTTTTTTACTAGTCCCATTAGGGGACTATAATATGCGATTCTGCGATCACATTTATAATACACTGCAATACTTTTGTATTGCAGTGTATTACTGCCTGTCCGTTTAACACGGACAGGCATCTGCTAGGTCATGCCTGCGGCATGATCTAGCAGGCATTCACTCCAGGCAGACCTGGGGGCCTTTATTAGACATCGCCGGGTGTCGTATCGCCGGGTGTCGGTGATCGTATCGCCGGGTGTCGGTGGGGGAGAGAGGGAGCTCCCTCCCTCTCTCCAAAACCACTCAGATGCGGTGCTCGCTATTGCGCACCGCATCTGAGGGGTTAAACGGGTGAGATCGATAATAATATCGATCTCACCGGGCAGAGCAGGGACGCTCCCAGCCCTCAGCTGCCTCTAGCAGCTGAGAGCAGGGAGATTTGACAGCTCCCTGCTCTGTAAACTTATTCCGATGCCGCGACGTAAAAAGTCTATGGCATCGGAATAAGGCCCGTTAGTAACCGACGTAGAAACACGATGGGCCGGTCACTAACGGGTTAAGGAAAATGATCCAATATCACATATCTGTGAGTGGCAAAAGTATGTGCATTTAGGATTGGCAGATAATTTGAAGGTGAAATTAGAGTCAGGTGTTTTCAATCAATGGGACGACAATCAGGTGTGAGTGGGCGACTTGTTCTAGCTAAAGAACTGGGATCTCTCAAAGTCTGATCTTCACAACACATGTTTGGGGAAGTGTATCATGGCTCAAACAAAGGAGATTTCCGAGGACCTCAGTAGAAGAGTTGTTGATGCTCACCAGGCCGGAAAAGGTTACAAAACAATCTCAAAAGAATCTGGACTCCACCAATCCGCAGTCAGAAAGATTGTGTACAAATAGAGGAAATTCAAGACCATTATTACCGTCCGCAGGAGTGGTCGACCAACAAAGATCATGCCAAAAGCAAGGCGTATAATAGTCCGCGAGGTCACAAAGAAACCCAAGGAAACCTCTAAGAAACTAAAGGCCTTTCTCACATTAGCTGACGTTAAAGTTCATGAGGACATTGAACAACAATGGTGTGCATGACAGGATTGCAAGGAGAAAACCCATTATCTCAAAAAAAAATAATTCCTGCCTGTCTGCAATTAGCTAAAGATCACCTGCACGAGCCAGAAGGCTACTGAAACAATGTTTTGTGGATGGATGGGACCAAAATGTAGATTTTTTGTTTAAATGAGAAGCGTTATGTTTGGAGAAAGGAAAACACTGCATTTCACCATAAAAACCTGATACCATCTACAGGGGCATAGCTAGGGGTGGCAGGTGGGGTATGTGCTCCGGGCGCAACTAAGAGGGAAGGTGGGGGGGCGCCAGAGCTGCACTGTCCATGATAGCGGCCTGCTGCCTCTGTGAGGGGGCAGCACTGAAACCAGCCGCCGCCCAAACCAGCCGCCGCCACTGCCTCCTAGGGATAAGAGATAAATGGCTGGGTACGTTCCGTGCCCGGCCATTCAATGACGCAAGCGGCGAGATTACTTCTTTGCGCCGGTCATTCTGCCCTGCCAATCAGCGCCTTTCATAGACGCAAGGGTCATCGCGCCGTTTGCGTCATTCAACCCCAGCAGACCTGCTCAGGTGAGAGCAGGTCTGCATTGCCACCGGACGGCGCGGGAACGGGATTAAGGTGTGTAATTAAAGTTTTGTTTTTTTTATCCTAATAAAAATGTGAGGTATTATCTAAGGGAGGGCTCTATCTACAGGGGGGCTATATACAGGGGTGGCCTATATGTTTGACACTATATACAAAGGGGGCTATATCTACAGGGGGGCTATATGCAGGGGTGGGCTATATGTGGAGCACTATATGGGGAGCTATATGTGAGGCACTGTATACAGGGGTGGGCTATATGTGGAGCACTATTTATAGAGGGAGATATATGTAGGGCTCCATCCAGTGGCGTAACTACCGCCGTAGCAGCCATAGCGGCTGCTACGGGGCCCGTGGCATGAGGGGGCCCATGTCGTCCGCTGGCACTGGCCCCCATCATGGCCGGAGGCTCCGCTAGCAGCCGCTATCGCTGCTACAGCGGGACGCCACTGAAGACTACGGCAGAGCAGGGAGGTATCTCCCCGCTCTGCCATTAAACAACAGACATGTATCCCCTATCCACAGGATATCTATAGGATAGGGGATACATGTGTGATCGCTGGCATTGATAGGGAGAACGGGGGACTGAAAGTCTCCTGAAGTTCTCCATCACAAACCTCGGACTTCCGGGGTCTGTGTCGGCAGCTCCGTAGAAATGAATGGAGCGCCGGGCGCGCTTGTGCGCATGCGTGACCCGCGCTCCTTTCATTTTTAATGAGCTGCGCAGACCCTGGAAGTCAGAGGTTAGTCATGGAGAACTTCAGGGGAATTTCAGTCCCCCGTTCTCCCTATCGCTGCCAGCGATCACACATGTATCCCCTATCCTATTATTTGTAGCACACACTGTAGGTCACATTTTTTTGGGGGGTTGGGGACGCTGTATGGCGTTCCCTGCAGGGGGGGCTGTATGGCGTTCCCTACAGGGGGGCTGTATGGCGTTCCCTGCAGGGGGGGCTGTATGGCGTTCCCTATAGGGGGGGGGGCTGTATGGCGTTCCCTACAGGGGGGCGCTGTATGGCGTTCCCTACAGGGGGGCGCTGTATGGCGTTCCCTACAGGGGGGCGCTGTATGGTGTACCCTACAGGGGGGGCGCTGTATGGCGTACCCTACAGCTTTCTAATTAAACATGGTTTATAGATGAGAATCACTTTCTTATTTCCATTCTATCATTTGCATACATTTTTTTTGCATTTTTTATTTGCAAAAATGCAAAAAATATAATATATTTAGCATTACAAGCTTGGATGGACACATTTATTTATGATTTTTTTAAAATAATCTTTGCACCTTGTATGATTTTCGGATTATGTTGTATAGAAATGACAATAGCATCCATTTACAGAACACAGTATAGTGAATGGATATAAGTCAAATCCATACTACAATCGATAAAACAATAGGTAACTTTGGATATAGTTCCTATTATGTCATTTTATATTACCTATAGCTGAGGACACAATCTCTAACATTGCTACATAGACATCTGATGTACTCAGCTACCCTATACTTAACAAACGACCATATAATTTGAAAAATACCAAAAAAAGTAACAGCCAGCAGTATACTGATTAAAGTTACTTTAATTAAAAAATCAAAGAGAGACCACCAAAGCTAGTGGCTGCAAAATGGAATATGGCATTTGTTGTATTATATATGATTATATATGGATAGTAATTCTGTGTTCTCCATCCACCTAACCCACACAATAAACTCCAAAACACAAGACACGCCAGTCTTTATTGCATATGCCAAAGATGTAATGTCCAAATCTGACAATGTAAGTTCATTTAAAGATGAAGTTATATAAATATGAAAAAAAAACACAATGGGGCAGATGTACTAATGTATCTGCAGCTCGAATGTGTCGTAAATTTTGCCAAAATCTGGCGCACCTTGTTTGGCAAATTTCTTATTAAAACAAAAGTTTGCGCCTCACTAGACACTTTTTAAAAGTGTTCTAAAAAGGGCGTGGCTTCACTGGGAAGGGGTGTGGCTTACGATGCACCATTTTGCAGCCAAATCTAAGGTAGTATTAAAAGGGGAAAGTCTCCATCAGGTCAAGTAGGATGCAACAAATTTATGAAACTGCATTCACCTCTGTGATGAATTTGGTGCATCTACTGAGTGCCTTGTCTAAGTTTACACTGTTTAAATCTTAGGCTTTATTCAGATGAATGTAAATTACGTCCGTGTGCTGTCTGTTAAAATAACTGACAGCACTCGGACCCATGCAAATCAATGGGGCTATTCACACATGCGTGATTTTTCACGCAGTGTGCGTCCGTTGCGTGAAACTCACTGCATGTCCTATGTTGGTCCATTTTTGCGGACCACGTCGCCCATTGAGGTCAATGGGTGCGTGGAAAACACGGACAGCACATGGACGACATCTGTGTACTGTCTGTGTTTTTCACACACCATTGCTAAAGAAATGAGGAAAAAAAACAGGGAGTGCAGAAACACGGACGTGAAAAAGTGATGCTTTACGGATAGCACACTGATACCACACGGAACTGAAATGCATGTGTAACGTCCGTGGTCGCTGACCACGAACTCCTTCCATCCAGTCAACGGACTTCTCTCCAGAGATGTCTGCACATACGGCCGTCCTGTTCCACAGTGACCACCAGAGTGCGCTCGCGAGCTCAAAGCGAAAGCGCACGCAGGTGGGAGATTGAGCTGATTGCTCCCAGAACACCCTGGGCTATAAAAAGGGCCCAGCCCCTTCCTCCCATGCCTGAGCATTGTTGTCGTACCCAAAGTTTGTCTATGCAAATGGTCTCCTAGTGTCTTTCAGTTCCCAGTGTTTCCCGTACCTGTATCCTGTATCTCGTGCTTTGCTGGTCAAGTGCCGTGCTGAGCTGTAGTCGTGCTGTGCTGCATACCACACCTGTCCTGCTATACCACGCCTGACGTCTGCCTGCTGCCTAGTCCCAGCCGAGCCTGCCTTGCTACTGTCTGAGCGGCCACAGGTACCTTATACGAACTATAGACTGTTACCTGCACCATGTTGGCCAGCTGCCATACCGCCAAGGTGGAACGGCCAAGTGGGTCCACGAACTCAACGTGATAGCATGCAATACAGTCCGTTTTTTGCAGACGCAAAACTGATACGTTCCGCTGAATCAGGCCTTAGACTGCATAAGTACATCTGCCCCAATAATTTTTGATAAATGTTTTTGTTAGGTATACGAGCATGTCATAACAGAGAGGCTTGTTTTAGTTTTCGGCAGTTGTCTTAGTTTATATTCAGTCTACTGGAAGAGATGTAAGAGCTTGATTGCAATCACATAATAGTTTTGGATAAAATTCAAGAAAAAAAAATAATAAATCATTATCAATCAGACAAAATGTAGGTGATTTTTACAGGAAGTCGAAATTGATCTAAAGCCTTATGAGGCAATGTGCGTGGTAGGCACTTGGTAAACAATCTTTTTAGGTATTATGTAGTCATGAGTGGACATGTAATATTGTCCAGGATTAGCTTTTCAGGTTGAATTGAAGGTTTGCCATATTCATTTATTGCTGCTTTCAGGTTATACCCATAAACAATTGTAAACATCTACTTTGTGGAGGGTAACAGCTTGAGCTAAAGCTGAAGAATAGGCATCGTTTGATAAAGACAAGTAAAAGAGTAAAGGGGTACATTTATTAGGGTATGTGCACACGAGAACTGGCTTTTACGTCTGAAAAGACAGACTGTTTTCAGGAGAAAACAGCTGCGTCGTTTCAGACGTAAAAGCTCCTCCTCACATTTTGCGAGGCATCATTGACGGCCGTAATTTAGAGCTGTTCTTCATTGACTTCAATGAAAAACGGCTCAAATTACGTTTCAAAGAAGTGTCCTGCACTTCTTTGACGAGGCAGTCATTTTACACGTCGTCGTTTGACAGCTGTCAAACGACGATGCGTAAATTACTGGTCGTCGGCACAGTACGTCGGCAAACCCATTCAAATGAATGGGCAGATGTTTGCCGACGTATTGTAGCCGTATTTTCAGGAGTAAATCAAGGCATAATACGCCTCGTTTACGCCTGAAAATAGGTCGTGTGAACCCAGCCTTACAGTGGAAAAGATAAAAAATAACATTTGACATGTGCAAAAGTTTGGGTATCCTGTAGCACTTTGGAAGAATAACATTCTCCCAACGTTTCTTATAGCCAGCAAATGGCAAGCTGTTTTTAACTTGAAAGCATTTCTCTTTTTTCTCCAAACATACCGAAACAGAGTGCAATGATCTTTTCATTGGATCACAACACTTTCAGAATGCCTCTGTCTTATCTAAGTGTTGTGTGGGATACTTGAAATGCTGATTTCTGTGAACAGGTCACAGGTAAGATTTTCTTCTGATGACTCGAATACAGATCATGTTTGCTTAACCATAGGTATGTTCACACGCGGCAGTAGAAAAACCGCACTAAAAACGCATAGTTGAGCGTATTGCAAAATTGCACATGAATCGCATTTTTGTTACGGTTTTCAATGTGTAATTTGTTCAATAATTATTATTCATTGACAATACTAACTATGCAGGATTGTAAGTAAAAATAGTTAAACACTGTCCATTGCGGTTTTCTCTGTTCATGCCAATGGGCTAAAACCACTAATAAATCGTTTTTTTTAAAAACCATAGTGGAGAACTGCATGATGTAAAAACATAACATCCGAGCTAAACATTTACATAGAATTACAAAGCCACTGTGTAAAAATACACAGCATTTCCGTCCTGGAAGCCGCAGGAAATTCTGCCCGAAAAACCGCACCAAATTGTGGTGCAGTTTTTCAGGCGGAATCTCCACTGCGGAAATACTGCTAGAAAAACAATTCATACTTACCCCGTTTTCTGTTGTCATAGAAACACATCTCTCTGCTCTGAGTACAGCCAGGCCTCCTGGGATGACACTGCGGTCCATGCTATCGAAAAACTACCAAAAATAATAAAAAATAAAAAAAAATTAATAAAAAACAGATATATATGCTTTTTAGCCTTCCACACACACTTGCCCTTTAATAAAAATCAAACTTTTATTATTCACTTTATTGTTATTTAGCCATCATACACACTATACTGACTATATGCGACAAAATAATACAACTGAATCCAAGACATCGACCTTTCTAGCACTCTTTAAAAAATACACTAATGGTCATGACATATTGCATTTAAAATAACGAACTATCTTGTTAGTTAGCAGAAAAGAAAATACAAACAACGAATACTACAAAAATTAACAAGATTATTTATAATATTTTTTGAAATACAAAAGACCATAACACTTACCTTAAAGACGAGTTTCTAGTCCATGGACCGGATGTCAGCTAACAACGACGGACTGACGTTTGCGTTCCACTATAGGAAATTTCCTGAAAAGCAATCAAAAAACACATGTCACTCCGGACATTTAAACCCAACATTCATTGTCAGTAATCACAAGCCATGATTAAGAACGCAGGCGGCGTTCGAAACGCGTAGGCCATCTACTTAATATCTACACTCTTGGCATCACAGGACACCATTATCTATTTTTCATTGATCCTAATTTTAAATAGATACAAATAAAACTTGGAAAAAGTTTCTTTTTAACTACAATAGCGCTGGATCTACCTTTTTTCCTATCTATTTCTCTGCCAACACTTACTTTCTGGTTGTAGTACAAATAAATATTCACATACATTGAGAGGAAAAAAAAATCTTCATGCTATCCCTCTCTGAAGAAGCCACCATGCTACTATAGACAACATTCCACAAAATATTCCTGAGGACGCGGATACAGTTGACACCGGGAGTACGGGACATACCACCAGCCGCCCAGGACAGTCCCGCTGAATCCGGGACTGTGGGGGGTATGGTTATAGCTAAAACTGAAATTGGTATACAGTGTAGCAACAAATATACTATTACAAGCACTAATATTGTAGAATTGGCTCTAAACATTTGATGTTTATAAAATCAGGTTTAGCATATATAAAAGAATTGCACAGTTTGCTGTAAACATAAAGCCAGTGTCCATTAAAGTAAGATGTTTCTCAATTAGCGCAAGATTTGGCCTTGTCATGCAGACAACATTCCATGACATATCCCCAGTTGAGGTATAATGGGGGTCGAATGCAATAAAACTATGATTTGTATATTTATTGAGTGAGAAAGCTGGGAATTGCCTGAGCTACATCCTGTGAATGTGTGACTGGAGGCCTGGAAAACTGGTCTTAAATACACAGATTTTTTTCTTTTCACCTTCTGTCAGCTCAATTAATGGCCAACAAGTATTATAGCTATGTGTTATAATGAGCAATGTAAGCCTTCTGGAACACTTCATATATCACTTCTAATTAGCCGGGGAGCAAATCTTGAAAATGTGTATGGCGAAAGTAAATAACGGACTACTGTAGCTGCTCACATTATACTTGTTTAGAGATACTTCACAAATAAGCTAGTCGAGGTTATATGAAGAACAATATTAAAACCTTAAGGACCAAAACTGTTTTCGTTTTAGTTTTTCATCCTCGTCTTCCATACTTTTTTTTATTTTTCGACATAGCCGTATGACAGCTTGTTTTTGCGGGACGAGTTGCGTTTTTTAATGGTACCATAAAATGTTTTGAAAATGGTTTAAAATTTAATTGGTGGGGTAGAATGAGAAAAAAAACTAGCAATGGCTAGTTTTACGACGTTCTCCACGCGGTAATGATAACTTTATTCTGTGGGTAAATTTGATTACAGGGATACCAAATGTATATATTTTTTTATGTTTTAAAAAATAAAAACATTTTCTTAAAAAACAAAATATAGTTTTGTGTGGTCATAACTTTTTTATTTTTCTGTTGGAGATGCGTGACCAGTTTTTTTTACTGAGTGAGCTGCAGTTTTTAATGGTCTAATTTTTGGGGCACTTGCGACTTTTTGATTCATTTTTATTCCATTTTTTTCTGGGAAGGTGAGGTGACAGTTCTGAAGTTTTTTCTTTTTACAGCATTTATTGTGTGGGATAATTAACATTATAGTTTAATAGTTCCGATTGTTATGGACGCGGCGATAGCAATTATGTTTTTTCTTGTTTACATTATTTTATGTAAAAAATTTGGAAAGGTTTTATTTTTACTTTTAATGTTTAGTTTTTTTTAGTATATTGTTGAAAAAAACAATATTTTTACATTTTATTTAGTCCCACTAGGGGAATAAACATGTGACAGTGACCAGGGCCGATTCTAGCTTTTCTGCTGCCTGAGGCGAATATTTAAATTGCGCCCCCCAGGATTTTGATTGACATCCCCCTGGCTGGTCTACATCACTACCAGCCTCCTCCAACTCTTGCGGATGCGCCGTTACCTTGTACTTCCCTGGCATGCGCGGTGCAGCGAGGAAGCTGGGCAGAGTACATCTCGCTGCACGGTGCGTGCCTAAGTAATACAAAGCAACGACACATCTGAGAAAGTTGGAGGAGGCTTCTAGCGATGTATAACAGCCAGGGGGATGTCAATCAAGCATGGAAAAGTGGGTTTGGAGGCAGGACTATGTGACTCTCGAGGATAGCAGCACCGGCCCATTACCCTTTAATGAGTAACTAGCATACAGTGTGTGCCGTTTTAAAAGTTGATTTTATAGATTTTGCTGCATCTAAAAAAAACATACAAGGTAATGTTTGGAAATATTGTCAGGTCATGTATTACTGCATGGTGACGGTTCAAGGGGTTAAACTACCAGACAGGTTCACAGCACATAAATGCAGAACCAGAATCAAGCTACCAGTACATATATACAGCACCAGAACAAAGCTCAGTACATATATACACAGCATCAGAACAAGGCTCAGTACATAACTGCAGCTCCAGAACAAGGCTCAGTACATAAATACAGCTCCAGAACCAAGCTCAGTACAAATATACAGCACCAGAACCAAGCTCTGTACCGAAATACAGCATCAGAACCAGGCTCAGTACATAAATACAGCTCCAGAACCAACCTCAGTACATAAATACAACACTAAAACCAAGCTCAGTAGATAAATACAACACTAGAACCAAGCTCAGTACATATATACAACACTAGAACCAAGCTCAGTACATAAATACAACACTAGAACCAAGCCCAGTACATATATACAACACTAGAACCAAGCTCAGTACATATATACAACACTAGAACCAAGCTCAGCACATATATACAACACTAGAACCAAGCTCAGTACATATATACACAGCATCAGAACCAGGCTCAGTACATACATACAGCTCCATAACCAAGCTCAGTATATATATAAAGCACTATAAGCCAGCTCAGTACAGAAATACAGAATCAGAACCAGGCTGTAATTGAATCACTAGTTGAGCAATTCCCTAGAGTGCAAGTTATGGAATTGCTCTGTAAGCGATTCCCCAAAGGCAGTTGGAGACTGTCTGGATAAAGCATGCAGGTAATCTGCTACCTCAAGTCTGGCACTACTCTGATCAGCAGAGTCTAAGGCTACTCTATGGTCTCCACCAGAGCCCACTGCAAGGCAGGTTGGATTTGGCTGCATAGAACCCAGTGTTGAACAGGAGGTGCAATGCAGGCAATACCAGAACGGAAACCAGACAGACAGAGGGTAAACAGCAAATAGAATAACTAACCAGGAGAGGCTGTAAGTCCAAATCAGAAAGTAGTGGAATACCAGGAGTTGCAGAGGTCAAAACCAGCCGAGAGCAAAATGTCCAAATCAGAGAGCAAAGGGTTAATCTAAAGACAAGCCGAGGCCCAGTTCCAAGAATCCAAATAGTCAGGTGATACAGGGTGTAGCCATGAGCTTGATAAGATACTTGCATACACAAAGAAATTCACAAGCAACAATGAAAAAACTGACCAGACTTAATGGGAATGTGTCGCTAGAAATATATATATATTTTTAGTTAAACAATTATTATTTAAGTGATTACACATTGTTTTAATTTTTTTAATTTTTTCACAAGTCAGGAAATATTATAAATTAGATTATAATTTATAATATTTCCATGTGCTGGGCACTAGAGGGAGCAGTTCCCAAAATTGCAGCATGGTCAATGTGGTAAAGCAACCTCGTTGATTTATGTTGCAAATTTGAGGTGGACGCACTCTCTCTAGTGTCCTCACACAATCACCCCTCCCTTCTTCTGGCTAGTGCCAGGAGAAGGAGGGGTCTGAATCTTCAAACCTCCTACAGTGTTAGATAGAGTGCTCAGCAGACAGTATAACACGAACATACACGAACATAATACACACATCACATACACTAATATAAATTACCTTCTCCTGCCGCCACCGCCTCCGCTCATATTCCTTGCACCTACGCTTCCTTGAACATATGGCCGGAAGCCGTGGCCGGAAGTCGTCATCTTACTGTCCGACAGCGGTTTCCGGTCCACATGAAAATGGCGCCATATTTCGCTCTGCGAACGAGCTTAGTTTTGGTCTGTGTGGGAGCGGCGTATGCTTCAGAGAATGGAACGGCTCCCGTTCACATTCTCTATGGGGTTGTATGTGCCGTATTCCATCTCTGTATGTGTCGTTAATCGACACAGACAGAGATGAAAAAAAAATGGCAGCCCCCATAGAGAAGTAAAAGAAGGAAAAAAGTAAAAAGTAGAACATGAGAACACAAATAAATAAAATTTCTGTTAATATCATATTAAAAGCAATATGATAAAAAAAAAAAAATCATGACACCTTCCCTTTAAATATATCCACCCTAGAATCTGATAGGAAGAAGACAGTGAAATCGGACTGGCTCTGCAACTCACCCAGAAGCTCGGTGTAAAGGATCTGCCAGGCACAGCTTCTGTGTCAACGCCCATAGGTAATCAGTCTGCACCTGCTTCTATGTCTGTGAGACTGACTCCATCTTCCACCACTCAGCATGGCAGGCTTAGGAGTGGGAGAGCCTATCACAGCCTGGCCAGACGGAGCTAGCTCCCGCCCTCTGTCTATTTATACCTGCCTTTCCTGTTCCTCCTTGCTTGTGATTTTTCTCGTTTGGTTTCCTGGCCCTGCTGCAGCTTCTGAACTATTTGACCCTGCTTCATATTGACCCTGGCTTACTGACTACTCTCCTGCTCTGCGTTTGGTACCTCATACACTCCTGGTTTGACTCGACTTGTTCACTACTCTCCTGCTCTGCGTTTGGTACCTCGTACACTCCTGGTTTGACTCGGCTCGTTCACCACTCTTATTGCTCACGGTGTTGCCGTGTGCAACTGCCCCATTTCCCTTAGCTTCTGTGTACCCTTGTCTGTTTGTCTGTCGTGCACTTACTGAGCGTAGGGACCGTCACCCAGTTGTACCCCGTCGCCTAGGGCGGGTCGTTGCAAGTAGGCAGGGACTGAGTGGCGGGTAGATTAGGGCTCACTTGTCTGTTTCCCTATCCCCATCATTACACTCGGCTAGTAGTCATTACAATCTTAAATTGACAGACGTTTTCTAACACAGGCTCAGTACATAAATACAGCTCCAGAACCAAGCTCAGTACATATATATATATATATATATATATATATATATATATATATACACACACAGCACCAGAACAAAGCTCTGTAGATAAATACACCAGAACCAAGCTCAGTACATATATACACAGCATCAGAACCAGGCTCAGTACATACATACAGCTCCAGAACCAGGTTCAGTACATATATATATATATATATATATATATATATATATATATTTATAGAAACAGAACCAAGCTCAGTACATGAATACAGCTTCAGAACCAAGCTCAGTACATATATATATATAGCACCAGAACCAAGCTCAGTACATAAATACAACACCAGAACCGAGCTCAGTACATTTATACAACACCAGAACAAAGCTCAGTCCACATATACACAGCATCAGAACCAGGCTCAGTACATAAATAAAGCTCCAGAACCAAGCTCAGTACATATATACAGCACCAGAACAAAGCTCAGTACAGAAATACAGCGCCAGGACCAAACTCAGTACAGAAATACAGCCCAAGAAACAACCTCAGTACATATATACAGCACCAGAACTGTAGCGGACTGCCGCCTTCTCTTACATCCCGGCGGCTGCGACTGCAGACCTCTGAGCTCATGCCGGCGTCTCCCTGCCCGGAGATGCCAGCACACATGGCTGTACTGCCCTGCAACCTGTCCTAGCTGTGCACATCCCCAGCCTCAAAGGGCCACCGCGCGCACCAGTAAAAAAGTTCCCTAACCAATCCCCAGATCCCCCTGGACTATAAAAAGGGTTCTGCCCTTCCACCCCTTACCTGAGAGCTTGTTGTTGTCTACCCATGTTCGTATAGCAAATGGTCCTGTAGTTGCATCCTGTTCCCAGTGTTCCCGTATGCTGATTCCAGTATCCAGTAACTGTGTTTGTTCCTGAGCTAAGTCTAGAGTTGGAGTCAAGTGCAAGTCATCTGTACAAAGTGGTTGCTACGCCACGTGTCTGCTATGTCTACTGTCTGCCAAGCCGAGTGTTTGCAAGATCACCTATCCAGGAACTCTTGTCCTAGAGACGGTTATTGACTTTTGCTTGGCCAGTTGCTACTCCTCTACGGCGGAGCGGCCTAGTGGGTCCACATACCCCTCAGCCATGACAGTACGCTCAGGCCATGGATCCCACTGGTCAACCTGAGATGCCGATCCAGATGATGCAAACGGACATGCGTGATCTCCGGGCACGTCAGGATCAACTACTACAGGCGATGAACTCCATCATAAATTGTTTGGATCATCCTCCTGTATCTCCTCTGGCTATTCCCGCTGGTCCAATACCTGCAACCTCTCCTGCCTTTCCTGGTTCTATGATTTTATTGCCTCTATCGCCTCGCTACGTCAGGGATCCTAAGGCCTGTAGAGGAGTCATCAATCAATGTGCCATCCAGTTTAATATACTTGCTCATCTCTTCCCCTCTGATGAGGCCAAGGTTGCATTTATTATTTCCCTTCTCGCTGGCAAAGCCCTGGCATGGGCGAACCCCATCTTTGAATGAGAGGGCCCGGAGTTCTCCAACCTACTACTATTTCTAGAGACTTTCCGTACAGTGTTCAGGGAACCAGGTCGAACATCTTCAGAGTCGACTGTGGGGGAGTACGCCATCTCCTTCCATACACTTGTGGCGGAGTTGGCGTGGAATAATGAGGCCTTGGTGGCGACTTTCTGGCAAGGACTGTCCCCACAAGGATGGGCTTGCATCTCGCGACCTTCCTTGCACCCTGGATACCCTTATGCTGTCACGACCTGGATTGACAGGATCCAGGAAGGGGCTCAAGAGGCTTGCCGGGAGAGACGGTCCTATAGACTGGCACCCAAGTTTCAGAGACCCTTACTGCCTTCTCCACTTGTTCTACCTGAGGAGCCAATGCAGGTGGACAGACTAAAGTTGTCCGATCAGGAGAAACAGCGCAGACGCTCTTTGGGTCTATGTCCCTATTGTGGCCACAAAGGCCATTTTGTGCGTCAATGTCCACAGAAGCTGGGAAACTCCAGCACCTAGAGTTGGCTGGAGAGACAATCCGAGGTGGAATGACGCCAAATACCAAATCCTCTCCCAAACTGTCCATCCCAGTAACCATTGTCTGTGGTGATAAATCACACGCCGTCCCTGCCTATCTGTACACTGGAGCGGCTGCAAATTTTATTCAGCAGGACTTAGTAGATTGTCTCCATCTGGCCACGGTTCCCCCGGAGAGACCTCTGGAAGTCAAATCTGTGAATGGGCAACCACTGCCCGATCCTTTTTCTGTCCAGCACTGAATCGCTGACACTACAATTCGGAATTCCCCACTCAAGACAGATTGCCTTCTTCGTCTTGCCAAAAGCTATCAACCCTACCATGTTGGGTCGACATGCTCCAGTTCTCAATTGGAGTTACAAAGTTACATAGTTTGTACGGTTGAAAAAAGACACAGGTCCATCAAGTTCAAGCTAGGAATGGGTGTCACGTTGGGTACATGGATCCACTGGCCCGTACCGCCTTGACAGTATGGCAGCTGGCCAACAGGACACAGGTCACAGTCTATAGTTTGTATAGGTGTACCTGTGGTAGCTCAGACAGTAGCAAGACAGGCTCGGCTTGGACTTAGGCAGCAGGCAGGCAACAGGCGTGGTGAAGCAGGACAGGCGTGGTACTCAGCGCAGCACGACTCCAACTCAATACGGCACTTGACCAGGATAGCACGGGATACAGGTTACAGGTAGCAGGAACGACAAACACTGGGAACTGGAAAACACTTAGGAGACCATTTGCCAAGACAGACTAGGGTAACGACAACAAAGCTCAGGCAGGCAAGAAGGGGCTGGGCCCTTCTTATAGTCCAGGGTGCTCTGGGAGCAATCAGCTCAATCTCACACCTGTGTGCGCTTTGGCTCCTTAAGGTTGGACTGAGCTCGCGAGCGCACCCTGGTGGTCTGCAAATTAGAGACATTCCCACCGGAAAGACTTTTGTTTATCCTGCAGACATGGAGAGAATTCTCCTCTGGGGACACAAATCCAAACTGGCTGGTATCCGTAAGACACTGGACTTGATATCTCGTCACTACTGGTTGCCCACGCTGCCTAAAGATGTTGTGGACAATGTTTCCTCCTATACGAACTGTGCCTTAAACAAGTCTACACATTCCAAACCTGCTGGTCTGCTCTTACCCCTGCCAGTGCCTGATGCCCCTTGGCAACATATCGCTATGGTCTTTATTACATACCTTCCTCCTTCGGCTGGATGTACTACTGTCTGGGTAGTGGTGGACCGATTCTCTAAAATGGCAAATTTCGTTCCTTTGACTGGCCTTCCTTCTGCTCCTCGTCTGGCAAATCTGTTCATTCTGCACATCTTTCGTCTGCACAGACTACCTTTCCATATTGTCTCGGGGCGGGATGTACAGTTCACGTCCAAATTCTGGAGAGCCCTGTGCAATCTGCTAGATGTGAAGCTGGACTTCTCTTCTGCCTATCACCCACAGTCTAATGGTCAAGTGGAGAGGACCAATCAAATATTAGAGAATTACCTTCGTCATTTTGTTTCTACCCAACATGACAATTGGGTACAACTTCTGCCTTGGGCAAAACTCTCTTACAATAACCATACAAGATGGTCTACTGCCTCTTCTCCTTTCTACATTGTGTAGCGTCAGCATCGACGAGTTCCTCTTCCTGTGCCAAACATGACTCAAGTACCGGCAGGTAATTCTTCATTTGGGACTTTCATTCATATCTGGCAGCAAACCAAGTCTGAGATCCTTCAGGCAGTTGATCGCATGAAAAGGCATGCCGATAGAAAAAGAAAAGTTCCTCCTGAATTTTCTCCCAGAGTCAAGATCTGGCTATCCTCAAGAAACATTCGTCTCAAGATGCCTTCTCACAAATTCACTACCAAATTCCTCAGCCTTTCCGAAGTCTTTCAACGAATAAACATTGTGTCCTATAAGCTTCGGCTGCCTCCTACTCTCAGGATTCCTAACTAGTTCCATGTGTACCTCCTAAAGCCTGTACAGTAAATCTCCTAGTTCTGTAGTTGCTCTCAGTGGTTCTTCTGACGTCTTCGAGGTGAAGAAAGGAAGGACTACAAGAAAGTAGGAGGAAAGACTTTCTATCTGGTGGACTGGAAAGGGTTTGGTCCTGAGAAGAGGGGAGCCAGAAGAGAACCTTAATGACCCCATCCTCATTAAGAATTCCTCTCACGCTCTGGTTCCAAGAAGAGGGGGCATAAGGGGGGGTACTGTAACAGCTGCGGTCGCGGACCACCACCTTCTTTCACATCCCGGCGGCCGCGACCGCGGACCTCTGAGCTCATGCCGGTACCTCCCTCCCTGGAGATGCCAGCACACTTGATCACGCTGCCCTGCAGCCTCTCCTAGGGTGCGCACGCTCATCCCCGGCCTTAAAGGGCCAGCGCGTGCAGCGGTAAAAAGTTCCCTAACCAAATCCCAGATAGCCCTGGACTATAAAAAGGGCTCTGCCCTTCCACTCCTTGCCTGAGCATTGTTCTTGTCTACCCATGTTACAAATGGTCCCTTAGTTGTATCCTGTTCACAGTGTTCCCCTTATCCTGCTTCCTATATCCCGTATCCAGTAACTGTGTTTGTTCCTGAGCTAAGTCTAGATTTGGAATGCATCCTCTGGACTACGTATTATCCGTTCCAAGTGTCAACTGCCACGCTACGTATCATCTGTGCTAAGTATCATCTGCGACGCTACTTGTCATCTGTGCAAAGCGTTTGCTACGCCACGTGTCTGCTACGTCTTCTGTCTGCCAAACCGAGTGTTTCCAGCTACTCTTGTCCTAGAGACTGTCAGCAAGAACATGCATTAAAAGCCCCGGGGGGCTTTTCTTGGAATTTTAGTGCATGTTCTTGCTGACTCTCTAGAATTTAACTGTGGACCTGAGTGTTGTGGACTGCAGCCGCCAATGCTCCATATTCCCTAATAGAGTCTTGACACATTGCACTATGCTGATCTCTGTCAGCAACGGACCTGAATGTTTTAATTTCTATGTAGTCTGTCTCTTGTTATAAATACCTAATAAAAACTTGTTATTTTAATTAGTGATAGTTGGTAAACAGGGCTTTGTTTGCCGGCAGGCATTCTTTTGCATTGAACTCTAACGTGCCCACCAACTATTGGGGTCCATCTCTTTAGTAATTGCCAGTACATAAATAAGGCACCAGAACCAAGCTCAGTACATAAATACAACACCAGAAACAAGCTCAGTACATAAATACAACACCGGAAACAAGCTCAGTACATAAATACAGCACCAGCACAAATACAGCTCAATTTAGTGCAACCCCTCCTGTATAGGTTCGTACGGCGTAAAACTACAGCTCCCATCATGGCCCGAACAATAGTAATTTGCTTTTTCACAAAGAAAATTAATCATACCACCCATTATCTCGCTGCAGATCATACAGTGACTACAGTATTGATTAGAGGCAGAATAAACATTTACATTAAGTGACACACAGGTGACGTCTTCTTAGATTCTAGTTGTTCTTTTTCTCTTTCCTCCATCCGGTCCAGACATCTAAGATGACTTCTCCCGGCCAAACATTTCTGCACCTATAAACGAAGATAAAATTCTCATAATAGCGCCATACACTGCACCTCTAACTATAACAGTGCCATACACTATGTCTCTAATTATAATAGCACCATATACTGTGACACACACACACACACACACACACACACACACACACACACAGTGCCCCCTGTAGATGGTTTAGGAACAGAGATTTCACTAGCATTATCAGTGTGACCACGCCTATTAGATTAGTTAGGAGATAGGGCATTAATAAACTAGTGACAGATCCTCATTCAGATGTGGTAGATTTGCTGTGGATTTCCTAATTCTTCGAATTTGCTGCGGAATTCCGCTGTGGATAGGCCGCAGTGGAGATCTGCAGCAGACTTTATTTCCTTTTGGTTTCTATAACTTTTTAGGTAACTTAGTGCAGACATTGCGGAAAATCACATTATGGAAATTAGCTTGCGATGCAGAATTTAAACTCCGCAGCACGCACAGTATGTTTCAGAAAGGCAGTGGATTTTCACTGTGGATTTCAAACTTTGCATGGTATGGTGATTTTTATGGTGTATTTCTCCATAGGCTTTTTAATAGGACTTAAAAAAAAGAAAAAAGAAAAGACGCATGTAAAAACGGCAATAAAAAACTTATAGTTACGAATCGGTGACTATTCTGGGGACCGCAACCTGGGAATACGACCGGGAAAGTCCATACCTACCTGTGCAAAATAAGGCTATAGAATGGGAAGATTCCTTGGACTCCACACTGCAGTCTAGCCAGCACCAAACAGATTGCGGCTTTATGGATCCACTTCTCCAGTGAGAAACGTAACACTTCAATTCAATGTGGTCGAACACTGCAACCCTATTGGATGTTAAACAGACAGAACGCCACTCTCGTCCAGGCACTGTGCACATGTTAATAACATATCCTATCGATATGCTGTCAATACTAATGCATGATAAACCCCTTTAAATATAATTTATACCTCAACAAGTGCCATCTCCCTTTTTTTCAAATTATCTGTATTGATAGGATCTGCAGACGTTAATATTATCGATACAGCTTAATGCTTTTATTACTAGAGCTGGATAAATTTCAATAGGCAAATGATTTCTTGACAAAGAGACTAAAGGTCTGTTAAAAGGATAAAGACAGCTCGGTGTACATCTCAGCTGATACAGTTAACAAATTGTATTCAAGAAATGGAAGTGAAACTCACAGTGAAGGTCAAAAGGTGATGCCTTAGGTTAGGAAAATATAGTCCAAATAAATATGACTCCGAGATAACACAGAGCAGAAATTCTTTCAGGAATTCCATCTAAACTAAAATGCAAAACATTATCTGGCAGGCTGTTTGCATTGCTAGAAGATCTATGAATGCAAAATAATGAAAATATATTTTGTTCATTGGACATACAAAAAAAACAAGAATAAGTAATCTCTAGGTAAAGTCATGCATAATTCAAAAGATTTTAAGCCACCCACGATTTGGAGTTTGAGAGGTATTATCAAAACCAGATGGCTTGCCTGTGTAGAATGCATGTAATTCAACACAGTGACATAGTCCAAAGGAAACAAAGCCAGTAAGATGGACCCTGTACCCTGTGGCAATTTGATTAGTAGCAATTGCTTTCCACCTCACTGTAACACAGCACTGTAAAACTTTGTTACTCCAGCAAGCATTAGTCCAGAATTCTCTGCAATTCTACATCCAACCAAAATGAGATGACAAAGTATATGTAGTATAACTGAGGGTAGGATGACTTAGAGAAGCTAAGAACTGACCTGCTGGATTATGGGACAGTTGAGTGGTTTAGGGGTGCAATGGTAGGACTGTAAAGCTGTTCATAAATGCAGATGCAGAGTTTCACATTTGCAGGACTGTGAAAATGTGAATCTGCCCTTCTGGATCTGTTAACTGTTCTAGGAATCCCCATCTTCCTGCTAAATCTTCACTTCAAACCATGCCCAAATTTTGCTTATATTAAATATTTTACTCCTCTATCTTCTAATAGGGAACTATCCAGAACATGGTGTTAGTCTCATAGGAAAGCTGGAATTTTAAAGTGGAATTTACAGGAAAAGTCAATAACATATTTTCTTACACTCTCATTTAAATTCTGGCCCGCCATCAGGGCAGTAAAGGAGGTATTGCCGGCAGTAAAGGAGGTATTGCCAACAGTAAACCAGCCAAGCAGGGGCCAATCTGCCTGCCCACCATTTGAAAAAGCACCAGTAAAGAAGAGAAAATTCTGGCTGCCAGCATATGCTGCTACGGGAGCTGTATGAATTCCAATGCCATGAGCTCCCCTAGTGGTGGCTCTCAGGCAGAAAGTGTTTTCTTAAAGAGGTTGTCCAGCTTTAACAAAATAAAATAAAAATATTACAAACTAAAATACTGTACCAAATAAGCCAAAACCTATTGAATCCCGCACCTCTCACCATCATTTTTCGGTACGGCACATCTTCGCTTCTGTGGTGTAAACAGAGATGAGTATGAACTTATTTTTTTTAAAAGGTGGACAAACCTTTAAGTCTATGCGTGTGAATAAGGACAGGGTTTTTGGAGCTCTGATAAGATACTGTGCAATATGAAATTAAGCTGCACATTTTAGAGAGGATATTATGCATTATAAGCATCCTTTAAACCTGGGTGCCTGAAAACACATAAAAAAATAAAACGTATGCAGCAAAGTGATGTTATCCTCCACCAGGGGACCAGATTAGAGGAGCTCATTAAACGGTCACTGTCATTTTAATAGGACATGTCAGAAGTTTACATCTTTGGGGTTCAGGTCCTGAGAAAACATGGATTGCTACAATCTCGTTTCTGTCTTGTTGGTGCGTAGTCAAATTTGTCATAGATTTTAGTAGCAGTTCTTTACCTGGATTACTTACAATTTGTATAAAAATAAAACTATTCTATTTCTACAAAAATGCATTATACAGGCTAACAAATTCCTTTGAGATCATGATTTTACAATACATAGGGGTGATCCAACCTGGAATTGGCAACTTGGGAAATTTCTAGTTCTAAATATAAGCGGACGATAAAGATAAGGCATTGGTACAACAACCTATCCTTATTATTGGCCATCATTATCAGATCTGGGGGGTCCGATTCTCGGCTTCCCCACCAATCAGTTGAATGAAGGGGTCGTGACGTTCCGGTCAGCGCCACATCGCCTTTATTGTTTACCAGGCACAGTGCCGTACATCTAGTAATGGCTGTGCCATGTATTACAACTTAGTCCCTTTCACTTGGGACTGAGCTTCAGAGAGCTGTAATACCAGGTCAGCTGCTACAAAATAATAATTATAATAATCAGGGGCGTAACTAGGAAAGACTGGGCCCCATAGCAAACTTTTGACAGGTCGTCCCCCCCTCCCCTGGGTGCAACACACAGCCTTGTAGAGAGTGCCCTCCCTGTAAATACTGTAGATAGCGCTATACAGCCCCTCTGTAGGTTCTGCAATAGATTGTAGCGCCATAAAGCCCCCCCTTTAGAATGCTCCCCCACCTTCCCCTTTAGATAGTGCCCCCTAAAAAATTAATCCAGTCCCTGCGCCTGATAAGTTGCAGGCCGAACGTAGCCTGCAGGCTGTAGCCTAGTAAATGGCAGAGCAGGGAGATATCTCCATGCTCTGCCAAAGTGCATTCCTCCCAACTTTCAAGTATCACAAAGAGGGACAACCTCTTTCTGATTTGTGCCAAATTTTTCTCTTTTAAGCCATGCCTCTAATCCTACCTAATCCCCACCCATACACACCCGGTTCAGACCATGCAGTTGTAATGACGGGGTAGGGAGACAGACAGGTAAGCCCTAATCTACCCGTCACTCAGTCCCTGCCTTCTTGCAACGACCCGTCCTAGGCGACGGGGTACAACTGGGCGACGGTCCCTATGCTCAGTAAGTGCAAGACAGACAAACAGACAAGGGTACACAGAAGCTAGGGAAACGGGGCAGCTGCCCACGGGGACACCGTGAGCAACAAGAGTAGTGAACGAGTCAAGTCAAACCTGGAGAGAACGAGGTACAAAACGCTGAGCAGGAGAGTGGTCAGAAAGCCAAGGTCTATAACAAGCAGAGGATGAGTAGTACAAGCAGCAAGGCCAGGAAACAAGCAGAGAAGAATCACAGGCAAAGGAGGAACAGGAAAGGCAGGTATAAATAGACAGTGGGCGGGAGCTAGCTCCGTCTGGCCAGGCTGTGATAGGCTCTCCCACTCCTAAGCCTGCAATCCTGAGTGGTGGAAGATGGAGTCAGTCTCACAGACATAGGAGCAGGTGCAGACTGATTGCCCACGGGCGTCGACACAGAAGCTGTGTCTGGCAAATCCTTTACAGCAGTATCATGATTCCATACTGCCGACCAAACAGTATAATACCAAATAGCTGCCCCACACAGTATAATGTCCCCATAGCTGCCACCATACAGTATAATGCCCCCATAGCTGCCTCCATACAGTATACTGCCCCATAGATGCACCCATACAGAATAAAGCCAACACAGATGCCCCATACAGTATAATGCCCACACAGATTCTCCCATGCAGTATAATGCTCATACAGATGCCCCCATGCAGTATACTGCCCAAACATATTCCCCCATACAGCATATTGCCCCCATAGCTGCCCCATACAGTATAATGCCCCCATACAGTATAATGCCCCCCTAGCTGCCCCATATAGTATAATTCCCCGTAGCTTAATGCCCCCAAAGCTGTCCCCATACAGCATAATGCTACCATAGCTGCCCCATACAGTATAATGTTTTTATTTTACTATGCGTCTGATAAATAGTATTCGTTCAAATTAAATGTAAAGTAACTACCTGAAAGAACTATTAAAATAAATGTTATTAAGTATCACACTAAAATGGCCTAATATGCCAATATACCTAGTATCAGGCAAAAGTCATTTGTATCAGACTGATGAGAGTATAGGGAGAGGAGAGAACGAAAGCTAATTTTCAATCTAATAGACCCAACCCTGCTCCGATTCACAAAATATCTAGCTCATACAAATTGCCACTAGAAATTGTAACTGTCTAGCATTGAGTCCCTACGTGTTTCTGCACCCAGTTTGCATATCGGGTGCGTCCTCAGGGTTAACAGACAATTTTTAAATATCAACGGGCAGTACTGTTATGTACTATATGGCGTGACCCGGTGTGTGAATATCACAATAGAAAGTGAACTGCCGGACAGTACTAAAAAGTGTCTCCCGGCGTGCAAACGACACTGATATCTGGCCTCATCAAAGAACAAAAACACTTTCAATTTGTGAGAGATACTATGGACTTCAGGGAGGGTAGAATTTTTTATTTCAGTATTAGACATAATTTACATCAGTAAGCAGACACAAAGCAATTGTCCTCTGAACAAGACTTATCTGATACAGAGAATCTAAGATACCCTTTAAGGAGAACTAGAGGGAGCCTTGGTCAGGCTAGATACCCTAGTCGTTAAAATCAGAGAGGAAGAGTGACAGAGTACTTAAGAACACTGCCAAATTGGGGTTTTCTTTTTCGTTTTTTCCTCACCTGCCTTCCAAAAGCCATAACTTTTTATTTCTTCGTCGACATAGCCGTATGAGGGCTTGTTTTTTGCGGGACAAGTTATAGTTTTTCATGGCACCATTTATTGTGCTGCATAATGTTCTGGGAAGCTGAAAAAATAATATTTGTGGGATGATATGGGCAAAAAACAGCGATTACGCCATTATTTGGGGGGTTTTGTTTTTACGGCGTCCATCAGGCGGTAAAAAATACATACTGATGTAGCCATCTTTAACTTGATTCTGATATCTTGCTACAGCGTGATATCACACAACAAAAGCCATTGAAAAGTCATTTAAAAAGTCAAGATAAAAGATCTAGCCACTGTTTATTTAATGCGTTAAAAATCAAGGTAATTAGGGCAGCATGGTAGCTTAGTGGTTAGGACTGTTGCATTGCAGTGCTGGGGTCCTGGGTTCAAAATCCAACCAAGGACAACATCTGCATGGAATTTGTTCTCCCTGTGTTTGCATGGGTTTACTCCAGTTTCCTCCCACATACCAATAGGGAATTTAGATTGTGAGCCCCAATGGGGACAGTAAAAGAGGACCTCTGTACAGCGTTGCATAATATGTTGGCGCTTTATAAGTAACTTAAATAAATAATAATAGGCCCCCAGACTGCCACGACAACCATATTTACCGCGGCGGGGCACGATGGCGTGTTTGAGGGTGCGCACCCTTATTCTTACAATTTAAATGCCGCGGTCGTGATTGGTGTTAAACAGACAAAATAAAAGTGATCTTTGATTCCGCCCATTGCAGTGAGGTGTCGGATGTATAACAGAGTATGTGGGCCTGCTCCATACTTCCCCTTCTAGTACATGTACTTCCCCTACTAGTACATGACATGTCGTTAAGGGGTTAATCGGGAAGGTTTTTTGGCCAAAAGCCACCCGATTTCTGATTACCTATTATGAGACAGAAGGGACATCTGAATGTGGAGATGTCCAACTCATCAATTTATCAACACAAATATTTACCACTGATAAGATCAATCCCCTTAAAAAGGGATTGTCTTTCATCCCGACCAATAGATTTAATGCTTTTTTATGGGTGAAAGACTTGAATTTGTTCGCACGCAAACTAAAATGGATTTACGCCAATGCCAGGAATTGGGTATTCTTGAGGAAGACTTACCACAGTTGAGGGTACTTGGTGACCTATGGGAGGAAAGCCAAAGAGAGGGTCCATTTACTGATTTTAGACCAACATCAGTGAAAAATCCCCCCCTAAATGATAATACTCCCATAGATGTGTTTCTGGAAGTAGTCAGTGACCAGATAAAAAAACGTAAGGGTCACAAAAGCTTACAATATAATACATACATCAAGGAATGAGATGCTTGGACTTCAGACACTTGAAAAAGACGACTCAATTGTTATAACGCCCTCTGACAAGGGGGGTAGTATCATCAGCATGAGTCGTACCCAGTACAGCCAAATGTGCAATCGTATCCTCAAGGATAGGGCATGCTACAAAATTTTGTCAAATGATCCCACTGTAGGGTTCATAAATTAGCTCAAATATATTTTGAATGATGCCCATAAAGATAAACTCATCAATGATAGAGAGAGATCATTCATTCTAGGTGAATATCATCAATATGCCACTTTTTATAGCCTACCAAAGGTTCACAAGTTCTGGTCCCTCTTAGGGTATGTGCACACACACTAATTACGTCCGTAATTGACGGACGTATTTTGGCCGCAAGTACCGGACCGAACACAGTGCAGGGAGCCGGGCTCCTAGCATCATAGTTATATACGATGCTAGGAGTCCCTGCCTCTCGGCAGGACAACTGTCCCGTACTGTAATCATGTTTTCAGTACGGGACAGTAGTTCCACGGAGAGGCAGGGACTCCTAGCATCGTACATAAGTATGATGCTAGGAGCCCGGCTCCCTGCACTGTGTTCGGTCCGGTACTTGCGGCCGACATACGTCCGTCAATTACGGACGTAATTAGTGTGTGTGCACATACCCTTAAGGGTAGACCAATTGTGTTCGGTATAGACAGCATCTCTCAAAATACTAGCCTATATGTGGACAATATCTTGAGACCATTTCTTGTGTCCCTTCCTTCTTAGGTTAGGGACACGATAGACACCTTAGAAAACTTCAGTATGTTAGATGTGAGCAACAGATTTTCCTTGCTAGCCTGGATGTTGAGGGTCTCTACAGCTCTATTTCCCATGATCTTTGGTGTAGAGCTGTGGAGAGCTTCCTTCTAGGAAGAGGTATGCACTTTAAGTCCCCCAACCAATTTGTGATAAAGTTGCTTATGTTTGTGTTACAGCACAATTTATTCCTCTTCGATACCAAAATTTTCCACCAGCTAAGAGGTGTGGTGATGGGCAGCCAATGCGCCCCATCATACGCCAACCTCTTTCTGGGCCGGTGGGAAAAAGAAGTGATTTTCTGTGAAGATATGGAAACCTGGACATCGTCCGTCCTTCTTTAATTAAAATTTGTAGACAACGTCCTCATTCTGTGGTCAGGCACAAGGGAGCAGTTTCACAAATTTGTATGTGTCCTGAATGTTAACAATCTGTGCCTTTTCTTTACATCTGAAATTCATTAAAACACTATAAATTTTCTGGATATCAAAATCCAGAAAACTGAGCAGGGGTACAGCCGTACAAATATGTATAGGAAAGACACAGCCACCAATAACCTGCTATGATGGGAGAGTTCAACAGCCCTGAAGAAAGGGATACACAAGGGTCAGTATCTACGGGCCCGACGCATTTGCTCTACAATAGCAGATTTCAAGACATCAGCTTAGGATATGAAAGGGAAATTTAAATGAAGTGGTTCTTAAAAGTGCGTACCAACATGCCCTGGGTCTTAATAGAGACCAATTGCTTAATCCCAAACAAAATCAGACTAAGGAAGACCAATTTAGAATTATAGGGACATTTGATTCAGCCAATGTAGAAGTAAGGAAGATCCTTGAAACCTATTGGGGAATTTTGAGGGCTGACCCTGACGTTGGGAGTTTAGTGGGAGATTACCACTCCATTACCTTCTGACGAGGTCAGAATATCAGGGACAGACTGGTACATAGTCATCTCGATCCATTGAAAATGGCCACTTGGTTGACCATGACCACGAAGGGTTCCCATTGTTGTGGGACATGTAAAGCCTGTGATTCCATCTATACTAGCAAGACATTCAAGAGTAACTCTACTGGTAGGAAAAGCGAAAAAATAGAGGATCCAGCGCAATCAGTTAAAATAGAACATTGTTCCAATTTTATTTTGGGTGATTAAAACAAGATGAATCCCGAGTGTAATGCTTAGAGATAGATAGATAGGTGCCTACGCGTTTCAGACGCACACCACGTCCTTCGTCATGGCTTTTTGTTCACATGTAAAGCCTGTGATTCCATCTATACTAGCAAGACATTCAAGAGTAACTCTACTGGTACAGTCTATGAAAACAGATCCTTTATCAATTACAAAACGGGTGGTTTATTTCATAACGTATGTGAAATCTTCAAAAAATAGGAAAAACAAAAAGGGAATTTAGGAGACGTATTAGGGACCACATTTGTGATATCCTAAGGAAAGAAGATACACCTGTATCTCGTCATGTGTGAAATGTACATCGGGGGGACCACACAGTGATCCAATTCCAAGGAATGGAACTTATTTGACAATCCGGAAGGGGTGGAAATTGGAAAAAACAAATTCTCCAAAAAGAGGCCCAAGTGGATATTTACAATGGAGACCACTAAACCACCGGGTCTCAATGAGCGTATTTCCTTTACTTGTTTCCTGTAAATGTCTTTCAGTGGTTATTTTGCCCTCTGTGACGATCTTCACACCCTTGGCCATACAATATACCAGTATAGGATATTTATGGTTGGATATTTTGCCTATGGCCAGCAATCGAGATCTGGCTTACATGTTACCTTCAATATTGTCTACCCTTGATCCGTGTATTCTATCACAGTTTTTTATGAGGATATGCAGTATAATACTCTTCAGTTCTGGGGGCACTATTTGTTTATTTTCTCGAAATCCGAGCTCCCTATGAAATTTCTTTCCTTCAAATGCTTCTTTTATAATTTATTTTATACCGCCGTGCAGGAGTTAATAAAGCCGCCTGTGTTCCCTTGGTAATCTGGGACGCTAAAACATCCGACTGATGCCATTGGCAACTCAGTGACAAGGGGGCCGACACTTTTCACGGACGTCATATCTGATGTCTTGGTGTAACATCCGTGGTCGCTGACCACAAACTCCTTCCATCCAGTCGACGCCCTTCTCTCCAGAAATGTCTGCACATACGGCCATCCTGTTCCCCAGTGACCACCAGGGTGCGCTCGCGAGCTCAGTCCAGATTCAAGAAGCCAAAGCGCATGCATGTGGGAGATTGAGCTGATTGCTCCCAGAGCACCCTGGGCTATAAGAAGGTTCCAGCACCATACTTCCATGCCTGAGCGTTGTTTGTCATATCCTAGTTTGTCTAGCTAATGGTCTCCCAGTGTTTTCCAGTTCCAGTGTTCCCTGTTCCTGTATCCCGTATCCCAAGGTATCCTGTTCTAGTGCCGTGCTGTGCTGTAGTCGGGCTATGCTGTACCTATGCCTGTCCTGCTGCTCTACACCTGATGTCTACCCGCTACCAAGTCCCGGCCGAGCCTGCCTTGCTACTGTCCGAGCTGCCACAGGTAGCTTTTACGAACTGTGAACTGTGACTTGCACCCTGTTGGCCAGCTGCCATACCGCCAAGGCGGTATGGCCCAGTGGGTCCACAAACCCTACGTGACACTTGGACTGTGATTTGATCCTGACTTCGATGACGCCGATACATGGGCAGGAGTAAGCCTGTTTATACTCTGCGTTCTCCCGGCGTGCGAGCGGCCAGATATCAGACTCGTTTGCACACCGGGAGACACAATACAGTGCTTTTTAGTACTGTCCGGCAGTTCACTTTCTATTGTGATATACACACACTGTGTCACGCCATATAGTACATAACAGTACTGTCCGGTGATATTTAAAGATTGTCTGTTACCCCTGAGGACGCACACTATATACAAACTGGGTGCAGAAGTGCATAGGCACACATAATGCTAGACAGTTACAATTTCTAGTGGCAAACGGGATCAGCAAGATATTTTGTGAATCGGAGCAGGGTTGGGTCTATTAGATTGATATTGAGCTTTCGCTCTCTCCTCTACCTATGCTCTTATCAGTCTGATACACATTACTTTTGTCTTATACTCGGTGTATTGGCATATTAGCCCATTTTAGGCCTTATTCCCACGACCGTGTCCGTTTTGTGCACGTAAAAAAGGCAGCATTTTTCCTACATTGCAGTTACGTAGGACATCCGTGTACGGTGCGCGTCTGCGTTTTTTACGCGCGTATGTCATCCGTATTTCACGCGTTTCTTACGTCAGCAAAAAAATGTGAACAAGGTGTTTTTCTTTTTCTCATAATTTCTTTAGCAACGGTTGCATGAATCACAGAGGGCACATTGATGTGCGTCTGTGTGCTGTCCGTGATTTTCACGCACCCGCTGACTTTAATGGGTGCGTGATGTGCAAAAAACGCACACGTATAGGACTTGCAGTGAGTTTCACGCAGCGGACACACACTGCGTGAAAAACACTGAATGTCTGAATGGCCTCATTGAATTGCATAGGTTCATGTGTATTCACATGAGCGTATTTCACGTCCGTGTTACAAACGTTATAACAACTGACGAAGCAACGGCCATTCAGACATTCAGGGTTTTTCACGCAGAGTGTGTCCGCTGTGTGAAATTCACTGCATGTCCTATTCTTGTGGGTTTTTTGCGCATCACGCACCCATTGAAGTTAATGGGTGCATGAAAATCATGGACAGCACACGGACGTCATTTGTGTGCTGTCCGTGTTTTTCACGCACCAGTTGCTAAAAAAATGATGAGGAAAAAATTAAACACCTCCTTCAGTTTTTTTTGCTGACGTAAAAAACGCTTAACATACGGATGCCATATGAGCGTAAAAAACGCAGACGCCCACCATACATGGATGCCACATTTAACTGCAACGCAGGAAAAACGCTGCATTTTTTACGCGCGCAAAACGGACATGTTCGTGTGAATAAGGCCTTAGTGTGATACTTAACAAAATTTATTTTAATCATTCTTACAGGTAGTTACCATACAGTATAATGCCCCACTAGCTGCCCTTATACTGTATAATGCCCCCTAGCTGCCCTTATACTGTATAATACCCCCTTAGCTGCCCCTAGCACCCATACCCTTGTAGATAGTGAAACAGTGCCCATATAGATAGTGCCCATGTAGATAGCACCACAGTGTCCCCTGTAGATAGCGCCCCAATATAGTGCCACCGTGTCCATGTAGATGGCGCCATTGGGACTCCCTCTAGGAGCAGAATCCCCAGCCAGAGCATAGGCGGGGATTCCGCTCCTAGTGGGAGCCCCTGACGTCAATGTCTATATATGGACAGCGACCTCAGGGGTTTTCTCTTGGAGCGGAATCCCTGGCCAGATCATCGGCAATGGGGATTCCGCTCAAGGAGTAGCCACTGACGTCAAGGGCTTCAACGAGCACAGCGCTTAAAGTAGTACTGTGCTCGGGGAGTACTGGGCAAGCGGAGGAGCTCCCTCTGTTCCTCCGCTCTGAACTAATTCTGAAGCAGGGAGCTGATGGTTCCCTGCTTCAGAATTGGTTTCAACTGTATCTGCGTCCTGTGGACGCAGATACAATTGACAGCGGGACCTGCCCCTGTCCGTCCGGGACAGCGGGACACTGCCTGGAATCTGGGACTCTCCCACTGAATCCGTGGTGGTTAGGAGGTATAGTGTTCAAAAGTATCTGCGTCCTAAGGATGCAGATACCATTGAATGTGGCGTCGCTACTGCTGTAGTAGCCATGGCGGCTGGTAGAGGCACCACCTGGCATGGGGGGTCCGTGTCTGCGGGCAGCACGGGCCCCCTCATGCCGCGGGCCCCGTAGCAGCCGCTATGGCTGCTACAGCAGTAGTTACGCCACTGATAATAATAATCTTTATTTATATAGCGCTAACATAGTCCGCAACACTTTACAATTTTGGAACATGTACAGACAATATCAGACATCACAAGAGCTTGCAATCTATGAGGAAATGGGCCATTTTTATAAACATAGGGTAGTACACATAAAACTGCATGAGCCGGTCACCAGCCAGTATCTGTGCATGACAGATATAAAGTGCATTAGGGTGCAAGGAGTGTGGGGTATACTGCTTAATGATGAGGTCAAGTTCTGATGGCTAATGTAAAAGGGGGGTCAAGGAAAAGAGTCAGATTAGGGAATGTTATGGGCCTGTCTAAAAAGATGTGATTTCAGGGCACGTTTAAAACTGTGGATGTTGGGAATTAATCTGATTGTCTGGAGGACTGGTGCAGCACGAGAAAAATCTTGGAGAAGGGAGAGGGAGCTTCAGATTATGGAGGATGTTAATCTATGGTCGTTGGCAGAACGTAGTGCCCGGGTAGAGTGGCAGACAGATATTAGGGAGGATATGTAAGAAGGTGCAGTACTTTGGAGAGCTTTCTGGGTGAGAGTAATAAGTTTAATGTTTTTTTCTGAAGGAAATGGTAACCAGTGCAGTGACTGGCACAGGGTAGAGGCATTAGTGTAGTGGTTGGTCAGAAAGGAAGGGCCTGTCTGCTGCATTAAGGATCGATTGGAGAGGGGAGAGTTTAGTGAGTTGAAGAACGATTAGTAATGAGTTACAGTAGTCAAGACAAGTGTGAATCAGAGCAACAATGAGAGTTTTGGCTGTTTCCAGAGAAAGAAATGGGCGGCTTCTGACAATGTTTTTGAGGTGACGGTAAAAGGAGGGTGCAAGTGATTGAATTTGAGGAGTAAAGGAAAGACCTGAGTAAAAAAATAACCCCAAGACGGTGGGCGTGCTGCCTATGAGTTATAGTTGTACCAAACACGGAGACATCAGGTTTAGGTAGATGGTGGAAAAACAAGGAGCTTCGTTTTTGAAAGATTCAGTTTCAGACAGCGTACAGACAAGTACTGGTGTTTTATATGAGAGGGGAGATGATGTAATGGGAAAATGGATATAATTGGGTATCATGAGCGTAAAGATGGTACTGGAAGCCAAATCTGCTGATAATAATAATCTTTATTTATATAGCGCCAACATATTTCGCAGCACTTCAGGGGGTAAATTCTACAGACAATATCAGGCATTAAATAGTGACAAAACTAATTTACAATTCAAACAAGAGGAGTGAGGACCCTGCTCGGAAGAGTTTACAATCTATGAGGAAATGAGAGACAAAATTAGAAGAATGCTTGTTAAGTACAATGGTCCAGCCATCTTTTATACATATGGGGTAGTACAAATAAAGCTGCATGAGCCGGTCACCAGCCAATGTCTGTGTATGACAGACATGAAGTATGATGGTGTGTCCAATAGGGGCTGTGTAGAGAGAAAACAGGAGCAGACCAAGGACTGATCCCTGAGGAAACCCAACAGCAGAGGGAAGAGGAGAAGAAGAAGTAGAACCAGTAAATGACACACTGAACGAGCGGTCATAGAGATAGCAGTGTTCTGAAAGGGAATGTGTCGCAAATTAAACCTTTTTTTTTTAAATATTATTTCTATTATATTTTGTTTTTTGCTGTATTTTTTTTTTCTTCCACATAGTGGAAAGTATTAAAAATTAAATAATAATTTGACATGTTTTCCTATCTTAGCCACCAGAGGGAGCACTTCCCAGAATTACAGCAAGGTAAATAAGGCAAAGCAACCTGACTCACAGCTGCCGTAAATGTGGGAGCGAATCTCACCCCACCTCCCTATTTTTGGTTACAAGCCAGGAAAAGGTGTCTTCAAATTGCTAAGCATTGTCCAGCTCCCATTTTTGTAGTGATTGTACAATGCAGCTGGCACAAGCTATAGGACACACCAAAAGAATAAGGTTATGTTCACACGCTTACTAAAAAAATGTCTGAAAATACAGAGCTGTTTTCAAGGGAGCCATTTTTGGAGCTGTTTTTCTATAGAGTGAAAGAGGTGAAAATGAGGTGTAAAAAACGCCCTGTCGGAAAAGAACGCGGTATTTCCCATTGAAATCAATGGGCAGATGTTTGTAGGTGTTCTGTTTCCGATTTTTCAGCCGTTTTTCGGGACTTTTACGGCCCAAAAAATGGCTGAAAACACTACATGTGCACATACCCTAACGGTATGTTCACACGGCTTATTTTTGGCCATTTTTCGGGCCGTAAAAATTGGAAGCGGATCGCCTCCAAACATCTGCCCATTGATTTCAATGGGAAATACGGAGTACTGTTCCGACGCGTAGTTTCTAAAAAAAGTCTGAAAATCAGGAGCAGTTTTCCCTTGAAAACAGCTCTGTCTTTTCAGACGTTTTTGATTTTGTGTGTACACATACCCTAAGAAGGATGAAAGTGAAGTGAATGACTTTTCAGTTGACAGGTTCACACGGCGTGTATTTGACACTTTTTTTTTGCGCATTTTACCTGCCAAAAACCGCATCAAAACACGCTTGATTACGCTTTTCATTTACATTACAATTGCTGTTAGTACATACAACACGCTTTTCTTACACACGCATTTTAAAAAAACGCGTTGTGTAAATAAAGAAGTGTCGAGTCAATTCCTTTACACGTAAAACGTGCCAAATGTTCCCATAGTCAATGGGAGTCCTAATTATGCGTCCAAAAGCGCACACAAAATGCATAAAAAAAGACGAGAAAAAAGCGTCAAAGCTTCCCATTTACATCAATGGGAATGCGAGCCGTTGGTTTTTTACCCAAGCGTTTTTAAAAAACGTGTTACGTAAAAAAGAACAGTGGGGTGGGGTTGTGTGTGGCGCAGTTGCATGTCTGGGGGGATTTGTGTGCGTGTGGGGGGGGGGTGCTCGCTGCTGATTCTTCAAAACCGCTGATAAGCGGCTATGAAGGTTCAGCGGCGCCCGTGCATATTACTCTGCACAAAAATTCGGCGCATATAGAGCACCGCTGAAGAAAGTGGTATTGAGGCGCATACCAAGGTTTTCACGTCTGTGTTGGGAGGTTCAGAGTGTAGAGGGGGCTGCTTCATCTAAGGCATTTTTGAGAAATTCATTGTAATGTTTGCCAGCCAGATTGGGACAGGAGAGGGAAAAGATAAGGGACAATGAGGATTGTAGACTGTCTATGAGTTGCTGAGTGTTAATGGCATGTATATTTCTGTATGTCTGATAGGTATGTTCTGGGGAGGCAGAGAATTTTTGATAGTAAAGGAAAGAAGGTTGTTGCCAGAGCGCAGCAGAGGAGAGTAAATTAAGTCAGATACTGAGCAGAGTTGGAAGAAGACCAAGTGAATGGCCGTCTTCATGCGTAGGAGAATAAGGCTTCGTTCACATATCCGTTAGGGCTCTATTCCAACGTTCAGTCTGAGCTTTCCGTCGGAATGGAGCCCTGACTGACACAAACGGAAACCGTGATCCATTGGTGATAGATCCGGTGCCAATAGTTTCCATTTGTCTCCGTTGTGCAAGGGTTCTGTCATTTTGACGGAATGAATACCGTAGTCGACTACGCTATTGATTCCGTCAAAACCCTTGCACAAGGGAGACAAACGGAAACCATTGGCCCCCGGATCCGTCACCATTGAAATCAATGGGGATGGAAATGGAAACCTATGGTTTCCGTTTGTGTCTGTCAGGGCTCTGTTCCAACGGAAAGCTCAGAGGGAACGTCGGAACCGAGCCCTAGCGCAGAAGTGAACGAAGCCTTAGTAAGTTGTGAAAGGCCTAGGGAGGAGGTTAAAGATAGAAACTTGGAGGCCGATGAGAGATTGGGTCATCAATGGTACATGTGAACCTGGGGGGCAGTAGACATCCGTCACTGGGTGGGAGAATGGGCGGAAGAGTCTGAAGGTGTGGACTCCAAAGGAGGGGATTGTGAATGAGGGTACGGGGGAATAACCTGGAAAGTGCAGTGTGGTGAAAGAAGTATACCTACTCCTCCACCCTGCCTGTTCTCAGGTCCGGAGGCATGAGAGAAGTTGAGACCCCCCATAAGATAGAGCAGCAAGGGAAGCAGTGTCAGACAGGTGTAGCCATGTAAAACACTGGGCATGGTAAATCTGTATGACCATGGAATATAAGTTATTAAATGTGTCGTGGAAATCCATCACTCAAAATATATTAGACTGAAATTTATACGAGTCAAAACAGACTCTCAAGGCCAGACCCCATTAGTCAGTATCCTAATTAGGATATTTCACCGATATATATCGAGAGAGGAGAAGAAAACACACAGACGCTGCTGATATGTTCAAAAATACTCCTCTGAAGGATTTATTACCAAACTCAAACTGTTAAACTGAAATTCAGAAGGGGTGTAGGCTTGAGGTTAACCAATCAGAGACAATATAACAGTATGTGTTATTCAGTAAAAAGCATACAATAAAATACATCCCAGATACATCATTATAATTCTTCACACATTAGGTTTGCAGATGGCCTTATCTCTTTTGGACAGAATGTTCTCGTGGATATGGGGGGGGGAGACCTTCCTTCACGCATACTTGCCACCCTCCCTTCTTACTCCCTGTCCATTCTCTACCAACTTCGCATGGGAACCAAGGTCAAAGATAAAACATACGAAATCAACATTACTTGTATTAAAGGAACAATGACTTTCCTATTCACTACAAAAGAACCAAGATGGGAACTCCAGACAAGATGGCTGCTGCACGAAACTAAATCATTTAAACATTATCATCACTTTCACATAATACATATCTTAGTAATTCGGCATCCTGCTTGATAATTCATAATGTAATTTCATACAGAGAATATAAGCAAATAAATCATCCTTCACAAACCCCCCTTTTTCTCATATTAAATTACAGAAATTATATATTATGATTATGAAACTCAAACAATATATCAATAGGGCCACAACTAATATGATGCCATCACCAATGTCTAGTTTGGGTATGGGGTCCCACCAGTGTATTGACAGGTCCCGTACATCATCGTCCTCTTCTTCTCCTGTCTTCTGATTAAAACACTTGATACTGCTGACAGATTCACTCAGGTCTTTGGTCCTTACTTTGAACTTTGCTGATGTCATCAGGACTTGGTTTGGTCCTTCTCATCTTTCAGACCCCGTCTCTTTTAGTATACGTCACCAGGCTGTACACAGCACCTCATGCTGTGAGCCTGGTTTGAGATCCCACGTAGGCGGATTAGTGGAGTGTTATTGTGACTACCACAAACCCTCCGCTCATCTGTCTTCTTCCTCCGGTAAGTTACTTGTCTGGGCGGCTGCTTGGAATTGTGACACTGCCATCAGTTCATGACAACCGCGCTGTATTGGCTCCGGCTGCGCCTGCCGCATCTCAGTGATGGAGTTCATCATATTAAAAGTCTTTTAGATCATGTTTACTGGCACTTGCTGGGGACCCCCAACCCTTGTCAATTGTTAAAATAAATACTAATCTGGTGATAACATCTACGTACTATAAAAGTTGTTCTAAGTACATACAATAACAATATCAGGCCCTTAAACTAAATCAAACCAACACCTTTATATAAGAAAAACTTCTCTGTTCCAATGGACAGGGCACCTAGAAGATGTGTAATTATTGGGTACATTTCATTTGCATTTGGTGTCACGCTTTCCAGCAGGATTTGTACCTTGATCTGAGCTGATTGCCTGGAACATCTCCAGCTCACCAAAATATATATAGATTCCACATGTTTATCTGACAAATGTCGCAAACCAATTTTTCTTACTCTAATTTGTATTGCATGGGAAGGCCTCTCAAGGTCTGTTCTCTTTGCGGGAGGCGGGTATGATAAGGTTGGCACCGGTCTGCCAGGACTGTTCTGTAGGCAAATCAAACAGCTCTAACAGAATTTAGCAGCAACAGCTGTAAAGCCTGGGACATACCAATTAGATCTTACCACATCGATCCTTGCAGTCTTGGGGCATATGTGAGGTCATACACCATCAATACAAGTGCTATCAAGAATGCCTTGGGTGTTACCGGTTCACCTTCCCTTATCCGTCCACATTCTGTCAGAATCTGGTTCTCACGCCTCCATTCGGAGTTGGACTCTTCCTGTGGAGAACAAGCTATTTCATTGTATAAACATTAATTGATCTTAATCAAATAATTAATTTTAAGAAAAACATTAACAAATAGCATCTTTACATCAAACGTTCACATTGATACATGCAAACTCATTTTTCTTCTTTATATATATATATATATATATATATATATACACTGCACAGAATTTTCCTTTCACAATAATAACAACAAAAAACAAATAACTAAAAATGTTTGCAAATGGGAATATTCCACTTCTGTACCTTTTATCTGTTGCATTACTCTAATAGTCCAATGCTAAGGCTGGTCCAGAACTTTACATAAAACTTAACTTCAGTATTTAATATTCCCACAACACTTCTTAAATACAATTATTAAACAAACTAACTTTGGAATAACATCTGGAGAACTGCTGACATCTTATTATTGTACAAACATCAGGTCAATACTTGGGATAACACTGTTCCCCTGTCACTTACACACAACGTCTGCAGTGGGGAAAATACCGGCCGGGCTTCAGGCCCCCCTGAGAACAGGTCTACACACATGAGCACATTGTCATACACTTCTACCTCGGGTAGTTGTATGTTCTGCAGTTGCTGGGACGGGTAATCTGGCCGGGCTGCACTTTTCACAGGTACCTTTGCTGTTTTACCTATGTCATGCCGTGCGCACATCATGCCGGCTGTTACAAACCTAGTGGTGGCATTATTGTATCCAGGGACAAGCCAATTTACTGATACCTGGCTGCACATACCCTTGTTGTCAGGTCTGTCTTCTCTTGCTCTCTCAATTGGCTTACCCGATGATCCAATAAAGTTCCTACTACCAATGGGCCCATAATTGTGGGCGATGCCAAAAGCGTACCTAGAGTCAGTGTAAATTTCGTCCGTCTTACCTTCTGCCAGGTTACAGCCTCAGCGAGCACCTCCAGCTCCGCTCCTTGAGATGAACAAGAAGGTGAGAGTGGTTTTTGGGTAATTTACCTTGTGCCTCGTATCCTGTCTTGTACATACTGTATATGATGAAGTATGTCTACATTACAAATTTACATTGGAAACCCATGTCACATATAGATAGAACATTTCAAAAGGGTGGAGTTTTATTGTTCCACATTCATCTGATAATCCAGAACACTTGTAAATCCCACCCACCAGGTCCTGTAAATACCTGATTAATACAAAAACAAACTAAATATGTTACTGAAATCTGACATAAAAAAAACAATATTCAAACAATTTTTTTGTTTTGCCTTCTCCCCATCTAAATCTGTAAAGACTCATCTGTGGGTGACGTCACCTCTGCCTCCTGTGTAAATTTGCTGGAGGGGTATGGTCTCTTACACAATACCTCATATTGGGTGGAGACTACAGCACAGCTTACCCAGTGCCATATTCACTGTTCTGGAAGGATCTGGAACCATCTACACAGAAAAACCTCAAAATGTAGGTTACTGTCATACACATTTAATCTGGATTACTCATTGAAGCTCATACACATTTTGTAGATCTCCTAGAACCAAATTCATGAATTCAAAACAAAATAAAACACAAAACAAAACTACCTCGATCAGTCCCTTCACCATTCCCTCCTATTTGGACTCTGCGAAAGTAATATAGCAGGGTTCAAAACTACATATCAACATAATAAGATTGGGCACTCTGTAATACACAACAGCCTGGAACAAAAAAGATGACTTTCTCCTCACAAAAATACATTTTATCTTTAAAATGACCTCAACCATTTACCTGTAAAACATCTCACATTTTCAAAAATAACGTTTAGGCAGCACTAGAGATGAGCGAACTTTTCAAAAGTTCGGTTCGGCTAGTTCGCCGAATTTCACAAAAAAGTTTGATTCGGACCGAACTAGTTCGGACCGAACCTGTCACTTCCGTGCGCCGAGCATGCTACTGTCCAGGGTGTTGATAGAGTTAATGGGCTGCACTAACTCTTTCAGCAACCTTTCTCGGCGCGCGGAAAATAACATTTTAATGTAATAAAAAAATAAAAATAATATGTTCGTACTTACTTTCCTCCTGTCCGGCCTCCAGCGATGACGTTTCATCCCTTTCGCCGCTGCAGCCAATCACAGGCTGTAGGGGCGGTCACGCACGTCAGAATGACGCTTCATCCCACGTGACCGCCTCTGCAGCCAATCACAGACTGCAGCGGTGACATGGATGAAACGTCATCGCTGGAGGCCGGACAGGAGGAAAGTAAGTATGAACGTATTTTTTATTTTTTTTTGGCATGTATGTATGTTGTCATGTATGTATGTATATATGTGCATGTATGTTTGCATGTATGTTGGCATGTATGTATATATGTGCATGTGTGTATGTATATTTGCATGTATATATTTGCATGTATGTATGTTTGCATGTATGTATGTTTGCATGAATGTATGTTTGTATGTATGTATGTTTGCATGTATGTATGTTTGCATGAATGTATGTTTGCATGTATGTATGTTGTCATGTATGTATGTTGTCATGTATGTATGTATGTATGTATGTTGTCATGTATGTATGTATATATGTGCATGTATGTTTGCATGTATGTTTGCATGTATGTATGTTTGCATGAATGTATGTTTGCATGTATGTATGTTGTCATGTATGTATGTTGTCATGTATGTATGTATGTATGTATGTATGTTGTCATGTATGTATGTATATATGTGCATGTATGTTTGCATGTATGTTGGCATGTATGTATATATGTGCATGTTTGTATGTATATTTGCATGTATATATTTGCATGTATGTATGTATGTTTGCATGTGTGTATGTTTGCATGTATGTATGTATGTTGTCATGTATGTATGTATGTTGGCATGTATGTATATATGTGCATGTGTGTATGTATATTTGCATGTATGTATGTTTGCATGAATGTATGTTTGTATGTATGTTTGCATTTCTGTATGTTTGCATGTATGTATGTATGTATGTATGTATGCATGTATGTATGTTGTCATGTATGTATGTATATATGTGCATGTATGTTTGCATGTATGTTGGCATGTATGTATATATGTGCATGTTTGTATGTATATTTGCATGTATATATTTGCATGTATGTATGTATGTATGTTTGTTTGCATGTGTGTATGTTTGCATGTATGTATGTTTGCATGTATGTATGTTGTCATGTATGTATGTTGGCATGTATGTATATATGTATATATGTGCATGTGTGTATGTATATTTTCATGTATATATTTGCATGTATGTATGTTTGCATGAATGTATGTTTGTATGTATGTTTGCATTTATGTATGTTTGCATGTATGTATGTATGTATGTATGTTTGCATGTATGTATGTTGTCATGTATGTATGTATATATGTGCATGTATGTTTGCATGTATGTTGGCATGTATGTATATATGTGCATGTTTGTATGTATATTTGCATGTATATATTTGCATGTATGTATGTTTGCATGTATGTATGTATGTATGTATGTTGTCATGTATGTATGTATGTATGTTTGCATGTTTTTATTTTTGTTTGTTTGCATGTATGTTTATATATATGTGCATGTATGTAATTATGTTTGCATGTATTTATGTTTGCATGTATATTTGTGCATGCTTGTATATATGTATGTATGTATCTTTGCATGTTTGTTTGTTTGTATGTATGTATGTTTTCATGTGTGTGTGTATGCATGTATGTATGATAGTTTGCATGTATGTATGTATGTATATATGTGTGTATGTTTGCATGTATATATGTGCATGCTTGTATGTTTGTATATATGTATGTATGTATGTATGTTTGTATATATGTATGTATGTATGTTTGCATGTATGTTTGTTTGTTTGTTTGTATATATGACTGTATGGCCATGTATGATACTGTCTGCTGGCGCACTGTATCCAGTCAACTTCGTGGCAGGCTTCTATACATGGTATAACAGTCAGTATCACACATTAAACTGAATATAAGCCTACGACATGTTTTATTTCATTTTTTTTTTTACAGGTTTGGTGTTTGGACTACGTCGGTTTCGAGGACTACTTCGATGACGGTTTTTTTTTTCTACAATAAAATGGTTAATGAGGATTGTGTTGGGGGTGCTTTATTTCAATAAAATATTTTATCTATATCTTTGTCTTTTTCTTTTCAAATTTTATTACTACCACTTTAGTAATGGCCGCTGTCTGAGTGACAACATCCATTACTAAGGCGAGGCTTAGTGTTAGCCGGTGCAGAGGCTAACACTAACCACCATTATTACCCCGGTACCCACCACCACCAGGGGTGCCGGGAAGAGCCAGGTACGATCCAGTACCCGATCATCTGCTGTGATGGTCGGGCTCTGGGGCGGCCGCAGGCTGGTATTATGAGGCTGGGAAGGGCCAAAAACAGTGGACCTTCCCACCCTTGTAATGCTAGGCTGCTGCTGCTGTGTTGTATCTGGCTGGTTATAAAAGTGGGGGGGACCCCACGTCATTTTTTTAAATTATTTTTTTTTTATTTTTTTTTAAAAAGACATGGGGTTCCACCCAATTTATCATAACCAGCCACATACAACACAGTGTTATTAGCCTGGGAATGGACAAAACCAGAGGCCCTTCCCACCCATGTAATGCCAGTCTGCTGCGGCCTTGTATATGGCTGGTTATTAAAAATGTGGGGGAACCAGCCTCATAATACCAGCCTACGGCCACCCCAGTACCCGACCATCACAACAGATGGTCGGGTACTGAATCGTACCAAGCTCTTCCCGGCACCCCTGGTGGTGGTGGGTATCGGGGTAATATTGGGTGGTTAGTGCTAGACTCTGCACCGGCTAACACTAAGCCTCGCCTTAATAATGGACGCTGTCAATCAGCCAACTGCCATTATCTAGGCACTAATAAAGTTTAAAAAAAAACACAAAGACAAATCTTTTTTATTGAAATAAGAAATCCCCAACAAAACCCTTGTTAACCATTTTATTAAAATTTGAAAAAACGTAGATCTACGCAGTAATCCAACGATTCGAAGATGTAGTCCAATCGGTACATCAAAATCTGCAACAACATAAAAAAACAGTTATCAATGTGAACAATACCAATACTTCTACTCACCTACACACATATATACACGCACACACAAACAAACAACCATACACAAACACACACATATACACAAACACACATATACACAAATACACACATATAAACAAACACACCCATATATACACAAACATACACACATAAACACACACCCATATACACACATATACAAAAACACACACACACAAACATATACACAAATACACCCATATATACACAAACACATATACACAAACACACCCATATATACACAAATACACACATAAACACACACCCATATACACACATATACACAAACACACACATATACAAAAACTCACACACACAAACATCTACACACAAACATATACACATACACCCATATATACACACACATATACACAAACATATACACAAACACATATACACAAACACACCCATATATACACAAACACATAAACACACATATATACAAACACACATATAAAAACAAAAACAGACAAAGACACATACCCAAACACACACTGTTTCTTTTAAATGCTGCTGGGGAACCCGCTCGATCCACTATATAAGGCTGCGCTATAGTGCAGTATTTAAAAAAAACAGGATCCTGACCTGTCCATAGAGTTTAAGGCAGCACAGAGCATTTCAGGAGATGAGCGTGCAGATTCAGTGCTGCTGTGAACTCTGCTCTTACCATTACGTAGCTCTCAGTCTGTTACCTCTCCTCCACTCCTGTCCTCAAGAACACCTTCACATGATTGGCAAGTCACCACGTAATGGTAAGAGCAGAGTTCACAGCAGCACAGAGTATTTCAGGAGATGAGCATGCGGATCTTGTGCGGGGTGGTGACTTGCCAATCATGTGAAGGTGTTATTGAGGACAGGAGTGGAGGAGAGGTAACAGACTGAGCTACGTAATGGTAAGAGCAGAGTTCACAACAGCACAGAATCTGCACGCTCCTCTGCTGAAATATTCTGTGCTGCTGTGAACTCTGCTCTTACCATTATGTAGCTCTCAGTCTGTTACCTCTCCTCCACTCCTGTCTTCAAGAACACCTTCACATTATTGGCAAGTCACCACGTAATGGTAAGAGCAGAGTTCACAGCAGCACAGAGTATTTCAGGAGATGAGGGTGCGGATCTTGTGCGGGGTGGTGACTTGCCAATCATGTGAAGGTGTTATTGAGGACAGGAGTGGAGGAGAGGTAACAGACTGAGCTATGTAATGGTAAGAGCAGAGTTCACAGCAGCACAGAATCTGCACGCTCCTCTCTTGAAATATTCTGTGCTGCTGTGAACTCTGCTCTTACCATTACGTAGCTCTCAGTCTGTTACCTCTCCTCCACTCCTGTCCTCAAGAACACCTTCACATGATTGGCAAGTCACCACCGCGCACAAGATCCGCACGCTCATCTCCTGAAATACTCTGTGCTGCTGTGAACTCTGCTCTTACCGTTACGTGGTGACTTGCCAATCATGAAGGTGTTATTGAGGACAGTAGTGGAGGAGAGTTAACAGACTGAGAGCTACGTAATGGTAAGAGCAGAGTTCACAGCAGCACTGAATCTGCACGCTCATCTCCTGAAATACTCTGTGCAGCCTTAAACTCTGTGGACAGGTCAGGATCCTGTTTCTTTTAAAAGCTGCACTGTAGCTCAGCCTTATATAGTGGATCGAGCGGGTTCCCTAGCAGCATTTAAAAGAAACAGGATCCTGACCTGTCCACAGAGTTTAAGGCAGCACAGAGTATTTCAGGAGATGAGCACGGCCGGCCACAGGCAGCCGGTCGTTTTTCCAAGCCGTGCTCCCATTATGCACACGATCGTAAAAACACCCGTTATTGCGGGTCGTAATTACGACCCGCAATAACGGGCTCATAGACTTCTGTTACCCACGGGTACCTTCCCGTTTTCTCACGGGAAGGTGCCCGTGCCGTTAAAAAAATAGAACATGTTCTATTTTTCTATTTTACGGGTCGTGCTGCTATAATTAGGGTATGTTCACACGACAGCGTCCGTAACGGCTGAAATTACGGGGATGTTACCGCCTGAAAACATCCCCGTAATTTCAGCCGTAACGGCATGTGCAGGCGCTTGAACGCCGCGTCCATTACGGACGTAATTGGCGCTGCTATTCATTGGAGTCAATGAATAACGTCTCCAATTACGGCCAAAGAAGTGACCGGTCACTTCTTTGAGGGGGCGTCCATTTACGCGCCGTCATTTGACAGCGGCACGTAAATATACACCCTTGCTTTCAATGGGCAGATGTTTGTCAGCGCTATCGAGGCGCTATTTTCGGGCGTAATTCGGGGCAAAAACGCCCGAATTACGTCCGTAATTAGTGCGTGTGAACACACCCTTAGGGTATGTTCACACGCACTAATTACGGACGTAATTCGGGCGTTTTTGCGCGTCGATAGCGCTGACAAACATCTGCCCATTGAAAGCAATGGGCAGACGTTTGTCTGTTCACACGAGGCGTATATTTACGCGCCGCTGTCAAATGACGGCGCGTAAATAGACGCCCGCGTCAAAGAAGTGACCTGTCACTTCTTTGGCCGTAATTGGAGCCGTTATTCATTGACTCCAATGAATAGCAGCGCCAATTACGTCCGTAATGGACGCGGCGTTCAAGCGCCTGCACATGCCGTAACGGCTGAAATTACGGGGATGTTTTCAGGCGGAAACATCCCCGCAATTTCAGCCGTAACGGACGCTGTCGTGTGAACATACCCTTATAATGACAGCACGGCTCGCAAAAGTGGCCGGCTGCCCGTGGCCGGCCGTGCTCGTAATTACGAGTCGTAATTACGAGCACGGCCCGTAAAATAAAAAAATAGAACATGTACTATCTTTTTAACGGCAGGGGCACCTTCCCGTGAGAAAACGGGAAGGTACCCGTGGCTAACAGAAGTCTATGGGCCCGCTATTTCGGGTCGTAATTACGACCCGTAATAACGGGTGTTTTTACGGTCGTGTGCATGAGGCCCCGTAATGACGGGTGGCTACATGTGTGCACCCGTCATTACGGCAGCGTTGCTAGGCGACGTCAGTAAATAGTCACTCTCCAGGGTGCTGAAAGAGTTAACTGATCGGCAGTAACTGTTTCAGCACCCTGGACAGTGACTACCGATCACAATATAGAGTACCTGTAAAAAAAAAAAGACGTTCATACTTACCGGGAACTCCCTGCTTCCTCTAGTCTGGTCTCCTGGCCGTTGCCTTGGTGACGTGTCCCTCGCGACATCCGGCCCGACATTCCTTGATGACGATGCAGCCCATGTGAGCGCTGCAGCCAATCACGGGTTGCAGAGGCCTCTGCAGCCAATCACAGGCTGCAGAGGCCTCTGCAGCCAATCACAGGCTGCCGCGTCAGAAAAGAAGGTCGGACTGGAGGAAGAAGAGGGACTCGTCACCAAGACAACGACCAGGTATGTATGAAATGCTTTTTATTTTATTTTTAATCAGCAGCCTCTTTTCTCTATCAGCGATTGATAGAGATAAGTGGCTGCCGATTTGTATCATATTTTTGACCGGGTTCGGTCAAAACGGGTTCGGCCGAACCCGGTGAAGTTCGGATTCGCTGCGAACCGAACTTTTCCGGAAGTTCGGACCGAAACCGGGTTCGGTTGTCCCGGTTCGCTCATCTCTAGGCAGCACCATAGCACGTGCCTCATGTGTGAAAACAAAAAACAAAACAAATGTAATTAGTTATTCAATAACACAGAAAATAATATATCTGGTAATATTAATTACTGCAAACCAATAAGTTATACATAAAAATAGGGAACAATGGGGGCACATACATTTTCAAGACCCCGTGTCTCACAATATCTGTATTTTAATTCATTTGAATCAACATCAAAACATTCCAACATTAAATCTTATCACATCATAACACATTAATATGCAGTATAGCTTTTATCTTTTTACAAACAGATCCAGCCGGCTGTAATATTTTTCTCGCTTGGTGTAGTTACAGACGACTGCGCGTGCGCGAAGATAAGACACATTCCATAAAAAATGAAAAAAAACTGGAACTGATTTTAACCCCATACACAAAACACTAAAATTTTTAGACATTACTGCTGTTAAAAATTGTAAACATACAATATAGTTCTGCTTTTATTGTGGCCATTAGTTTCAAACTTCAGACATGTTACATTACACACATCCCACATCACACAGATGTCTCATCACACCCGTTCACATTACACTCCCCCCGTTCTGACCCACATTAGTCACTGCAATATACCCGACTGCTCCGTTTTCTTCACTCTTCCAATGAAAATTTACACCTGTATTTAAATTGTTCTTTCTCACATCATCTTACTTGTAACCACCTGTAATCACCTGCTTTGTCCTTTTAACTTATGCCTTGTCCTGGCCACACCACTCCCTTTCTCAACATCTATTTTATCACATGCAAACATCCATCATACGGCTGCCAGCCTCTTCAACAATTTTTTTACAGTGTGTTATTTTGCCTTCACATACTTTACAATTAAAGCCCCAGCTCCTTTTGCTCATTCTAATGTTGGCTGGGACCAGTGCCCCAAAGCATCTTTGTCCAACTTCCTCCTGACCACATGGTCGGAGAGCAGTAGGGTGATTTCCGGTAAATCCCCCACCTCCAGGCAAACAGGCCACGTTTGCCGACAGATATCTCAGACCAGTCTATCTCCTAGACTGTCTTACCAATACGATATCAAAAGTCGTTCCTCCAGACATTCTAGCAGTAGGATCCTCTGATCCCTCACTGGATTGAACATCAAGAACAGACAAAATGCTGCCAAACAACAATTACAAGAGCAAATTCTTCAACACAATCGACATTCATGAACCTCCATTCATTCAAGCAGGAGTTGGTCACATTCACTTATGCAGAACACTTGCTGCCGGGGTGTGTCTTTTGGTTCATACAGCCTGTGATGTAGCATATATGTATGTTGGTGATGTTTTTTTTATGGGCTCTGGGTCTGAGCCAATACCAATGTCCTTCACTGTAATTACTACTACGACACAGGTGGCACCTGGGGTAAGTGTCAGGGTCATTCATTGAATACAGGATGTTATATTACAACGGTATTCAATCCAGCGGTCTGATGTTATACTACTACAGACTTAATTACTTGGATGTTATTTTACATCAAAGTGTATATGCCAGATTATCACATGTGCTAGAAATCAGTCTGTACTGATTCCCACCTTATGCCAGTCTGGCAATGCATACAACTGGTTTATGGACCCTTACACACAATATCACTGTCTGGCAATGAGTTAGGAAAATATAAATGATTTTCTAATACAGTATTCAAAGTTTTCCCTGTTGCACTGGGTAATGGTATTGAGTGCAAATTCAATATAGACACAATTGCTTCTCCTTGCACTGGATTCTACATTATCAGGACTTAACCATTGAAGCCCCTGTGGTACTACAAGATATTACTCACAACTATCCAACTTTCCTCTCACCTACAAACAGTCAGCACCTCCCAACTATAATCCCAGACAAACGGGTAACAGAACAACTATTAATCCTCAACAATTTTACACAACTAAATAACAAATGACACTACAACAGAGCAGCAAGCACAAGTTTTTTTTTTTTCCTCACAGTCCAGACTACAATCTTTTCATTTCAAATACTTCACATGTGAGTTACGACTTCTCTCCGCCATGCGCTACGTCACTGCATTCCAAAGGCGGAGGTCTTACACTTCTCACAATTTTTCTGGTTAACAATGTAATTGCTGGCAGAAATTCTCTCATGTCTTTCATATCAACAGTTTAAGATCACGTACACACCTGCAATCCTTCATCACACAAAAAGCTTCAACATACCTTTTTGGATCCATCTTTCAACCCACTGCTGACTAAGGAGGCCTCGTCCAGAAGATGTGACGTTTGACAGCTAGATTCCAAGGCTTACGCAATACATGTGTGAATGGTGTAAGAATAAGCTCCTTACCTACCGCGGTTTTTTGTAATTCACAGATGCAAAGCCAGACCTCTCCAGTGACAGCTTATCAGACGTGCAATCTCCCGGGTTTAACGGCACCATTACTGTCGTGGAAATCCATCGCTCAAAATATATTAGACTGAAATTTATACGAGTCCAAACAGACTCTCAAGGCCAGACCCCATTAGTCAGTATCCTAATTAGGATATTTCACCGATATATATCGAGAGAGGAGAAGAAAACACACAGACGCTGCTGATATGTTCAAAAATACTCCTCTGAAGGATTTATTACCAAACTCAAACTGTTAAACTGAAATTCAGAATGGGTGTAGGCTTGAGGTTAACCAATCAGAGACAATATAACAATATTTGTTATTCAGTAAAAAGCATACAATAAAATACATCCCAGATACATCATTATAATTCTTCACACATTAGGTTTGCAGGTGGCATTATCTCTTTTGGACAGAATGTTCTCGTGGATATGGGGGGGGAGACCTTCCTTCACGCATACTTGCCACCCTCCCTTCTTACTCCCTGTCCATTCTCTACCAACTTCGCATGGGAACCAAGGTCAAAGATAAAACATACGAAATCAACATTACTTGTATTAAAGGAACAATGACTTTCCTATTCACTACAAAAAGAACCAAGATGGGAACTCCAGACAAGATGGCTGCTGCACGAAACTAAATCATTTAAACATTATCATCACTTTCACATAATACATATCTTAGTAATTCGGCATCCTGCTTGATAATTCATAATGTAATTTCATACAGAGAATATAAGCAAATAAATCATCCTTCACAAATGGAAGGAATGAATCATTTATTTTCCTTAATAAATATGCCATCATAAAACACATTCAAAATTAAATGTAATAATAATGACAAAAATATAAATAAAGTAATAGCAAGCATATAATCTATCCTAAGAGGCAGGGAACTGAAGCAGTAAAGTACATTATGACGAAAGTTTTCCTAATCACCTAGTTATACACCAATAACGCCAAAGTAATTTTATAAAGCCAGGTGTTAAAATCCAATAAAGAAAGTATAGAGAAAGCTTATGGTTGTGTATGTGTTTAGGTTAAGAGCTCTCCTCCATACTACCATAATTTCACATTGGCAGTATATGCATAATTAATAGGAATATTAAAATCCTGATCAGCACAACGGCAAGCACTGTTCTTTTCCAATAATAAAAAATTCTCTAGAGCAAGTATTGCAAAATTTCCCAAATCTTGATGAAGTGTGACTAAGTAAAAACATGTCTTGGTATTTTCCTGCGGAAGGAGAAAGGTTTCTCCTTGAATTTTAATGAGTAAATTAGGCAATGAGTATAAAGAGCAGCCAAGACCAATCGTCTTAAGCATTACTTCACCACCTTAAACATTCTGCATTGACACACATTAATCAGAAAGACTGATCACCTGGTGGGTAGCGGCATGAAGGTAGGTACTTCTTGAAAAAATAAGATTCTCTTTGATCTTCTTAGTGGAATAAAAACCTCTTTTATTTCAGTGAACACGTAATATAAAGAATATGTTTGCCAGGCTTGGCACAAAGTTCTGTAGAGTTCTATTTTTTATTTCCTCTACTGAAGTGATCCAGATGCTGATTCAAACACATCTGGAGCAGACAGGGAGTTTGTGAGAACCAAAGGAGCTTCCTTGACTGTCAATGCTTTGTGTTTCAGTGTAAGCTGTAAAATGAAAATAAGACATGTTGCTATGATTGCATAGATCACAATATCAGAAAATGAGATTCAGGTAGATAAAGCCTGGAGGTAAAATGTCTTCTGCACATTTATTAAAATAAAAAACTGGGAATGACAACATGGATTACAATTTTAGAGACAATACAAACATGAGTCTGTCAACTAATAGTCTTGTATAATATCCAATCAAAATGTAGGAAAACTGTAAAAAGTCCCGCACAGGTCATCTCCAGCCAGAGTTCAAACGTTGCAGAATAAGTGCATATTTGCAGTACTAAAAAATTCCATTTATTGGGGAAATTTGCATCTAAATTCACATGAAAAAAAACTTTTAACATGCGATTTGACAGAGGTCTGGAGGATTTTTTTTTTAAATGTGAGCATAACCCTAAAAGGGGTTTCTGGGACATAACCATTGATGGTCTATTCTTGATTGTGACTGAACTACATTACTAGGCACAGCAGGCCATATGGATGAGGTGTTAGCCTGTGTAAACAATAAAGGAAGTAATGGCTGTCCCTTCATACTGCTGGTTGGTGGGGGTCCTGGGTGTTTGTGCCCCACCAATCAAACATTGATGGCATATCTTTAGAAAAAAAATACATTAAGGTTGCTCCTGACGCTTCCTGCTGGTGATCTGATGTTGCTTCTTGGAATGTTTCAAACTATTTTTAAACAGTATCAACTATAGATGCAGTAGAACACACCTTATAATTGGGGAACGATACATGAGGAGGATCAGGTCCTGAGCAAAAGAGCTTACTATCTAAGACTAAGGGGTAACACTGGATACAATAGAAAAGCATGGTGGTGGTCATTGCTGGTTTCTTGTTGAAACATCATTTTTGGTAGAGAAATACGAAGAGCTGAGTTTTTGCAGATTATTTAATTTTCTTGAGGGTAGGGGCCAGTCAAATATGATAAGAGAGGGAATTCCAAGGAGTGGAGAATGGCAAGGAGAAATCCTGTAGCTGTGTATGGGAGGAGGTAATGAGAGAAATGTATAGAAGGTAGTATCTGAGCATAAGTGTAGAAATGCAGGAAGGTTAGAGGTTGTGAAGGGTTTTGATAAGTTAAAACACAATAACTGTGATCAATTTTATTCTGAGGATTATTAAAAGTCAGTAAAGAGACTGACAGAGCAGAACAGCAGCTGAAGAGCGGTACTGTTGGTTAGTGTATCTGTAACATTCATGATAGATTTTACTTGTGAGGAACCAAACTGGAGGAGGTTACAGTAGTCAAGGTGAGAAATTATAGAGGCATAGAGTAGGCTTTTGGCTGTTATGAGTGTTTTTTAAATGTTACATAAACGTCGTTACTAAGAGAGGTTCTGAATTGGATAAATAAAGACTACCACATAGAGATAGGCTAACACTAAAGCAGCAATGTTTGTATAAACAATTACAGAACTGTAAGTACTATACATTGCCATACATCCACTAACAAAAACTAAAAAGAAATCAGTAGAAGACATTGCAATACAGTAAAACCTCTAAAAAAAATACCTATTTGAGAAGACCACCGCTTTGTCCAGACTAGATTTCCTGTGACAGATTTCAGTTCCATCATATACTTTGTATATTGGCCATCTAATATGAGTGGACTAGCAGACCATAGTTGAATGAAATTTTGTGTGGTTGTCTAAAAAATGGGTGCTTGGGGAGAGGTACCATCCTCTTTGCTTCCCTCTTTAGAGTAATGGCATTTTAAGCCAACAAGGAGGTAGGGAATTGGCCCAAGAGTCATATAAAATGTGGTGGAGGGAAATAAATACTAGGGCCTTCTGTGGCAGAACCCAGCAACATAATGGGAAGCTCAGTTTATCTTTGCTATGGAGTCTCCTCTCTCCAGTGTACACCATAGGGTATTACTATAGACTTCAACAGGTCTGGTCTATTTTGTGCTGGCTACTAGTTTGCAATAGCAAATATTGCACAAACTTTATAAACAAGGTCTACAACATTTTTTTTTACTACAAAACAAAATTGTGGGTCACACGAAAAAGAGGAATGAAAGTGCTGACTAGAGGTTATATAAATATTTTGTGTGTACATGTGCCATTTTTGTAAATTTGTAAAATTTGTGTATTATTGAGTTATTTAATGCAAGGCCAGATTAAAATTGGTGGAGGCTCCTGGGCAATAAACTTTGGTGAGGGCACCAATCCTATTTCAACAATTCGGACCACACCTGACCTATAGGAGTCACATATAGGAGAAGAGGCCACTGAACTCTTTGGAGGTTATGGAGGCATGTAAAGAGCAAAATAAAAATTCTGGACAAAAAAACAGCACTCACTTAGTTATGAAAATATCAAATTTAATCCCAATAGTTATAAAGTTTAAAATATATAAATATCATTTCCCTGGACAATACAAAACACAATAGTGTAAAAAAACATTATAAGTTACATAGTTACATAGTTACATAGTTACATAGTTACATAGTTTGTACGGTTGAAAAAAAGACACATGTCCATCAAGTTCAACCAAGGGATGGGAAAGGGGAAGTGGGATAGGAAAGGGGAAGTAAAAAATTTCTACACATAGCAGTTAATATTTTTTTGTTCTAGGAAATTATCTAAGCCTTTTTTAAAGCCATCTACTGTCCCTGCAGTGACCAGCTCCTGCGGTAGGCTATTCCATAGATTCACAGTTCTCACAGTAAAGAAGGCTTGTCGCCTCTGCAGCTTGAACCTTTTTTTCTCCAGACGGAGGGAGTGCCCCCTTGTTTTTTGAGGGGGTTTTACATGGAACAGGATTTCACCATATTTTTTGTATGCGCCATTCATATATTTATATAAGTTAATCATGTCCCCCCTTAGTCGTCATTTCTCAAGGCTAAATAGGTTTAGTTCTTTTAATCTTTCCTCATAACTTAGATTCTCCATGCCCCTTATTAGCTTCGTTGCTCTTCTTTGTATTTTTTCCAACTCCAGGGCATCCTTTCTATGAACTGGAGCCCAGAACTGGACTGCATATTCTAGATGAGGCCTCACTAATGCTTTGTAAAGTGGTAATATTACCTCCCTGTCCCGCGAGTCCATGCCTCTTTTGATACACGACAATATTTTGCTGGCCTTTGAAGCAGCTGATTGACACTGCATGCTGAAATTTAGTTTATGATTTACAAGTACACCCAGATCCTTCTCAACAATTGACTCCCCCAGTGTAGCTCCCCCTAGGACATATGATGCTTGCAGGTTTTTCGTACCCAGATGCATAACTTTACATTTATCTACATTAAACTTAATTTGCCAAGTGGACGCCCAAACACTTAGTTTGTTTAAATCTGCCTGCAATTCACAAACATCTTCCATAGTCTGAACTATATTGCATAGCTTGGTGTCATCTGCAAAAATAGAAATAGTGCTATTAATCCCATCCTCTATATCATTAATAAATAAGTTGAATAATAGTGGTCCCAGCACTGAACCCTGGGGTACACCACTTATAACTGGGGACCATTCAGAGTAGGAATCATTGACCACAACTCTCTGGATACGGTCCTTGAGCCAATTCTCAATCCAATTACAAACTATACTTTCTAAACCTATAGTCCTTAATTTACCCATTAGATGTCTATGAGGGACAGTGTCAAATGCCTTTGCAAAGTCCAAAAACACTATATCCACAGCGGCCCCTCTGTCTAGGCTTCTGCTTACCTCTTCATAAAAACAAATCAGGTTGGTTTGACAGCTTCTGTCCTTTGTAAAACCATGCTGGCTGTCACTTATAATACTATTTATTGTCACATAATTCTGTATATAGTCCCTCAATAGCCCCTCAAACATTTTCCCCACAATTGATGTTAAGCTTACTGGTCTATAATTACCCGGCGAAGACCTAGTGCCCTTTTTGAAAATAGGCACCACATTTTCCCTGCACCAGTCCCTTGGCACTATACCACTCATGAGAGACTCTCTAAATATTATGAAGTGGGGGACAGAAATAACTGAACTAAGCTCTTTAAGAACTCTAGGGTGTAACCCATCTGGTCCCGGGGCCTTGTGTACATTTATTTTATTTAATTTAGCTTGGACCATATCTACATTCATCCAATTCAGTATATCAACTGATATATTAACAGCACTGGCACCGGCTACATCAGCTGCTCCTTCTTCTGTTGTATATACAGAGCGGAAGAACCCATTTAGTAACTCTGCCTTCTCTTGATCCCCTGTGACCAACTCCCCATTACCATTATCTAGGGGTCCTACATGTTCAGACCTTGGCTTTTTTGCATTTATATGCTTGAAGAATTTTTTAGGATTTGTTTTACTATCCTTGGCCACCTGCCTTTCATTTTGTATTTTTGCTGATTTTATTACATTTTTACAGATTTTATTAAGCTCTTTATATTTTACAAAGGCTGCAGATGTACCCTCAGATTTGTATTTTTTAAATGCCCTTTTTTTGTCATGTATTGCCCCTTTCACAGAAGGTGTAAGCCATGTTGGGTTTAATTTTAGTCGTTTATACTTGTTACCTGTAGGAATACATTTTGCACTATAATTACCCAAGGTAGATTTGAAAATCTCCCATTTATCATTTGTCCCATTATTTGACATTAGTTCTTCCCAGTCTATATCCTGAATTGCCGCCCTCATCCTGGGGAAATTGGCTTTCTTAAAATTAAATGTTTTTGCCCTCCCAGCCTGCGTTTGTTTTTTACAGTATAGGTAAAATATAACTATATTATGATCACTGTTACCGAGGTTTTCACGAACATTGACATTCCCAACAAGCTCTGCATTATTAGAAATGACCAGATCCAACAGAGCTTGTGGAAGACCTCTAGTCGGGTCTTCCACAAACTGGCCCATAAAATTTTCCTGCAACAGGTTGAGGAAATGTCTCCCCTTTGCAGTTGAAGCCGAACCATGACACCAATTAATATCCCGGAAATTAAAATCTCCCATTATCACTACAGTACCCGCCTGTGCAGCCCGCTCCATCTGTTTATATATTTGACCTTCCATCTCTTAAGTTAAAATATCACCCAAATTACCTGGCCAGGTATTACAACAGCAGAACCACAAGTACCAGAGTGGTAAGTTAAAAGAGCTCTAGTATAATCACTGCTAGAAAGAATGCTTGCACAATAAGATTCAGCTCTGTGCATCTGTATTTATAATTACAATTACTTCTTTTTATTCACAAAGCATACATTTTAGAACTTCAAGACAAATGGTTGATCGTATTAGCACACATTTATATAGATGCTCATGATTAAGTTTATGTAGGTAGTAAGTCACATACTTCTAGAATATATTTTTTGGGCATTTTATAACACACCTTTATACCATCATTAACACAGTTCATCAACTGTAAGTGTTTAATTGCATTTATTGGTGCTTTGTGCAGACAGACTGTCTCCTTTGCACCCATTTATTTTAGAATAATAGTTTTGAGGCTTAGCTTCCATGGCCTCCTGTGTATTATTGTGTTTATTCAAACATGTTTGTGCTATACTATGCTTTTACTCTCAGTGAGCGCAGCTGGTGGCATACTGTAACAGAGTACCGCAAGTCAGCCTATCCTATTCCCAGACAAACCGAAATAATATCTTATAAATGATTAAGTAATGCATGTACTTCCATCTGTATCCTTTATTATAATGCTAGATCCGTCTGCCAACATACTTAATAGCACTTTTAGTCTTAACCGCAATTTTTTGTTTTAATTTGCAAACCAAGTGACCTATTAGAAGAAAACCTAATTCATCATTATATGTGTTGCAGAAATTGATCTTGTTTCTCTGTCTAAACAAGGCTCTTTAAAACGGTTTCCCGAGTTCTATAAAAAAAGAAAATGGCCAATGTAGGAGGAATGCAAAAAAAAAAAAAAAAGGGCCATTACTCACCTCACAGATCCCTGTCGTTCCAGCATCGCCAATTCCGTTCCTCCCCGCCGCTGTGTATTGACATAGCTGCATTGATGATGTGCTTGTATACCCACGTGATCACTGCAGCCAATCACTGGTCTCAGTGGGTATACGGCACAGGATCGCTGAGGCGAGTGCTTGGCTGCAGCAATCAAGTGGGTATACGCGCAAGTAATCGGTGCAGCTATGTCAATGAACATCTATTTTACATTGGCCAATTTTTTAAATAACTTGGAAAACCCCTTTTAGGTTCTGCTGAGTTTATGAAACAGAGCTGTATGGTTGTGCTCACCTCAATATTGCAGTCTTAAACTTAAAGGGCTACCCTTCGCTTCCTACTAGGTCTGTGATCAGAGAAGGGAAGGAAGCAACCTATGACCACCCCTTAGAAGAACCTATGAAGAGTATGAGACACATCTGGTCTTCAACAGAGAGTGAGCACTTGTCTGCAAGCCTGATATACTGTTTTCTCCCATAAATAACAAGGGGACTGATGAAGCCCCAGAAATATACTAATATTGAGCTCATATATAATAAGCTCCCTCTAGTGGCAGCTACAAAAAGACAGAATATTATATTTAAAGCAGTGGAAGTGGAATATTTTATACTCCGTGAAGTGTTGTTGCTGCTGTCTTCTTTATCCCTCAACTAGGTGGCACTTGTGCAGTTGTGAGACCGCCCACTGTCTGGCAATGTATGGGAGAAGATATGCTACGATATGCTGCTTTGGAGAAGAAGGAGGTTAATCCAGCCACTAAATATGTTGTGTACATATTGTTATCTGTTGGGTTTATTGACTGTTTTTGATAACGTAAGGCATTCGCTTGTCCACATCTAAAGTTAGAGTGCCAGGATATACTGCCCTGGTGCCATTTTTAGGCTGCATTTACCGTTCTGTCACAGGGTGATGGTGGATGTACGAGCATGTGTATAAAACAGTGGTTAGCCTGCCATGCAATGTTCAGGTTTGGGAGGAAGTTAGCGTGTGTTACGCCGCTTGTGGTGCTCAAGACCACAATACCAGACAAATGCTGTCCCATGGGTGAAGCTCACATCATTACTGACAGAAAACAAAAGGCACAAGTAACTCACCAGGGAATAAGTGGAACCGAATACTGAAGGTAGTAGAATATGGAGACGATACATAAGTAGAGTGGATGGCAGTGGAATTGCATGCAAGCAGTTAATAGATGAATAACAGTAAACAAGAATTAACAGCGCTCACTGACCTGGCCCTATCTGAATACTATCCCACAACAGCTTGGCAGCAGACCAAATGCACAAGAAAGGCAAACAAACCAGAGGAACTACTGATTCCAGTATACACATAAAACACACTATACAAAAACTAGATCTCAGAGGACCAACATGTCCCACAGTACAAAAAAACACATAGACAAGGACAAAATCCCCAACTAGAATCTGGAAAGAGTTTAGCACATGGCAGAAACAGTATAACCAGCAACTGAGTAATCCAGACCTGAAGTATATATAAGCCCAGGAAAAATATCCCGTCCTAAATTAGCAGGCAAAGCTAAATGATGACCAAATCCAGACTCAGACCAAAGGCATTGCCTAGCAACGCCAAACACAGAGATAACAGAAATCATTGATTAGAAGCAGTCCTGCTTCTAATCGTAACATTACCCCCCCCCCCCCTCTTCAGGGAGGGTTGAAGAGTCCTTGATACTTAGTTTATCTGGATTGGCTGCATGAAAGGCTCTTATCAATCTATCAGCATAGATGATTCTAGCTGGCTCCAAGGAACTTTCCTTTGGGCCATAGCCCCGCCAATCAACAAGGTAATAGAGTTGTCTGCCACGCCACTTAGAATCAAGGATCCTCTGGACCACATACTCAGGCTGACCATGGTCCAAAACAGGAGGAGGTCTACAGATCACCCTTCTGAAAGTGGACACAGGCATAAAAAGAGAACAATGAAAAGTCCTAGGTATTTTCATGCTTTGTGGTAAATCCAACATAAAGGAAATTGGATTCATTTGTCTTCAAATCTTAAAAGGACCAAAAAATCTAGGCCCCAACTTGCCACATGATTGTCTTAACTGGATGTTTTTGGTGGACAACCACACTCTATCTCCCACTTTGAACATATGTGTCCTGCGTTGGCGATCAAACTTGCATTTAGCAAGAAGGGCTGCTGAGCCCAAAACCCCTTGGACCTTACTCCACACTGACTTCAACATTTTAATTCTCAGTCTGAGCAATGGAATGTCAAAACTCACACTGCCGGTAAATTAAGATAATAAGATTAAGTAAATTAACCATAATTACAGAAAAACAGAAAGACATTAGTGCATAGATGACACAAATGGTTATAAGCAAACTCTGCCCACAGCAAAAACTGGACACAATCATCATGTAGTTCTGAAACATAACACCGGAGATATAGCTCTAATGCAGAGGTGGGGAACCTTTTTTCTGCCAAGGGCCATTTGGATATTTATAACATCATTCGCGGGCCATACAAAATTATCAACTTAAACATTTGTCTGCTATATATGGTCAAACATTTTATTAACTCACCCCTAATGTGATGGCTGGAATTGCTTCTCTATGGTGAGGTGTGTGATGTTAGCTGGTATGATGATGTTGCTACTGCGTCGGTCATTCTGGATCGGTCGACTCTTTGGTAAGTTTTGAAAAGAACTGCTTTTAGCAGTAAGTTGTTCCGACTTACTTAAAGGGCTTTTCCCATCAGGGACATTTATGACATATCCACTGGATACGCCATAAATATCAGAAAGATGCGGGTCCCAGCTCTGGGACCACCACCTATCTCTGTAATGGGGCCCCTTAAACTCCGTTCTACCTCTCTGTGTTTCGGCTGATTTCCGACTATGAAGAAGAAAACAGCGTAGCTCGCTGAGCTCTTTCCGTAACTCTCATAGTAGTGAACGGCAGTTACGGAAGCAGCATAGCATGCGAGTTACGCTGTTTCCATAACTACCATCTAGTTCTATGGGACTTACGGACTGTTTTCTTATTCATGGTGGGAAATTACAAGTTTCAGCCTCAACACAAAGAGGTAGAACGGGGTTTAGGGGGCCCTGTTGTAGAGATAGATCTGGGACCCGCACCTATCTGACATTTATGACATATCCTGTGGATATATAATAAATGTCGTTGATGGGAAAACCCCTTTAAAGAGGCTCTGTCACTACATTATAAGTGCCCTATCTCCTACATAAGGAGATCGGCGCTATAATGTAGGTGACAGCAGTGCTTTTTATTTAAAAAAAACTATCTGTTTTCACCATTTTATTAGCGATTTTAGATTTATGCTAATGAGTTGCTTAATGCCCAAGTGGGCGTGTTTTTACTTTAGACCAAGTGGGCGTTGTACAGAGGAGTGTATGACGCTGACCAATCAGCGTCATGCACTCCTCCCCATTCATTTAGTCAGCGCATAGGGATCCATATATGCATCTTTCTTGGCTGAAAAGAAAAATCCAACAGCAGCCGGGGACATGGAAGGTTGAATAAAACCCTTATCCAGGTTCTCCTTAATCTAATGTTCCATAGCTTGAGACTCAGGACCAGACTAGGAGTAAATCTTCCCCTTGGGGATCTTGGAACCATGAACTAGATCAATACAATAGTCAGACTTTCGATGAGGAAAAAGAACATCAGCAGATCTTTCTACAAAAAACATCCACAAATTGTGATGGCTGCGACCGCAGACTTCTTGCATTCTGCCAGCGCCTCCCTCCTCAGAGATACCAGCACATGCGGCCATCCTGCTCTGCCCTGAACTCTAGGCTGCGCGCGCTCGTTCCAGGCCTTAAAGTGCCAGCGCGCATGTAGCATCCGGGGTCGCTGACCACGTACTCCTTCCATCCAGTCGACGCCCTTCTCTCCGGAGATGTCTGCAAATGCGGCCGTCCTGTTCCACAGTGACCACCAGGGTGCGCTCGCGAGCTCAGTCCAGACAAGGATCCAGGTCACACACAGGTGGGAGATTGATCTGATTGCTCCCAGAGCACCCTGGACTATAAGAAGTGTTGTGCCCCTCCCTGCAATGCCATAGCCCTGTTGTCGTTATCCTAGTATGTCTATGCAAATGGTCTCCTAAGTGTTTTCCAGTTCCCAGTGTTTCCCGTTCCTGCTACCTGTAACCTGTATCCCGCGCTATCCTGGTCAAGTGCCGTGTTGAGCTGAATTCATGCTGGGCTGTGTTCCATGCCTGGCGCCTGCCTGCTGCCTAGTCCCAGCCGAGCATGTCTTGCTACTGTCTGAGCTACCAGAGGTACACTATATGTACTATAGACTGTGACCTGTGTCCTGTTGGCCAGCTGCCATACCGTCAAGGCGGTACGGCTCAGTGGGTCCACATACCCAACGTGACAGAAGGCTCAGTCCATAGACCTCGCTGGTCAATCCAAGACCATGACGACGTCACAGGAGATGTGGGCGGATATGCTAGACCTCCGGTCTCAACAGGACCAACTCCTCCAGGCATTGAACATTATTGCACGTCGGCTGGCGTTGCAAGCTGCCGTTCCCCCTACTACATCTCCTGGCAGTGCTGATGCCCAATTTTCTTTGCCGCTTCCTGACCGCTATGCTGGAGACGCGAGGACCTGCCGTGGATTTTTGAACCAGTGCCAGATCCACTTTAACCTGTATGCAAGGGCATTCTCGTCTGATGGCGCAAGGGTTGCTTTCATCGTCTCTCTCCTCACTGGCAGGGCCGTTGCATGGGCGAACCCTATCTGGGGGGGACAAGGACCTGAGACCCGTAACTTCCAGGGGTTCCTACGGACATTTTGCACGGTGTTTGCGGAGCCTGGACAAGTCTCGTCTGCAGCCACCTCCTTGCTGAACCTACGCCAGGGAGACACCTCTGTGGGCGAGTACGCCATCCACTTCCCCACCCTGGCGGGAGAACTGTTGTGGAACAATGAGGCCCTGGTGGCTACATTCTGGCAGGGACTGTCTCCTAGGATTAAGGACGAGCTTGCCGCCCGAGATCTACCATCTACCCTGGATGACCTCGTCCTTCTGGCCGCCCGAATTGATATAAGGATCCGAGAACGGTTCCATGAAGCTCGTCGGGAGGGAGGACTCCCTAGTCCAGTTCCTACTTTGCAGCAACCCCTGCTGTCCTCAGATGCTGATCCTAAGGAGTCTGTGAGGACGGACCAGTTTAAGCTGTCTACCCAGGAGAGACAACGCAGACGTACCTCGGGACTCTGTCTATATTACGGCCTCAAAGGCCATCTTGTGCGTCTGTGTCCTCAAAAGCCCCAGAGCCTAGGGTTGGTGGGAGAGACAACCCTGGGTAAAGAAGGACTTTAGTCTAAATTGTCCATTCCCGTGACCATAGTGTCCGGCGAGAAAACGCATCGGGTCTCTGCGTATCTGGACTCTGGATCCGCTGCTAATTTCATTCGTAGAAACCTGGTGGATCGTCTCTAATTTCCCACAACACCTCTGGAGAGGCCGTTGATGGTTGCATCTGTGAATGGACTACCTCTGCCAGACACAATTGTAGCTGTGACCAAGCCGCTGAGGCTCCAAGTAGGAGCCCTCCGTTCCAAACTCCTCTCGTTCTTTGTCCTGGCTAAAGCTGTCAATCCTGTGCTGCTGGGTCTTCCCTGGCTCCGACTACATGCCCCAGTCCTGGACTGGAATACTGTAGAGGTTCTCCAGTGGGGTCCCGGGTGGCTCAACCATTGCCTGGTACAGATTAGTTCGGTTCAACCTCCTCTGCCTCAGTCCTTGGCAGGATTGCCTGGTCATTATTCTGGATTTTCGGATGTCTTCAGCAAGAAAGAGGCGGAGTCGCTGCCCCCACACCGGGCGTATGACTGTCCTATCGACCTAGTTCCTGGTGCATCCCTTCCCCGTGGTAGGGTATATCCTCTCTCCTTGCCAGAGACTCTGTCCATGCCCACCTATGTTAAGGAGAACTTGGAGAGGGGCTTCATATGGAAGTCTTCCTCCCCGGCAGGAGCCGGGTTCTTCCTCGTCAAGAAAAAGGATGGTTCCCTGCATCCTTGCATCGACTATCGGGGTCTCAACCAGATCACGATAAAAAATAGGTATCCATTGCCTTTGATTTCTGAACTGTTCGATCGCATACCTGGAGCTAAGATTTATTCAAAGCTAGATTTGCGTGGGGCTTACAACCTAATCCGGATTCGCCGGGGTGACGAATGGAAGATGGCATTTTACACTCGTGACGGACACTATGAATATCTAGTAATGCCCTTCGGTCTGTGTAATGCTCCCGCGGTCTTCTAAGAGTTTGTTAATGACATCTTCCGTAACCTCCTCTATGTATGTGTTGTGGTCTATCTTGATGACATCGTGATTTGTTATCCAGATCCAATGACTCATCGGAGACATGTCCATCAAGTTTTGCTACGGTTAAGGGAGAATCGTCTGTACGCCAAGTTGGAGAAATGTATGTTTGAGAAAGATGCTCTACCCTTCCTGGGCTACATCATCTCGAATCAAGGTCTCAAGATGGATCCTGAAAAGGTAAAGGCCGTTCTGGAATGGCCACGCCATCAAGGCTTGACGTCCATACAGTGCTTCCTGGGATTCGCCAATTACTTCAAGCTCTTCTCTTACGCAGAACGCAACTACTCGATTGGGGATCGGGAGTTACTGGCCATCAAGTTGGCTCTGGAGGAGTGGAGATATCTATTAGTGGGCGCAGTTCATCCCATCTTGATATTCACGGACCACAAGAACCTCACTTATCTCCAGACGGCCCAACGACTGAATCCAGGCCAGGTGGTCACTGTTCTTTGCCCGGTTCCAGTTTGAGCTCCACTCCCGTCCGGCAGACAAGAATGTGAGGGCCGATGCCTTGTCCAGGTTTTTCGAGACAGAGGACGCTATGGAGCCTCCACAGAATATCATTAATTCGTCCTGCATCATCCCTGTCAACCCTCTGCAAGTTAGAGACATTCCCCCGGGGAGGGATTTTGTGCGTCTGGCAGACAGAAGAAGAATCCTCCTGTAAAGGATCTGCCAGGCACTACGTCTGTGGAGACTCCCAGGGTTAATCAGTCGACACCTGAGGCCAGACCTCTTAGACTGACACCGGCTCCCACCAATCAGGGTGGCAGGCTCAGGAGTGGGAGAGCCTATCGCGACCTGGTCAGTCAGAGTTAGCTCCGCCCCCTGTCCATTTATACCTGCAGTTTTCTCTTCCTCATTGCTTGTTATTCTTTTGGATTCCTGGCCCCACTGCTGCTTGCTCCAGCCTGCTTCTGCCGTGCTTCTGCCTTGCTGCAGTTCTCCTTGACTTGACTTGCTTTGCTTTGCTTTGCCCCTGGCTTGCTTCTGTCTCCGTGCCCGCTCGGGTTACTCACTTCGTCCTGGTCCTGACTGTTCGTTCGCCGCTCCGTTTCCTCGTGGCGTTCCGTGGCTACTGCCCCTTCCCTTGCGTGTTCCCTGTTTGTTTTCCTGTGCACTTAGACAGCGTAGGGACCGCCGCCCAGTTGTACCTCGTCGCCTAGGGCGGGTCGTTGCAAGTAGGCAGGGACAGGGCGGTGGGTAGATTAGGGCTCACTTTCCCTTCACCTCCTTCCTGCCATCACACCTCCGCTGGAAACACAGTTCCAAACTGGCAGGGCACGCAGGTGACGATAAGACCCGAGACTTGATCGCTTGTCAGTTCTGGTGGCCCATGTTACCCAAAGACATCACAGACTTTGTTTCCTCCTGCACGGTATGCGCAGTAAATACCCACTCCAAACCGGCGGGCCTGTTCCAGCCGCTGCCTGTGCCCGATTCCCCCTGGCAACATATTGCTATGGACTTTGTCACGGATCTGCCTCTCTCTGCTGGTTGCAGTACGGTCTGGGTGGTGGTAGACCGATTCTCCAAGATGGCTCATTTAGTTCCACTGACTGGCCTACCGTCCGCTTCCCAACTGGCCAATCTCTTCGTCCAACACATCTTCCGTCCGCACGGCTTGCCTCTGCATATTGTGTCGGATCGGGGGGTTCAGTTCACCTCAAAGTTCTGGAGAGCCCTCTGCGTACTCCTCGGTGTGAAGTTGGACTTTTCAGATTATGGAGAACTTTCTACGACACTTTATCTTCAGGCAGCCCTGATGACTGGGTGCAGCTGCTTCCTTGGGCTGAGTTCCCTTACAACAGCCACACTAGTGAGTCCACCACTAAGAGTCCATTCTTCACTGTCTATGGCCAACACCCTCGAATACCTCTCCCTGTTTCCACTATGTCCCAGGTGCCTGCTGCTGACTCTGCATTCAGGGACTTTCTACAAATCTGGCAGCAGACCCGATCTTCTATTCTGTTGGCGGTCGACCGCATGAAAAGAAAGGCAGACACAAGAAGACGAGAGCCTCCCCAGTTTCTTCCAGGCACTAAGGTCTGGCTGTCCTCTAGGAACATCCGGCTGAGGGTGCCATCGTACAAGTTTGCTCTCAGGTTCCTTGGACCCTTCAAGATTTTGCAACAAATGAACCCTGTCTCCTACAAGCTTCAGCTGCCTTCTACCCTCAAGATCCCCAACTCCTTCCATGTCTCCCTGTTGAAGGCTGTGATCTTGAATCGCTACTCCAAGACTTCCACTCTTGCAGTGGCTCCCAGCGGTTCATCAGATACTTTTGAGGTTAAGGAGATCTTGGACACTAAAAAAAGTAAGAGGAAGAACCTTTTATTTGGTAGATTGGAGGGGGTTTGGTCCAGAAGAGAGGTTCTGGGAGCCAGACGAGAATCTCAATGCTCCTACCCTCATTAAGAAGTTTCTCTCTCGTTCTGTTCCCAAGAGGAGGGGGCATAAGAGGGGGAATACTGTAACATCCGTGGTCGCTGACCACGAACTCTTTCCATCCGGTCGACACCCTTCTCTCCAGAGATGTCTGCACATGTGGCCGTCCTGTTCCACAGTGACCACCAGGGTGCGCTCGCGAGCTCATTCCAGACAAGGAGCCAGGTCACACACAGGTGGGAGATTGCCCCTCCCTGCAATGCCCAAGCCTTGTTGTCGTTATCCTAGTATGTCTATGTAAATGATACCTGTAACCTGTATCCCGGGCTATCCTGGTCAAGTGCCGTGTTGAGCTGAAGTCGTGCTATGCTGTGTTCCACGCCTGGCACCTGCCTGCTGCCTAGTCCCAGCCAAGCCTGTCTTGCTACTGTCTGAGCTACCACAGGTAAACTATACGAACTGTAGACGTGTGACCTGTGTTCTGATGGCCAGCTGCCATACCGTCAAGGCGGTACAGCCCAGTGGGTCCACGTGACAGCGCGCACATGTGAAATCTTCCCTGACCAATCACCAGATCACCTTGGACTATAAAAAGGGCTCTGCTTTCCATTCCTTGCCTGAGCGTTGTTGTTGTCTACCCATGTTCGCATTGCAAACTGTCCCTTAGTTGTTTCCTGCTCCCAGTGTTCCTGTATCCTAATTCCAGTATCCTGTTGCAGTGTCTGTTTCTGAGCCTAAGCCTTTAGTTGGAGTCGAGTGTGTCATCTGCCATGTCTGGTATCACTCGCCATGTCGGGTATCATCTGCCACGTCTGGTGTCATTCACCACATCTGGTGTCATCCGCCACGTCTAGTGTCATCCCCCACGTCTGAATCATCTGCCACGTCTGGTTCATCTTCCACAACTGGAGTCATTGGCCACAACTGAAGTCATTTGCCATGTCTGGTATCATCTGCCATGTCTGGTGTCATCTGCCACGTCTGGTATCGTCTGCCACATCTAGCTTTATCCGTGCAGAAGCCTCTGCTGCACCTCGTGGCTGTCTGAACTCTTGCAGGAACTCTTTTGCTAAAGACTTTGCATAGACTTTGTATAGACTCTTGTTTGGCCAGCAGCGACTCCACTATGGTGGGGTGGCCTAGTGGGTCCACATACCCCAGGATCGTGACAATACTGAACAGGCAGACCCTGAAGACTGGTAACTGAGAATAAAATTGGGGAACTAAAACATTTCCCTGAACAAAACATTCCCCACTGTGCTAATTCTCCTTAAGTTGAATCAAACACTGGATTATGGAGGAGGAACAAAGGATACCCCAAAATAATTGGACAGGAGGGAGAGTGAACTAACAGAAAGTAAATAGCCTCACAGAGGATACTTCCTAGTGACAACTTAAGACCAGGAGCATGGTATCTTACCGATCCTCCAGACACAGGAGTACTGTAGAATTAACAAATGTCAATGGGTTTTTCCAGATGTACAGGGATAATGTCACGGCGCAGGGTGTGGACCCACTGGGCCGTACCGCGTAGCAAGATAGCAGCTGGCCAAACAGGTACAATGCAATATCTATAGTTCAGAAAGGGTACCTGAGGCAATGTAGATAGTAGCGATGGATTCAGGCTAAGATGAGGCTCCGATAGTAGACAGACATCCGGCAGGGTGCGACACACTAGATGGATACAACAGGACTCCAACTCTTAACGGCACAGAGGCACAAAACAAAACAAAAACTAAATCAAGAAAGGCCTGCATATGCAAAGATATCCCCTCCCATTCAATCTTAGAGGCAACAACACAATATTTTTTGAGAAATATTAAGTATGCCCAGAAGAATCTCCCCATTGTCTTCTAGGCTCTGAATATTTCCCAATTTAAGGGGACACTTTTAAGCAAAATAACTAAATGTCTCCTCCTATCCTTCTCTGCCCGAGAGAGCCTCAGTGGACCCAGTTTCATTGATTCCTCCTCAGCCACACTAGGATATAAGACATCAACAGGATGACACAAAGCAGTCTCCCTCTCTGACCTTTTCTCCCTAATACTGATTATGCCATAAATGTCTGATAGTTTCGGATCCCAGCTCTGGGACCTGCACCTATATCAAGATCATGGATCCTCTGATTTTGGCCGTGCCTTGTGAGATGGCCACTGGCTGCCGCATCTAGGCAGTGGAACGGTGCAGAGGTGGTTGACCTTCTGGAAACAGTGAGGGGAACAGAGATAGATTATATTCCCTGATCTTCAATATAAAGATGCTGAAGGAAGGATAATAATCCCTCATGTCTAGTGATTCAGGTGGCTGGTATTGATAAGACCACTGTGCCCACACTGTGACATAATTTAAAGTTCACTTGCAACCTTTATCTATTATTATTATTATTTATTTCCCAATGCAGGTATAGCTCCAAGTTACTCTGATGACCGAGATTGTCATCACTCACATTAATCCTTGTTCCCAATCGGGCTAACAATCTAATATCCCTAACACAAACACTCACACATCACTAGGGTTAATTTCATAGGAAGCCAAATAATCTATTAGTATGTTTATAGAGTGTGGGAGGAAACCCGTTTACCTGAAAGAAACCCACTGGGAGACCTACAAACTCCATGCAGATGTTGCCCTACTCACACTAAAAAGTATTTGGCTACTTATCATGCCCAGAGTAAAGAAAGGAATCCACTGTCAACTCTAGATATGATTTCATTGCACGACTAGTTACAGTACAGTCCTTGCCTATCTGAAGCTTTGTTGGACTGCGACTTTCTTTTTATACTGTGAGCCCACTTTTAATGCCTGAACACCTGAATGATTGGTCTAGCTCTTACCAGCGCACATAATACGTACAATTCATATGATTTCCTCATGTTTTCAAAGGTTTTAACTTGAGCTTTTCAGACTGGTAGGTCAATTATCTCCCATGTGTCAATGTGTCTTAATACATATCTTGCACAATGCTAAATAATTTTTTGACAGTATAAATAATAGGTGCTAACCAAAAATAATTATACATGAAAAAGTGCACAAACAAAGGCGCACAACATTCCTATAGAAATGTTGACAGCGAATAACGTAATAATTCAAGATTTGTAGTTGTAGTTCTTCCCGACATGAAATGTAATTTATAGTATTCTTGCCTCTTCTTATTTGGAGTGATGGTCTGTTTAACGTGTTGCAATGAGCATGTAACAATAAAAATGGTGAGAGTGATCATAACCAGACAGTCTCAAACTCAACTGATTAGGTGTAGGCCAGGGTATTGCTTGAATCATGGAACATATGGCTAAGCATCAAAGCTGATGATTACAATCACATATACAGATGTAGCAGTGTTAAATGTGTAAATGTTCAATTATTTATTTTGACTGCACTGTAGTCAGTCCTAAGTAAGAACACAGATAATACACACCTTGAAACCACAAGTTGCGCTAAACTTCAACATTGTTGCATTAAGAAACTCTGCACGACTGTATCTCTATATTTAAGAAAACAATTTTTTAATACTATTTAATACTTTTAATAGACATTGGCTATGCTCATTGGCTGCTTCTCTAGTAGCTAACATTCAATTGCATCCACATCCTGAGGCCACGGATGTAATTGAACGTGGCTATACTGTACAAGTCACGCACACCTGGTGCCCAGGCCTAAAAACACCACTGCTCTAGATGACTTTTATCTATTCAGAATCAAAACTAGGATAGGTCTATGTACGTTTTAAATCATTCAGGTCAAAGAACACCCAGTTGTGACAACACAAAATATATCAAAATTGTTCAGGTAATCTTGAAAATATTTTACCAGTTCTTCAGTTTGAAACGCTCATCCAGCATTATACACCTTCTGAATTTATGTAAGGATAATAGTGAACAATCCAACTAAAAAAGATGATCATTATTATTATTATTATTATTATTATTATTATTATTATTATTATTATTATATTATTACTACTATTATTATTATTATTATTATTATGGGAATTAATCCAACCTGTTAGGGGGAGAACAAATCATTTTATGCACCCTGCAGTACAGGGATACAGGGGGTGGAGACGGGAGCGTCGGCGGTGTCATGGCAATGACACTTATAGTGTCGTTTATCATGACAACGGCACCTTCCCTCACAGAACGATGGAACGAGGTTCCCTCGGACTGGTGAGGGATCAGGAAGGCGAAGCAACGGCTTCATCGTGATGTCAGGAGCTAGGGGGCGTGAGAGGGGAGGAAAAGCGCACGCAGGCAGTGAGAAGGGAGATGCTGGGAATGCTGGAGAGAGAAGACACCATTGTAGTCACGAGAGGTACCTCGAGGGGAGAGCAGCTTGTCGGCATCTCAGTAGATGCGGTGGTTCCAGTAAAGGACAGCACAGAGAGGAACTAAGTAGCACCACCAGGAGACCTTCCAAAAAGAAGTAGCACCTGAAATATATGTTCCTTCCACACTTCCTTGTTATTTAGACCGGTTATAGTGGTGATGTGGAGCTGCTAATACGTTTAATAGTGTACAGTGACTGTTTATAATCGCCAGAGAATTACAGTAGAACATTGGGACAGTGTTTGCTCCGGTCCTGTTATTTCTGATTATATAGACTTAAGCCTGTGTCCCTGTGAAGAAAGGAAAAAGTGAATATATCTACTGTTGAATCAAGAAACCTGTATAAAGTTGTTTAAGTGTATCAGCGTGATGACTGAGAGCAAGCAAACTAAATGTGGCAAGGATGCAAGGCACTAAAGACATAATTGTAAATGGTGGCCGTATATTTTCTCGCTTCTGCGCCCTAACAATTTGGCTGCGTTTCGAGGCGTGACCGATCGGTGTCGGCCGCCGGCTGAGGGCAGGAGAGGAAAAATCATGAAAGGTAGCGGTTAGCACCGGAAGGACCCACGTCGTCCCGGAAGGTCCCAGTTAGTTCTACTGATACCCACGGCGCAACTAGGAGGACGGGAGTGTGTCTTCTGACCTATAGTATTCTGTGCAATAGTGGGTAGCTCCCGCCGTGACTGCCAGAGGTGCGTAGACATCCGAGTTGAGTAACGTGGGTTCAGGCACCTCTCTTAGTGGGACTCCCGCGGGATCGACGTCCCCATCCTCAGTTTTGTCCGCTTGCTCCCATAAAGAAAGAAGCACTGTTGCATCGTTGTTATCGAAGTAAAGTATTAGGAATTGGTTTTGTATCCGTTATTCTTCTACAAGAGCCCCCTACAAACCTTTAATGTGAAAAATGAACCATAACATCTTAGCTGAGCAATTTAAAGGGGTTCTCCCATCTCCCTGTCTACCTTTGTGTCACGATGGGTTCATGAACCCAGTGGGCCTACCGCCTTGGCGGTATGGCAGCTGGCAAACAGGGTGCAGGTCAGAGTCCACAGTTCGTATAAGGTACCTGTGGCAGCTCAGACAGTAGCAAGGCAGGCTCGGCTGGGACTAGGCAGCGGGTAGACGTCAGGCGTGGAGCAGCAGGACAGGCATAGATACAGCACAGCACGACTACAGCTCAGCAGGCACTTGACCAGGATAGCACGGGATACAGGATACAGGAACAGGGAACACTGGAACTGGAAAACACTAGGAGACCATTTGCTTAGACAAAGTAGGCTATAAAAAACAATATATATACAGCAATGTTGAGTATATGTTATTTTTTGAGTAGCCTTCCTGTTCTCTATATCAGTGTATTTTAATTGTTTGTTTTATTTTAGGTCTTGATGGCCAATATGTTTTTATGATTCATTGTAATAAAGGTTTTTTACATTTTTGCAGATACAATTTGTATTTGGTGTTATTCTTCCCTTTGTTGAGGTGTGATATGTCCTCATATACAGTTATGGGTATTCAATGTCTATTTTCTTTTTGATATGTGCGGACGTTTATTATAACGTTTATCGTTTGGCTTGTCTCAGTATAGGTATTTTATAAAAAACAATGCTCAGGCAAGGATCAGAAGGGCAGAGGCCTTCTTATAGTCCAGGAAATCATGTGGCCATGGACGCTGCACTTTGTATTATGGCCACCACTTCCCTCCACTTCCTGGTTTGCTTCATAGGTCATATGATGATGTCATTGCGCCGCTGGCCTGAACTATCTCCAAAGAAGCATCGACAGTATATTAGGCTATGTGCAGACAACAGCTATTTTCAACGGCACCAGGGCTGCTACTGAGCATGACCTAGAGCAGTCCATACAACTCAATGGAGTTGGAAAGAAGTAGCCGGGTTAGGAGCTATAACTCATGTGCTAGGAGGCGCGGTCCGGAGACTCCGACCTCCTCTACAACAGAGGATGGCAAGAAGATGGCACAAGCGCAGAAACCGCTGCAGATTATATTGCAATATTTTGTATAGTTATGCTAGTCTATAGTTATGTATAGATGCAGCAATATCAATTATGTTGATTTTTTTTATTGTTTACATTATTTTAGGGAAAAAAGGGTTTTACTAAGCCTTTGTCTACAGCTTAGATGCCGCAATCGCTACTGTTCACAGCATCTAATACCGGCTCTATATGGAGCCCATTCCATGCTTCCCCCCTTCCGACGTAAAAGTCTGTCAAATGTTGGGAAGGGGCTAAAAGTCTTTTCTGGGGCTTCCATATTGAAGACACACTTCCTTTTTGTATTGTCTGTGTAGACATTATATCAAGGGATTGTGCGTGCGTGTGTGTGCTTTATGTCCGCTGATATGAATAGAAGTCAATGCTGGGCCTGTGCTGTGTAAATGATCAACGAAACAGCTCATTGATCGGCGCTTGTTTGCTCCTTTCTAAAGGAGGTAGTATGGGGACGAGCTATCATTACTCCGATCGCTCATCCCATACATTATTATCATGTCGGCAGCGCGTCTCCCTGTTTACATTTTTCATTTTTAAAACGATACGATCAGCAGATGAAGAAGCGTTTGTCGTTCATCTGCTGATCGCTGCCCTGTATACACTGTATAATTATCGGCAATGAGCATTCTATGAATGAGCGTTTGTCCGATAATCGGCCCATGTAAAAGGGCCAGCAATACAATAGAGACATTATTAACTCACCCAACCTCTAATTCAGAGGTCAACAACCTTTGGCACTGCAGCTGTTGTAAAACTACAACTATCTGAATGCCTGGGCCTTTGGCTGGGAGATGTAATTTCCCAACAACTGAGTGCCGAAGGTTGCTGACCTCTGCTTTAATGATAATGAGATTACTCTATAAAGTCTATACAGTAAAGCTGGTAACATAATAATTATAAAAAGCCCCAAAAACTGTATTTTCATTTTTCATTTTCTGATGATACATTCCCTTTAAACTATGGCTCACCATATCTTTATTTAAGGTAGTACTATTCAGCCTCACTTGTTTGAGATCAAAGCAATTTTTTCGCAATTAAGACATTTTAGGAAACTGCCATTAAAATCAAGTACCTAAAGGAACATCCTCACATTTAGTTGGCCGCATTTGGAAGAAACCACCCCCGCATGCGGTGGCCAATGGCCACATGATTTTGTCTATAATATCATAGTGTTACCAGCAAAATTGTGCAGCCAAAGGCCACTACACGTGGCTTCGTCTGCATGGGACTGGGAACGTGGGAGCTAGACCATCATTCAGAAGTGAAAAGTCAAGTAGCTCTAAAGTTGGGCTGTAAATTTTTTGAAGAATATACCTTAGTAGGCTGCTTTCAGCAACTGGGAATATTAATAGACTATTTGCATAATGTTGGTTCACAATCTAATACATTTAACATGGACTGATTCTAATATGAGCACAAAGGAATGCAACGCTTTGTAGATAGTGCCACACACCCCCTAGTAGATAGTGCCACACAGTCCTCCCCCTCGTAGATAGTGCCACATGACCCTCCCCCCTTGTTATAGTGCCATACAGCCTCAGTGCCACACAGCCCTCACTTACTAAATAGTGCCACAGAGCCCTCCCCCTTGTATATAGTGCTATACAGCCCCCCCTCATATAGTGGCATAAAGCCCCCAAAAAAGTGCTAAATTGTACTTACCTAGTCCCATTGCCACTAAGGAGAGAACGCTTTCACAGCCTCCGTGCGGGACCCTTGCGTGGGCCAAAGTAAAACACGCCCAGTTGTCCATTGAGAAACTCATTAGCATAAAGCTAATATAGGTCATAACTCCGTCAAAAATGATCGTTTTTCTAAATAAAAAACACTGCTGTAATCTACATTTACAGCGCCTATCACATCATGTACAAGATAGGGAACTTATAATGTGGTGACAGAGCCTCTTTAAGGTTATTTTACAAAGGGCAATGATCAGGTACTTACATTCGTATGATCGATCGTTTTCCAGATCATTTAGATGGGTTGTTAGCAGGCATAGCAGCCGCAATAATGCCTAATGCCATACATAATAGATAAAAGTTATCCAAACCTGGCCAACGGATATTTCATGTGAATGGGCTGCTTCAGAGTTGAGGGGGTCTTCATTGGTAGTGCCTGGAGGAGGATGTGTGAGAGTAAAAGAGAGAAAGATTGAGTATGCAAGAGAAGTAGAGATAGGCAGTGGAAAAACCTATGAAGAATGGGGAAGGAGGAAAAGTTACATGTGACCAATATATTACAGAAAGTATCATAGAAAAGAAACTGCCCATGATATGCTAATTAAATCCCATAAAATCATAGTCTATTTTTTAATGAATACAATACTACATTTTTATTTTATTTTTACTTCAATAATTTTTCTTCTCATTTGCGCTAGATTACTAAAGATAGGTCATTGATCCAGAGATTTATTGTTATTGCCATATTTGGAATCGGGAAGGATTTTTTCCCCCTCTAATATGAGGCAATTGGAACTACTTCATAGGTTTTTGCCTTTCACTAGAAGAACACTATAGGCTTATAGGTCGGACTTTATGGACTTTAGTGTGTTGAAGTTTTTTAGTCATTTTTAGGCGTAGCTAGGGGGGGCAAGCGGGGCATGTGACCCGGGCGCAACTTAGAGGTGTGCGCCAGCGCCACCTCCTCCTGCACTATAATTGTACCTGCGTCTATAGGACACAGGTACAATTAGAAACAATGAATGGCCAGGTACGTTCCATGCCCGGCCATTCAGCTCTTTTCTACGAGTTAAGCGGTATCGCACTTCTGCCTTTGAAAGGCGCTGATTAACAGGGAAAGTCATTCTGCCCAGCCAATCAGCGCCTTTCATAGACGCTTCGTTCAACCCCAGGAGACCTGCGCAGAAGAGAGCAGGTCTCCATTTCTGCCAGCTGGCGTGGGAGTGGGATTAAGGTGAGTTTGAATAGTTTGTTATTTTATTTTAATAAAAAGTGTGTGACTTTATCTACAAGGGGGGCTTTATCTACGGGGGTGGCTTTATCTACAGGGGGGGCTTTATCTACAGGGGGCTTTGTCTACAGGGGGGCTTTATCTATGGGGATGCTTTATCTACAGGGGGGGCTTTATCTACGGAGGGGGGTGCTATATACTGGGGTGGGCTGTCTATGGAGCACCGTATACAGGGGTGGGCTATATCTACAGGGGGGGCTATATAGAGGGGTGGGCTATCTATGGAGCACAATATACAGCAGGGGTGGGCTATATCTACAGGGGGCTATATACAGGGGTGGGCTATCTATGGAGCACAATATACAGGGGTGGGCTATAACTACGGGGGGCTATATACAGGGGTGGGCTATCTGTGGAGCACTATATACAGGGGTGGACTATATGTGGATCACTATATAAAGGGGTGGACTATATATACAGGGGGCTATATACAGGTATGGGCTATCTATGGAGCACTATACACAGGGGTGGGCTATATATACATGGGGCTATATACAGGGGTGGGCTATCTGTGGAGCACTATATACAGGGGTGGACTATATGTGGAGCACTATATACAGGGGTGGACTATATGTGGAGCACTATATACAGGTGTGGTCTATATCTACAGGGGGCTATATACAAGGGTGGGCTATCTGTGGAGCACTATAGGGGGAGCTATTTGTGGGACACTATATACGGGGTGGGCTATACGGGGGCACTATCTACAGGGGGCTCTATGGCAGGCACTATCTATAGGGGGCACGGTGTGTGTGTGTGTGTGTGTGTGTGTGTGTGTGAGACAGTGTATGGTGCTATTATAATTAGAGGTGCAGTGTATGGCGCTATTATATTTAGGGGCGTAGTGTGTGGTATAATGACAACTTTATCTTTATTTATAGGTGTAGAAATGTTGGAAAAGTGAGAAGCTGAAGACATCTGAGCGGCAAACTGCAGAAATGGGCTGTGACCGGGAGTCATCATAGAGGTCTGGACCGGATGGAGAAAAAGAACTAGAATCTGAGACGTCACCGGTGAGTCACTTAATGTAAATGTTTATTCTGGCTCTAATCAGTAATGTAGTCTCTGTATGATCTGCAGTGAGATGATGGGTGGTATGATTATGATATGATTTATTTTTTGTGAAACAGCATCTCCCAGCATATCCTTACCATTGTTCGGGCCATGCTGGGAGCTGTAGTTTTATGCCGTACATACCTATACGGCAGGGTTTGCACTAAATTAAGCTGTATTTGTGCTGGGGTTGTATTTATGTACTGAGCTTTGTTCTGGTGCTGTATATATGTACTGAGCTTGGTTCTGGTGTTGTGTATAGAACTATATTGCTTGTAAAATGTACAAATGTTTTTATGCTCGAGTTACATAAAAAGAAATGTGGAAAAGAAATGACACGTCATTGATTGGTAGAGAAAACAAACACGGCAAGGGGGAAGGAGATGTCGGGAAAGAGGTTGGAGTGAGCGCCAAACTGAATCTTTGCCCCGGGTGCTGGAGAACCTAGCTACGCCTCTGCATTACAAGGTAGTTATATCCAGTTATTATGGCTGATATATCAGAAGTATGTGTGAATGAAAACATATTATGTTTTACAGTGCTGCTTCATTTACCCTGAAGGAATATACATTTATATATAGAAAATAGCATAAATATTCATTAAGCCATGATTTATGAATTAAAACAAATAATTTCAATTATAGTGGTGCTTCCTGGGTAAACAGATTTCTAAATTATTGTGTTTGAAGAAATGTAAGCAAAAAATTCATTGTATTTGGAACTAAATCAATAAATGTGGCTAGCCTTATGTCTATGCCAGAGTTTCAAGGCTGGTCTATGCTAAACTTAAAACATGTCTTTCCAGAACTTGTGAACAATGAAACATTATTCCTCATGCATTGCAGCAAAGGAAAATGGAGGCTCAAACTAGAAGTATAAGTGAAAAATAAATAGGTAGTTTATACAGGCAATCCATTTAATGGTGTTGGGGGACAAGACTGGTGAGTGAATGCGGAGGGGGCTGTTGCGTGATAAAAGCCAGATGCCAGGGAATTCAGTAAGAAGCACTGGAATATCAAACTAATGGCAATAATGGTATTTTCCTTAATTTTATGTTATTTATTGGCTGCAGTTGAATGAGAAATGATGAATAGTGGTTTTAAAGTTACCTAATGATCCGTTATGTTGTAGCTACAGACAATTCTGACATAAAAGCTTAGTTACAATACACTAAATGAAAACATTGTTCATGTTTTCAAAATAAGGAATGTTTTTTCCTAAATAAATGTAACCAAACTGAGAATCATTTTGGTTAACCACTTGTCAAGTATGTGGCAGACTGATGTAGTATTGCGGCATGTAAATTGTATTTTTGGAAATAGTAGTGTGGTCAGTGATAACTGTCTCCACATAAGCTTAGATAATAGTATTCAAGATAGCCTTAGGTTTACTCTGGCATTTGCTACCAAACTTTGCAAAGTCATATTGTTCTTTCAGCGAGACTTGCATATTTCATAATAAACAGACAAATTAACAAGAAATAAACAGGATGGCCACTCTTTTTATCCTAGGAGCTACTTAGTTCTTTTTTAATCCATCCCTTTTTCCTTCTCCCTTTTTAATATATCTAATCCTCTGAAGATAGCTAAATGTTTCAGAAATCATATCTCTTCCAAGTAACCATCCTAAATATTATTTAGGGTAAATGAACTATCGCATTTCATCTGATCCTGCATTCTAAAACTGACCATACATATAAGTTTCAACTGATCTCATGTACAGGCATCCCCAAGGATGTTCTACATCACTACCAGCCTCCTTCATTTCTGCCGGATGCGCCGTTGACTTGTACTCCCCTGGCATGCGTGGTGCAGTAATAAAGCCGGGCAGAAAACACCTCGTTGAACAGTGCGTGCCCATGCAATGACGCATCCGAGAAAGTTGGAGGAGACTGGTAGTGATATAGAACAGCCAGGGAGATGTCAATTTACTGTGTTACTTTTCAGGATAGTGGCATTGCCACATGACCCTTTATAGAGTAATTAGCATACAGCTGTAGATAGTGCCCCCTGTAGAACCAGACATTCCCCAATATCTCCTAGAAGATCTGAGGTGCCTTGTAGTTGCATTTTTCGCTCTCCCTATTGAAATAACATGACTATTCTACCAAAACGGGGCAGGCATGTTTATGAAGGTAGGGCATAAATAGAGAAAACGGCAGATGTTCCCGATAGGGTCAGGACAAGCTCTCTTGGTGCCCAAGTTCAGCATATCTGTTGGCAGTACATTGTCGCCCGACACTAACTCTATTAAATCAGCTGCTTTCCCCTACAGGGGGCCTCTGGTTATAGTGGGCTCTTGTCACACAGAAATAGTCTTTCACTGTGTGACAGGAGCCCACTATAACCAGAGGTTTTATGCCCTCACCAATGCACTAAAGGGAAGCGCTCACTGTATCCATGCATCTACAGCATTATCAGCAGCTTAGACAGAGTATAATTGATTGTAAAAAGGAATTTAAAGGCATAACATTGTATACATTGTTAATCTATAAACTGAACACCCCCGTGCCTCGTGGTGCATTATGTGGCCCAATACTCCGGTCCTCTATTTTTCACTGTGCCAGCAGGAGCAGCAGTCATACTACACGTTGGCAGGGTTATACTTTGGAACGCAATATGTTTCTTTATCTATTGTAATCATGTTTATGGAGGCGTTGGGAAATATAACTGTGTGGCAAATGATCATTCGACAGAGCTATCTTAAGAGACTGAACTACTTTTAAAGTAAAATTGATTGCTAATAACTCCAAACAATGTCTAAGGCCTCATGCACACAGCCGTAGCCGTATGCATGGTCCGTGATTATGGCATGGACGGCCGTAAAGTGTCATCCGCGGGCTGTCCGCAATTCATGGACAGTGCACACATTGATTTCAATGAGCCCGGACCGCAAATACGGACGTATGATGACTTGTTCTGTTTTTTGGGCGGTCCGGCTCCCGGCCAATGCACGGACCGTGGAAACCACAGTCGTGTGCATCGGCCCATAGAAATGAATGCGTCCGCAATTCATCCGCGTTTTTGTGGATGAATTGCGGACGCAAAAACACGTTCGTGTGCATGATGCCTAATAGTAATGGGTACCAAGAGGTCAGGTATAAAACACTCACATCATGGTGGTGTAAGGAAGTGGCCACGAGAGGTGATGTAAAGGCCTAGGAAGGTTGATGCCGCAAAGATGGTATGAAGACAGGAGATTTCTGCAGCAACTGAACTTCTCTAAGCTGGTGTGCATGACAGGAAAAACAATGCTTCTCAATATGAGAGGCTGACGGATGTTGGCTGGCTGGCTTATACTTGTCGCAGACAGAGCCAAGGGCACTCCTCCAAGATGCAGGGGTTGGTCCTGAAATTTTAGGCCTACTAAGCTGCAACTGGAACACATCGGGAGGCTACTGCCTGTTACCCATCACAGCTCACACGACTCTGCACAGATGGGGAGGCTTCTGCCCATCATCTGCAACACACACCAGTACCACAGACTCAGGTCCAAAGTTAGAGCTAGCTGCACCCACGGCAGCTCTCTCTTCACTCTCAACAGCTATCTCTCTTAGCCAGGTTCCTCCACTTCCACCCAAACACTGAACACAGGTTGGCGGGAACATCACTATTTTACAGCAGCATAATATAGCCAAGATGGCGTCTGGGCCATACATCCCAACGGCAAAACACTTTAGACCAGCCAGCAAACCAACCACCATTTCACTTCACCTGCCATAAACAGTCGCAATGTTACAATGCAATAAACCACACAGCAGCACAAGATAAATACAACAGGCCATACAAATCTACACCTCAGTCCCCTTTAAGAGTAGAGGATTCTCCCCCAAACTCTTAAACTGTATAGACGCAGAGCTAAAATGAGACAGAAGAGGTGATGCCATTTTTTGCTAATATACATCGATAATGGTTAGAGCAGGGAGTTACCGACACCGATGGTCATGTGCTGTGGAACAAACATCCTTAGATACTGCTGTAAATAAACAAATAGGAGAAAGATATCAGGTAGGTAAGTATATTGGAACATATTTTATTTTTATATTTCCCTACTAAATAAGCTCTTTTTAAATCTCTGTCAAAAAAAATAGTAAGGGGCTATCCAGGATTTTATATTGATGGCCTATCTTTAGGATAGGCCATCAATATTAGACCGGTAGGGGTCTGACACTCGACTGAATCAGCTGTTCAAAGGGACCGTGGTGCTCACACAAGCGCCTCAGCCTCATCATTGTTTACATGGATTTAATTTTAATTTATACTTGCACACGCCATTACTTTCAAAATGGTTGTGCAAGATATTGCAGCGCTGTCTCATTCAAGTGAATGGGACAGTGCTGCAATACCTTGCACAGCTGCTATGAATGTAATGGCGTGTGCACGTACAAACAAAAATTAAACAGAGGTAAACAACGTAGAGGCTGTGGCGGTCATAAAAGCGCTGCAGTACCTTCAAACACTGATCGAACATTAATGTCCTATCCTAAGGATAGACAATCAATTTTAAAATCCCAGATAATCCCTTTAGGTGAGCAAGCAGCCACACATTATATGGCACTGTTACTTAGGGGAAACAGATGTCCGCAACACACACCACAATATGTATCAAAACATTTTTAAAAAAAATAATAAAGGGAGGATACACAGTCGCAAATCCAAAAATCCAGCTTTGGACAATCAGCTATAGAAAAAAGTTACTGCATCAATGCTGGTGCAGAATTCCATGTGTCTTTCTTTTGCTCCTCCAACACAAACAATTCAGCTACTCTACCCACACAGGGGTTTTTGTCAAGCAAGACCCCTATGCGGGTCAAAACGTTTTATTGCATGTGTTGGAGGAGTGAATAGAAAACCACGTGGAATCCTGCACCTAGATGGATACTGTTACTTAGGTGGTCCCCCACTAAAAATTATTTGCACAGGGTCCCCCCACCAACCAAACTTGCTTTGGCCCTGCATTGGGACTCTGACACCGGATTTTTAAAATATTTTTTTATTAGGGTTTGACTGATTATTACTGCAATAACTACTTGGTCCCTGGAATAGTAGGATTTTAAGACTTTTTTTTAACATTGTAATCTTGCAGACGAGTTTTTTTTCTTAAAACTATTAACTATATTGTGAATATATTTTGTAAAGTGTTCTTTTAAATCCAGCCTTTAACTAAAAAGCTTTGTTTAATCCCATGAGAATGTGACCATTAACTTTCAATTTATTTCCTTATAACAGACGTAAATTGTATTATAAGCTACTAAGATCTCCATTCTTTAGCTATTGAAAGGTGTTGGTGGAAACCTGTAACACTGAACTGGAAGAAGGAGAAAGAAGAATCAAAACCTTACTTTAAGGATTTAAGAAACAAAAATCATGTGAAGCAGATGTTCTAACAGTACCTTAATTCCAGTGTGCCTAGCTAGACATCGAAGGGTAAAGGGGAAGTATAGATTACATAGCAAAAATAATGGAACACAGAATAACTAGAAATGGCACATTTACTTAACAATAATTGAGAAAAGCAATTTTTATTATTTTTCTTATATGCCGAGATATGATTGCTTAAAGTCACAGGCCTAAACCCTATGCTTATGAGTTCATGAATCTTTTGCGTGCTTCAATGTTTGGTTTAAGGGACAGAGTCAAATATTACTCTTAAGAATGTGTTTACATCTGTGTCAGAGGCTCAAATTAGGCGCCTTATTAGCAGATCCCTTAAAAAATGTCAGAATTTTTTTCCGGAAGCCGTGACGGAAACCCGACAGAACTCATTAAAATCAAAGGGCGCCTTTGGGCCATTTGTGCTCCTACAACAAAACAGAAAAAAAGTAAACCAAACGGAAATGTGAACTTAGCCTAAGCCGTAGATGTGAACATAACCTCGACAGTGAATAATAAAGTAGTATAATGCACCAAAATTTTTAGCATTTTGGCGCAAAATGGCGCATTTCATTAATAAACTAATTTATCATGCAAAGAATAGATGTTTGTGTCTCACTAGACACTAGAAAAGCGGGTGTAGCATATTGGGGAAATGAAGCGTGGCTTAAAATGCGCCAAAGTGCGTCAAGATTTTGGAGCAACTAACTGCCGTAAACTAAGCCAAGCAAGAGGCGGTATAAGGAGAAGTGTCTAGTAAGATAAACCAAACTGATCCACTGTGATAAATTTGGAGCATCTTCTGAATGCCTGGTCTAAGTTTATTCTGTTTAAATCTTAGACAGCATTAGTAAATGAGCCCCAATCTTACCCTCTTAGAGAATCCTTATAACTATCTCACACCTACTGTAAAAGAAACAGCTAATGCTGTTACTACGTTCTGTTGAAGTCCTAACCGAGTTCAACGCAACCCTGGTTAGGAAACACTGGTCTACTATAATTGTAAGTACAGGTGATTGGGTAGGGGGGAAAGATGATGTTCATGTGGAGTTTCATGGCGCAGTACCTGAAACGAGGATTTCATGGAAGAAGTCTAACCAATGTGAGTTGAAAAAAGCAGTTTGGTTAAGAAGAATGAGTTTAAAATTTCCATAGTGAGATCATTATTTCCGTGGGTAATATGGGTGTTCCATAAATAAATGTGGTTAGCAGGGGCAGACAGAGTGGTAATAGTCCCCAGACAAATAGCGTCATGGACCCCTTAGCACCCATCATGAATCATGATATTTTTCATTTGACTTTATTTAAAACCCTTATTATATCATTTTATTATATTTCCATTCTCAATCTACATTTTATTTTCACTTCTAAAGAACTGGAACTTCAAAAACTTAGTGTACAGAAGCAGTATTTTTAATCTACCCCATTAGATACTTCTCAATAAGACTGTTCTTTTCACCTAGCATTCTAGGCAGCATGATGTGGGCATGACTAGAAACCTTTGCTGCCACCACAGGCCCTATGTTATGTATAACATAAGGCAATTCTTTCAGTATTTTCTGTTCTACACAGTTCAGGGCATGGAGGTACATGACATGGAGGTGCCTGGGCAGGTTTGAGCTATGACCACATAATAACTTAAACTGAGTGGGATCGGCTGTTTCCATAGCTTCCATAAAGAAGAATTGATTTTCTGCGCCTCCTGTACTCTTGGCCTCTTGGGCACTGCCATAGTGCAAAGTGGTCAGTCCACCATTTGTTATGATAATTAAAATTGTGTTTACTCTAATTCCTTTGGCTGACTTTACATTTTGTTAAAAGATCAGAAACCAGTGACTGCAACATATATGCAATAATAAGGGACATGTGGATGCGGATTACTTTTTTTACAACACTGTATATTTTTGGGATATACTGAAGTGGCTATAAGCAATAAATTAAACACTGGGTAAAAGTCCTCTATCGATGTGATATATTTACCTTTCTCTTAGTTTACAAACTCCAGCAGTAGAAAGTATTTGGATTGGGGGGCATTGCTGAATAGGGTCATGAAGAAAAAGTTGCACCTTTAGGTCCATTTTAAGTTCTACTTCATGTCTGGGCCCTTCAATAGCATTTCTGACAGCAGGAACTAATCTTGCAAACCACACGGTGCATACAATATAATATAAAACAAATGTTAGAGGGCAGCAGAGTGACGACCCTTGCCGACAATATTCAAATCAAATGACTAATGACAACCTCAAGTTTTGAACACATTTTGCCCAAAATGTAGCAGATGAAATGAAAGACATTTTGTTATTTAGAAAATGCCTTACTTTTTTGTACTACACGTTTCTATTGTAGTTTGTGGCATCTTAAACTGCATGAAAAAAAAAACTTATGTAAAGACGCTTGCGTTTTCTAATTGTTTCATGCAGTTGTGCATGCATTTTTTATTTAGTGTCATTTTATACATTACTTTTTCTGGAGTTTCTGAAGTCCTATAGAGAAGCCTATAGGAAATGTGGCCAGAAAAAAAAACAGAGCATGCTGCGTTATGAAATAAGCTTCACTAATCCCAAAAACACCACAAATCAAAATGCTGGTATGTAGCCTTTTCAATAATTCACTATAGACTTTAAATTAACAGCTGAATACAGCGTTTTTGACCTATAAAAACACACTGGAAAGCGCCAACAAAACGCTGTGTATCAATCCAGCCTTATTGTGATATGTAGTGCATCTCATGAGCGCTGAACTGCTGTACTTGTGATGTCCACACTTTAAACTTGGCAGTCACTTTTATTTTATGGGTAAATCACTGTTCAATTGAGGACTGTGCTTCATTTAAACTGCCCCTTGATGAGGTTGTAGCATTGGGGAGGATATGGGGGCAATTGCCCTACATTCTAGTGATTTGTGGGGGTCTCAGTGGTCAGACACCCAAAAATGTAACAATTATTACATATCCAGTGGATAGGTTGCAAATGTCTGTTGCTGGAATACTCCTAGTTCTCCGGAATTAGAAAAAAGGGTCCACTTTTTATTTCCGATACAGCGCCACTGCTGTCTATGGACTCTGGTATTACAGCTCATGCTGAAATACCAGACACAAAACATGGAAACAAGTTGTGTCTTTAGAAATAAAAGCAGACGTTTAAATCTAATATTGGGTAACTTCTTTAAAAAGTGATTAGCAGTCGGGCTCCCACTTTAATGGCCAGGATCAGAGAACAGTAGCGGATTAAGTGTACCATGGGCCCTGGGCTGTTGACACAACTTGGGCCCCCTCCTTCCCCCTCACACGCAACTGAACCCCCCCAACCCACTGACACTGTACACGTCAGTGCCACTGACCTGACGGAAAAAAGTTTTAGCACTAGATACAGCTGCTCTATATTCAGGATATAAAGCAGCTGTATCTCAAAAAGTTAAAATAATTTTTAATAAAAAGTATTTATAAAGTTGCACCAAACACACTGATACACCGTTATGGATAAAGAGATGTACAAGACCGAAGTTATCAAATTACTCTCAGACAAAGCCACCTACAAAGTTTTGGACTGTAATCCCACAAAGGACTTCCAAATTAAAATAAAGAAGTTAATAAAAGAAGGTTTAGAAAATGGTCTACTTACCAAAAAGCAGTCGATTTACATCGACGTAGAACATCCAATAATACCCATCATGCATGCCCTCCCAAAGACACACAAAGGCATCAACCCTCCATCTATGAGACCAATTGTGTCAGGGATAAGGTCCCTCTTAGAAAAAATGTCAGAATGGCTAGACTCTCTCTTACAACCCTTGGCAATAAACACCCCTGGTTTTCTGAGAGACACCCGAGATGTGTTACGATCTTTTCAGCATAAAGCACTCAAACATCATTTGCTAACACATAGTCCTTACAGCCAGGGACTACAAATATATATTCTAGACGTTTTAATGTTCCTAATGCAGCATAATTACTTTCAATTTGACAATAAATTTTACTTACAGCTAAGGGGTGTTTCCATGGGGGACAAATTTTCACCCTCTTTGGCCAATTTGGTAATGGCCTGGTGGGAGGAAATATATATTTTCTCAGACAAAAATCTATTAGGTAAGAACATACATTGGTATGGTCGTTACATAGATGACCTTCTGTTTATATGGAAAGGTAACATCTCAGATATAACTCAGTTTATTGATCATTTAAACTCCAACCCACATAACCTTAAATTCACCTACACCTACAATAAAAATAATACAATCTTCCTAGATTTAGAACTTAAAGGAACTGAAGGAGAAATAATATACACTAAAACTTATCGGAAATTGATCTCAGGCAATACCATCTTGCATGCAAAAAGTAACCATCCGAAACAGACAATTACATCTATCCCTGTATGTGAAATGTACAGAGCAAAACTTAACTGTAATTCCCAGACCAGTTATAAAACAGAACAACAAGTAATTTCTGAAAGATTACACAAAAGAGGGTATCCTGAATGGACCCTCAAAAGAGCGGTTTCCATCACTTCAAAGAAAACTAGGGATGATCTATTAATCGACACTAAACATCCCACAGCATTCAATACAAACAAACCAACTCTAATACTACAACACAGTAATCAATTTACGCAAATAAAAAACATTATTGTTAAATATGTACCAATCCTTATGGAAGATCACGTGTTAGAGAATATTCTCAAAGAGGGGTGCAGAGTAGTAGCCCGAAAAGCTCCATCCTTAGGCAATTTTCTGTTCCCCCTCCATGCTACGCTCAGATGAGCACAAAACTACTTGGTTGGAATAAAAAGGTTTTTTTAAATGTGGTGTACACCCATGTAAAGTTTGCTCCCACACTATCCCCAAAAAAGTATTTTCAGACTCTACGGACACAAACAATTTTTCAATTAAGAACTACATTAATTGCAATAGTGAGGCGGTAATTTATATTATAAAGTGTATTGATTGTAACCTGAAATACATAGGCTGTACAAGCCGCAAGTTCAAAACTAGAGTATTAGAACACTTAAGTTATATTAGAAACCCCAACATTAGCAATATTTCTAATGCAGCCAAACATTTTATCAATTACCACAACAGGTCTACCAATACTATAAAATGTTATGCCATAGAGAAAGTACGTACACCTAAACGTGGAGGAAATGTAAAACACAAAATACTAGGAAGGGAAGCTTTCTGGATATACAGATTGAAAACCAGACACCCGCTGGGACTAAACCTGAAAAAAGAACTAATGTTCCACTATTAGAACAACTATAAATAGTCTGGTCTCAAACGATACAAACTTATCATCATATCCATTCCCTTCTTCTTTCAAACAAGATATCATTAAAACCATAAATTAAATTGATATTTCTGAGATTTTGGTCACCAATTTAATAAACAAAAAAGAACGAACTGCAATATTGATAAAAATCAACTGAAATACAGAATTTCGTCCAAAAACAAAAATAAACCTAAATATGCCATTACAAAACATAATTATATGATTAAATCTTTCCAACGACAATGATGTAAAAATACATTGAAAGTCATTTATCCTTTATGCTCCGCAAACAAACGCATGCCTCAGCTAATGCAGACATACATTTTTATGTTTTACATTCACTGATATATTTAAACAGTCAATATTGGTTTCTCCCTCCTTTTTTAAAAAAAATTATTCTGTATATTAATCCAATATGGTGTATTCATGCAGGTTTTTAGCTATTTGTCTTTAAAGTGCTTTTCCAGTAATCCAAGGGTTTATCCCCGGTCAAAACGTAACCCCTGCTAACAAGAGAAAATTCTATTTAACAATGCCTCTAATTAATATGATACTAACCATTTCAATATCAAGGCATTCACAACATAATTTCAAGCATAATTTACGCTCTATGCATATTTTTTCTTACCTTAAATCCCGGTCAAAACGAAACTCCTGCTAACAAAAGAAAATTCGATTAAATAATGCCTTCAACTAATATGATATTGACCATTAAAATATTAAGGCATTTACAACATAATTTCAAGCATAATTTACTCTTTATACAGTGAAGGAAATAAGTATTTGATCCCTTGCTGATTTTGTAAGTTTGCCCACTGTCAAAGACATGAACAGTCTAGAATTTTTAGGCTAGGTTCATTTTACCAGTGAGAGATAGATTATATAAAAAAAAAACCTGAAAATCACATTGTCAAAATTATATATATTTATTTGCATTGTGCACAGAGAAATAAGTATTTGATCCCTTTGGCAAACAAGACTTAATACTTGGTGGCAAAACCCTTGTTGGCAAGCACAGCAGTCAGACGTTTTTTGTAGTTTGATGAGGTTTGCACACATGTTAGATGGAATTTTGGCCCACTCCTCTTTGCAGATCATCTGTAAATCATTAAGATTTTGAGGCTGTCGCTTGGCAACTCAGATCTTCAGCTCCCTCCATAAGTTTTCAATGGGATTAAGGTCTGGAGACTGGCTAGGCCACTCCATGACCTTAATGTGCTTCTTTTTGAGCGACTCCTTTGTTGCCTTGGCTGTATGTTTCGGGTCATTGTCGTGCTGGAAGACCCAGCCACGAGCCATTTTTAATGTCCTGGTGGAGGGAAGGAGGTTGTCACTCAGGATTTGACGGTATATGGCTCCATCCATTCTCCCATTGATGCGGTGAAGTAGTCCTGTGCCCTTAGCAGAGAAACACCCCCAAAACATAATGTTTCCACCTCCATGCTTGACAGTGGGGACGGTGTTCTTTGGGTCATAGGCAGCATTTCTCTTCCTCCAAACACGGCGCGTTGAGTTAATGCCAAAGAGCTCAATTTTAGTCTCATCTGACCACAGCACCTTCTCCCAATCACTCTCAGAATCATCCAGATGTTCATTTGCAAACTTCAGACGGGCCTGTACATGTGCCTTCTTGAGCAGGGGGACTTTGCGGGCACTGCAGGATTTTAATCCATTACGGCGTAATGTGTTACCAATGGTTTTCTTGGTGACTGTGGTCCCAGCTGCCTTGAGATCATTAACAAGTTCCCCCTGTGTAGTTTTCGGCTGAGCTCTCACCTTCCCCAGGATCAAGGATACCCCACGAGGTGAGATTTTGCATGGAGCCCCAGATCGATGTCGATTGACAGTCATTTTGTATGTCTTCCATTTTCTTACTATTGCACCAACAGTTGTCTCCTTCTCACCCAGCGTCTTACTTATGGTTTTGTAGCCCATTCCAGCCTTGTGCAGGTCTATGATCTTGTCCCTGACATCCTTAGAAAGCTCTTTGGTCTTGCCCATGTTGTAGAGGTTAGAGTCAGACTGATTAATTGAGTCTGTGGACAGGAGTCTTTTATACAGGTGACCATGTAAGACAGCTGTCTGTAATGCAGGAACCAAGTTGATTTGGAGCGTGTAACTGGTCTGGAGGAGGCTGAACTCTTAATGGTTGGTAGGGGATCAAATACTTATTTCTCTGTGCACAATGCAAATAAATATATATAATTTTGACTATGTGATTTTCATTTTTTTTTTTTAATATAATCTATCTCTCACTGGTAAAATTAACCTAGCCTAAAAATTCTAGACTGTTCATGTTTTTGACAGTGGGCAAACTTAAAAAATCAGCAAGGGATCAAATACTTATTTCCTTCACTGTACATATTGTCTCTTATCTTAACTCCCGGAAACACCTGTCTTACACGGCACTTTGCCGTCCAGCTCTTCTTGCGTTCCAATCAAATTACTTTGAAACGCAATTAAGCTCACCTGTTACTGACCCGATATAAACCCTAACTTTTTGTCATAACTTTTCATTCAAGCCATGACTAAGGACGCTGTGGCCGTCTGAAACTCGTAGGCAGCATGTATTTTCTTACCTACCTTTGCACTTGGACATTTGTTCTCTTTTAAACGTTTTCTACAATAAAATTGGAACAGAGTTTCCATTTTAAAAATTTCTCAAAAATTATTGTGCGCTGGACCCTTCCTTGTACACACTGATACACTGTTTTATTAAAGAAAAAATAAATAAAAATAATAATAATAACAATAATAATAATTTTTAAAAAATGGTAACACCTCTCTTTAAAGTGTAACTAAACTTTTAACATGTCATAGTGATATGTCAGAACAAGGCAATGGCGCATCCGAGAATGTTGGAGGAGACTGGTATTGATGTATAACAGCTAGAGGGATGTTAATCAAGCATGGAAAGGTGGGTTTGGAGGCAGGACTATGTGGCTTCAGGATAGCGGCACCGCCCCATGACCCTTTAATGAGTAATTAGCATAGTGTGTGCTGTTTTAAAAGTTCATTTTATAGATTTTGCTGCATCTGAAAAAAACATATATACATATATAAGTACATATATATAATTTAGTGAGAAACTAGACATGGACCGCACATCCACTATATACTTTGATCTATCACGGCTAGGCAAAATTTATAAACATGAACATGAGGTTCTTTGTTAACATTTTGATCAAGTTGTATACAAGCCCACTTGCCACTTCACAGCGACCTCTTTAAAGTGGGTCTCTACTCTATCGGTTGCAGCACCGCATGGCGGTCACCGTCACAGCAGCGACGCTCCAACAGAGGGAGCAACCCAGAGACCCAAAAGCACTCATGCCATCAGGCCATGCCAAGCCTCCTTGGCTCTGGGCCATGTCCCCCCACAAGTGCAGCACCACAGCAACAGCCACCACCCCACAGTAGCACAACATATGAACAGATGGAATAATCTCACCTTACCATGCACTCCCAGTGGACAACTGAGAGCACAAGCAAGAGCAGAAACACTTATGATGTCATTCCTAAATTAAAATCAGCTGGGCCAAAAGTGTGGAGTCCTGGTACCAAGTAAAACAAAAAAAATGAAGGGGAGAGACTATATGATAATATCATTTAGTGAGAAACTAGACATGGACCGCACATCCACTATATATTTTGATCTATCGCGGCTAGGCAAAATTTATAAACATGAACATGAGGTTCCTTGTTAACATTTTGATCAAATTGTATATAAGCCCACTTGCCACTTCACAGCGACCTCTTTAAAGGGGGTCCCTACTCTATCGGTAAGTACATATATACAACACCAGAACCAAGCTCAGTACATATATACAACACCAGAACCAAGCTCAGTACATATATACAACACCATAACTAAGCTCAATACATAAATACAGCACTAGAACCAAGCTCTGACATATATACAGCTCCAGAATGAAGCTTAGTAGATAAATACAGCACTAGAACCAAGCTCAGCACATAAATACAGCAGTATGTACATCAATACAACAACAGCACAAATACAGCTTAATTTAGTGCAACCCCTGCCGTATTGGTTTGTATGGATAAAACTACAGCTCCCAGCATGGTCTGAACAATGGTAAGGATATGCTGGGAGTTGCTGTTTCCCCCCAAAAAATACCATATCAACCATCATCTCGCTGCAGATCATACAGTGACTACAGTACTTATTAGAGGCAGAATAAACATTTACATTAAGTGACTCACCGGTGACTTCATTTCAGATTCTAGTTCTTTTTCTGTTTTCTTCTCCATCCGGTCCAGACCTCTATGATGACTTCTCCCGGCCACGACCCAGTTCTGCAGTTTTCCGCTCAGATGTCTTCAGCTTCTCACTTTTCAAACATTTCTGCATCTGTAAACAAAGATAACATTCTCATGGTGCCGTACAATCCGGCCGTATATTTAATAGTACCATACACTTCACCTCTAATTATAATAACGCCATACCCCATCCCTGATTATAATAGCACCATACACTGTGTCCCAGATTATAATAACACCATACACTGTGACCCTGATTATAATAGCACCATACACTGTCTCCCTGATTATAATATCACCATACACTGTGTCCCACACACACGCCCAGTGCTCCCTGTAGATAGTGCCCCCATGGAGCCCCCTGTAGATAGTGCCCCACATATAGCCCCCCTGTTGATAGCACTTAACATATAGACCCCTGAAGATATTGCTCTACATATAGCGCCCCCTGCGTATAGTGCCCTACATATAGTCCCCCTGTAGATTGTGTCCCACATAAAGTCTCCCATGTAGATTGTGCCCCACATATAGCTCACTGTAGCTGGCGCTCTACATATAGCGCCCTACATATAGTCCCCCTGTAGATTGTGTTCCACATAAAGCTTCCCCTGTAGATTGTGCCTCACATATAGCTCCCCCCTCCTGTAGATAATGCCACCCACACTTTTTAGTTGAAAACAACAAACTTTACATACTCTCCGTGATCCCATTCCCGCGCCATCCTGTGTCAATGCAGGCCTGCTCTCTTCTTAGCAGGTCTGCAGGGGCTGAGCGACGCAAATGGGTCGATGACATCATCGCACCGCTTGCGTCATTGAAAGGCACTGATTGGCAGGGCAGAATGACATGCCCCGTCAATCACCACCCTTCAACAACGGAAGCGGTGCGATTACGTCATCGCGCCACTAGTGTCACTGATTGGCAAATTGAAAGCAGCTGATTGGCGGGACAACTCATTCTGCCCTGCCAATCAGTGTCATTCAGGCGCTGAACGGTTGGGCACGGAACGTACCCGGCCATTCAGCGCTTATGCATGTAATTGTACCTTTTTTCCATAGACGCAGGTACATTTAGTGCAGGAGGGGGTGGCAGTTGAGCTGCCACCCCCTCAGAGAGGCAGCAGGCCGGACAGTGTGGCCCTACCCATTAGCAGCGTCCCTATTCCCGCCCCTAAATCCCAGCCCACCCCTCCCCCTATTAGCGGCGCTAGCATGCAGCAATGCTATTTTTTAAAATGATGTGCGGTTCAGGCGGTCATGGGTCCCCTGGGAGCCGTGGCCCCCCGGGCGGAAGCCCGAATCGCCCATATGATGATCCTCCACTGTCAGAGAATCATCTGATCCCAGACTTTAAACCCCTTATATGCCACAGTCTGTCATCACATAGGCATCCGAGATAAAAACCCTCTGGTCTACCATAGGTGGCACAGCCTAATAGATTTCCTTTCAGTCTGAGGGTATATTCACATAGAGCTGTCAGAAAATGTGTTTCGGCCTCGTCCAAAAACGCATTGGCAAACCACAACTTATTTTGCTGTAAGTATATGCGATTTTGCCAGGGCTGAGGAGGGAGGTCAATGTAGAAAATAAAGGGGTAGTCATGTTAGAGAGGGGTCAGACTTTATTGGTGGGGGGAGAAACAGACAGTGGGGAGAGGACTATACAACATTATAGAGAAATCCTTTTGTTACAAAACAGCAATGAAATTGAAAATAAAAATGCCCAAATAATGTAAAATAATCACATTTCTGATACTGAAAGTGAAAAACTGAAAGGCAAGTTAAAGTGTATGTTCTCAAATGCTAGAAGTCTAGCAATCAAAATGGGGAAGCTGGAGGCCTTGTTACTGTAAGAAAATATAGATATAGTTGGTGTTGCTGAAACATGGCTAGACTCTTCTCATGACTGGGCCGTAAATCTACAGGGTATTACACTTTTTCAGAAAGACATGACAAATAGGAAAGGCGGTGGTGTATGTCTGTATGTGAGAAGTGATATGAAGGCGAGTGTGAAAGAGACAATAGTGGGTGAAGATGGCGAGGAGGTTGAACTAGAAAGGGAGGTAAACACTGAAAAAATTACTTTTGGTGTAGTCTATAGACCCCCACCCCCCAATATAACTGAGGAGATGGAAGGTCAGCTATATAAACAGATGGAGCGGGCAGCACAGGCTGGTACTGTAGTGATAATGGGAGATTTTAATTACCGGGATATTAATTGGCATCATGGTTCGGCTTCAACTGCAAAGGGGAGACATTTCCTCATCCTGTTGCAGGAAAATTTTATGGACCAGTTTGTGGAAGACCCCACAATATATTTACATTTTACCTACACTGTAAAAAACAAACACAGGCTGGGAGGGCAAAAACACTTAAGTTTAAGAAGGCCAATTTCCCGAGGATGAGGTCTGCAATTCAGGATATAGACTGGGAAGAACTAAATGTCAAATAATGGTACAAATGATTTTCAAATCTACTTTGGGTAATTATAGTGCAAAATTTATTCCTATAGGTAACAAGTATAAACGACTAAAATTAAACCCCACATGGCTTACACCTTTTGTAAAAAGGGTAATACATGACAAAAAAAGGGCATTTGAAAAATGCAAATCTGAGGGTACATCTGTAGCCTTTTTAAATTATAAAGAGCGTAATAAAATCTGTAAAAATGTAAAACTAAAAGTATATAAATGCAAAAAAGCCAAGGTCTGAACATGTAGGACCGTTAGATAGTGATAATGGGGAGTTGGTCACAGGGGATCAAGAGAAAGCAGAGTTACTAAATGGGTTCTTTAGCTCTGTATATACAACAGAAGAAAGAGCAGCCGATGTAGCCAGTGCCAGTGCTGTTAATATATCAGTTGATATACTGAATTGGATGAATGTAAATATAGTCCAAGCTAAATTAAATAAAATAAATTTACATAAGGCCCCGGGACCAGATGGGTTACACCCTAGAGTTCTTAAAGAGCTTAGTTCAGTTATTTTAGTCCCCCTTTTCATAATATTCAAAGATTCTCTAGTGACTGGTATAGTGCCAAGGGACTGGCGCAGGGCAAATGTGGTGCCTATTTTCAAAAAGGGCTCTAGGTCTTCCCGGGTAATTATAGACCAGAATGCTTAACATCCATCGTGGGGAAAATGTTTGAGGGGCTATTGAGGGACTATATACGGGATTATGTGACAAAAAAATAATATTATAAGTGACAGCCAGCACGGTTTTACAAAGGACAGAAGTTGTCAAACCAACCTGATTTGTTTTTATGAAGAGGTGAGCAGAAGCCTAGACAGAGGGGCCGCTGTGGATATAGTGTTTTTGGACTTTTAAAAGGCATTTTTCACTGTCCCTCATAGATGTCTAATGGGTAACTTAAGGACTATAGGTTTAGAAAGTATAGTTTGTAATTGGATTGAAAATTGGCTCAAGGACCGTATCCAGAGAGTTGTAGTCAATGATTCCTACTCTGAATGGTCCCCGGTTATAAGTGGTGTACCCCAGGGATCAGTGCTGGCACCACTATTATTCAACTTATTTATTAATGATATAGAGGATGGGATTAATAGCACTATTTCTATTTTTGCAGATGACACCAAGCTATGTAGTATAGTTCAGTCTATGGAAGATGTTCGTGAATTGCAAGCAGATTTAAACAAACTAAATGTTCGGGCATCCAGTTGGCAAATGAAGTTTAATGTAGATAAATGTAAAGTTATGCATCTGGGTACCAACAACCTGCATGCATCATATGTCTTAGGGGGAGCTAAACTGGGGGAGTCACTTGTTGAGAAGGATCTGGGTGTACTTGTAAATCATAAACTAAATAACAGCATGCAATGTTAATCAGCTGCTTCAAAGGCCAGCAAGATATTGTCGTGTATTAAAAGAGGCATGGACTCGCGGGACAGGGATGTAATATTACCACTATACAAAGCATTAGTGAGGCCTCATCTAGAATATGCAGTTCAGTTCTGGGCTCCAGTTCATAGAAAGGATGCCCTGCAGTTGAAAAAAATACAAAGAAGATCAACGAAGCTAATAAGGGGCATGGAGAATCTAAGTTATGAGGAAAGATTAAAATAATTAAACCTATTTAGCCTTGAAAAAAGACGACTAAGGTGGGACATGATTAACTTATATAAATATATTAATGGCACATACAAAAAATATGGTGAAATCCTGTTCCATGTAAAACCCCCTCAAAAAACAAGGGGTCACTCCCTCCGTCTGGAGAAAAAAAGGTTCAACCTGCAGAGGCGACAAGCCTTCTTTACTGTGAGAACTGTGAATCTATGGAATAGTCTACCGCAGGAGCTGGTCACAGCAGGGACAGTAGATGGCTTTAAAAAAGGCTTAGATAATTTCCTAGAACAGAAAAATATAAGCTATTATGTGTAGAAATTTTTCCCTTCCCTTTTCCCATCCCTTGTTTGAACTTGATGGACATGTGTCTTTTTTCAACCGTACTAACTATGTAACTATGTAATATAGGGTATCCCAGCAATCATAACAACAGAATAAAGTAGACTAAAGCTAATATATTATTTTACCGCACGTCGGATAGTGTAAAAAAAAAAATAAAAAAAACTTTTGCACAATAAAAGCATGTTTTATTGGATAAAGTACTGAAACATAAAAATGAAACTATACAAATTAGGTATTGCCACAATCGTAATAACCCCTGGTATAAAGTTAACATTACTTACACCAAGATAGTGGAAACAAAAAACGACCGCTCGTCCTGCAAAAAAACAAGCCATTAGACAGCTACATCAACAGGAAAATAAAATCGGTCAGTCCTGAAGGCCCTTAAGTGGGATTTGTGGCCTTACAACCATCAAGAACTGCAGTATCAAAACAGTATTTGCCTGTTTCTGGTACTGCAGTTCAGACACAGTTCAGCCCCGCATACTTCCGGTGGGCCTGAATTGCACTACTATACACAGTTTCACAAAACAATGGCGCTGTGTTGGGTACTACAGTAAAATGGCCACAGAGCTTCAGAGAGCACCACAGTTTTACCGATCACGTTGATAGTGATTCCTCTGCACAATATCCGTCAGTTGATCCTTTATTTATTTAAAAATCGCTACAGAGTTCAAGTGAAACTGAATGAACATGCTACTGTGATATTAATTTAAATCGCAGCAAAAAAGTTAAAATTTAGCTTTTGACCAGAGTTATGGAGCTGCACTTGCCCCCAAATTTTCACTTAACTGAACATTGCCCTATTCAGGCTTCAGCAGAAGTCTGAGCTGGCCATGCTATAATATTTAAACAGTACTGCAATTGAAAATATTCTAACTGCCAGCTATTGAGGAAGATTTATTAATACTGGCTTAAAGGGGTTTTCCCACAAACACATGTATCCCCTATCCACAGTCAATGTGTGATTGCTGGGGGTCAAACCTCTGGTACCCCCAGCGATAAGGAGAAATTCCCCTTAAGTGATCCATTAATTTCTATGGGACTTCCAGGACCAATGTCTCCGGCAGTTCCATCTAAATAAATGGAGCTCTGGTCGAGCATGCGCACCAACGCTCCATTCTCATGGAACACTTCTCCTCATCGCTGGGGTTTCCAGCAGTCGGACCCCCAGTGATAACACATGTATGGGGATACATGTGTTTGTGCGAAAACCTCTTTAAAGTTAGACAGGATAAAACTAGAACAGACAGGCAGAAACGCGAATGCTATATGATAAATTTGCACTTTCTTGTTAGATCATTTTATTTTTCTTACACAACCTCATGGTTGGTATGCTTTACACCAGTATTTTGTGCTATAAAAATTTAGTGCATTTTCAAATTTTCTTAGTCAAACCCTTTTTTTTAGACACTTTCAAAACTGTTGCATTGCAAAAAATGTGTAAGGCCAGGATCACACAGTTTTTGGTGCAATTTGTGGATCAGTTTTTTTAGCCAAAACCAGAAGTGGATCCAAAAGGAAGTAAAGGTATAAAAAAAAAAGACTGATGCATCACCTTTCTTTTGTGTCCGCTTCTGTATTTGGCTTAAAAAAAACTGCTGCGCCAGAAAACTGTGTCAAAATTGTATGTGTGATCCTGACCTAAACACGTACATTTTTTTAGCAAAATTACAGCCAGAATTTTGGAGAATTTTGCTTTGCAAAGGTGTTTTCACTTGTGGGGCACTTGCATTGTATTTCCACAGCGTAAAAATATGCCTATACAATGTATGCCTATAGGAAAAAATATTCATCAGATTTCTCTAGTTCTTGCAATGTGGACTATGTTTCCCCTAGGTATACATTGTAAAGTTTTCCACAGCATATATTTATGCTGCAGAAATACAATGCACGTACTCCATGTGTGAGTGCACCTTTTATTTGCCCCAAGGGTTCTTACTGAAGGTCATTAACAGCCTGGGAAAAGGAGGCATCAGAACAAGCAGAAGTAGGCATTTGAGACATAAATGCACAGTAGCTGGTTGGCCTTGAGAATATCCTTGTAACTCCACCACCTAGGAAATGTATATCTAGAATTTATAATGTTTTGTTGCAGCCTTTAGAGAGAATCTACACTAATTATCGCCATGATAAGTGGTCTAAACAAAATGTCAATTTATAGCTTGATAGGGTGATTGGAGTTGAAAATAACACTAGACTTACCTCCCTGAGTCAATCAGATAGGGCAATACAAATTTTTCTTCTTTACCAATCTTATTTAAAGAGAACCTTTCACTGAGTGCAGCATGTAATGGGGAGAGCTGAACAAACCCTGGGGCACTTTACATCTTTTTTCTACCTCCCTCCGTTATTTAGATATCGGTGCCATTATATTTGGCGCCCGATATTTAAATAACCCCCTGAACAGTCATTGGGGCGTGTACTGTCAAGGGGGCGTATTACTATGGCTGTGACACTGTCCAATCAGATATGGACAGTGTTACAGCAAGAGTGAGGAGAGAGAGTGTGCGCGCGCACTTCAGCAAGGGGGCGTGTCACTGCTACGGACAGTGTAAGAGCTGTGGAGAGGAGAGCGCGCTCTCATCTCTTCAGCTCTTGCGAGAGATCAGTCTTGCATTATCTGCCAAACTGGCAAGGGGGTGTATCTCTGCTACGGACAGTGTAAGAGCTCCCCAGCTCTTACTCTGTCCGTAGCAGAGACATGCCCCCTTGCCAGTTCGACAGCTCTCACAAGAGCTGAAGAGATGAGATCGAGCATGCGCGCTCTACGTTCTAACGGCTCTTTACACTGTCCGTAGCAGTGACACGCCCCCTTGCCATTTTGGCAGACAAAGTACAAGACTGATCTCTCACAAGAGCTGAAGAGATGAGAGCGCGCATGCGTGCTCTCATCTCCACAGCTCTTACACTGTCCGTAGCAGTGACACGCCCCCTTGCCAGTTCGGGTGAAAAGACTGCAATCACACACTCTTTCCTCGCTCTTGCTGTAACACTGTCCATATCTCATTGGACAGTGTCACAGCCATAGTAACACGCCCCCTTGCCAGTACACGCCCCGTTGACAGTTCAGGGCGTTCTTTAAATATCGGGTGCCAAATATAACGGCACCAATATCTAAATAACGGAGGGAGGTAGAATTTTTTTTTAAAGTGCTCAAGGGTTTGTGCAGCCCTCCCCATTACATGCTGCACATGTATGGGGAGGTGAAAGGTTCTATTTAACTCCAAATAATTGCCATAAAAGCAGAAATGATGACAATGATACATGTTATACACTACCGTTTAAAAGTTTAGGGTCACTTATAAATGTCCTTATTTTTGCAAGAAAAGCACAGTTTTTTTCAATGAAGATAACATTAAATTAATCAGAAATACACTCTATACATTGTTAATGTGCTAAATGACTATTCTAGCTTCAAACGTCTGGTTTTTAATGCAATATCTACATAGGTGTATAGAGGCCCATTTCCAGCAACCATCACTCCAGTGTTCTAATGGTACATTGTGTTTGCTAACTGTGTTAGAAGGCTAATGGATGATTAGAAAACACTTGAAAACCCTTGTGCAATTATGTTAGCATGCCATAAACAATTTTGCTGTTTAGAGGAGCTATAAAACTGACCTTTCTTTGAGCTAGTCGAGAATCTGGAGCATTACATTTGTGGGTTCGATTAAACTCTCAAAATGGCTAGAAAAAGAGAGCTTTCATGTGAAACTCGACAGTCTATTCTTGTTCTTAGAAATGAAGGCTATTCCATGCGAGAAATTGCCAAGAAACTGAAGATTTCCTACAACGGTGTGTACTACTCCCTTCAGAGGACAGCACAAACAGGCTCGAACCAGAGTAGAAAGAGAAGTGGGAAGTCCCGCTGCACAACTGAGCAACAAGACAAGTACATTAGAGTCCCTAGTTTGAGAAATAGACGCCTCACAGGTCCTCAACTGGCAGCTTCATTAAATAGTACCCGCAAAACGCCAGTGTCAACGTCTACAGTGAAGAGGCGACTCCGGGATGCTGGCCTTCAGGGCAGAGTGGCAAAGAAAAAGCCATATCTGAGAATGGCTAATAAAAGGAAAAGATTAATATGGGCAAAAGCACACAGACATTGGACAGAGGAAGATTGGAAAAAAGTATTATGGACAGACGAATCGAAGTTTGAGGTGTTTGGATCACACAGAAGAATATTTGTGAGACGCAGAACAACTGAAAAGATGCTGGAAGAGTGCCTGACGCCATCTGTCAAGCATGGTGGAGGTAATGTGATGGTCTGGGGTTGCTTTGGTGCTGGTAAAGTGGGAGATTTGTACAAGGTAAAAGGGATTTTGAATAAGGAAGGCTTTCACTGCATTTTGCAACGCCATGCCATACCCTGTGGACAGCGCTCGATTGGAGCCAATTTCATCCTACAACAGGACAATGACCCAAAGCACACCTCCAAATTATGCAAGAACTATTTAGGGAAGAAGCAGGCAGCTGGTATTCTGTCTGTAATGGAGTGGCCAGCGTAGTCACCAGATCTCAACCCCATAGAGCTGTTGTGGGAGCAGCTTGACCGTATGGTACGCAAGAAGTGCCCATCAAGCCAATCCAACTTGTGGGAGGGGCTTCTGGAAGCATGGGGTGAAATTTCTCCCGATTACCTCAGCAAATTAACAGCTAGAATGCCAAAGGTCTGCAATGCTGTAATTGCTGCAAATGGAGCATTCTTTGACGAAAGCAAAGTTTGAAGTTTGAAGGAGAAAATTATTATTTGAAATAAAAATCATTATTTCTAACCTTATATTTTCTAGTCATTTTGCAACTCATTTATAAGTGTGAGTTTTCATGGAAAACACAAAATTGTCTGGGTGACCCCAAACTTTTGAACGGTAGTGTATGTGCGGTTTGCAACATGGAGATTTCATTCATCTGCTCTGGCGTTGCTCCAGGCTGCACAGATACTGGGCCTTAGTTATAAATTCTATTTAGGAAATTGTTAAAACTAATTTAGAGCCTAAATTAGATATATGTATTGATATTTCCGATCTCTTCCTCAAAATTGTGATTTCTAGAATTTTATTTGCATTAAATTGTAAAGTGCTGTGTAATATGTTGGCACTATATAAATAAAGATTATTATTATTATTATTATTATTATCAACAAAATTATTGACTAGGAATTGAAAGAAGAAGTCGACTTCCTGTTCTGCAGCTTGGAAAAATGCTATTGAACGCTTAGTTTTATTTGAAGAATTAACAAATATCTATAGAAGTAATTTAGAGTTTTTTTTAAAAGAAAATTTGGAACCCTTGGATTAATCAAATAGATAATTATCCCTTTATGATTATGTTGAAATATGGAATAGATAAGCAATTGTCTATCAGCCATGGAGTGATGACATGTAATATTGATTTGTCCATATGGTTCCATTTTTTTCTCTATATTCAGTTGGCTCTGTTTTATTCCGTTTTCCCGCTCGCTGCTGCCATTAGGGTTGACGGTGGTTTGGGGGGGGGGGGGCAAATTAGATAAATGCTTTATGTATAGCACAGTTTTCTTTTTCTCAATTTTTGTTGTTGTACGTGTTTACAATTTTGCTGTGCAAATACACGATTATGTTTTATAAACAATACAAACAATATAAAACAAATTTAAAAAAAATGCACAGTAGCAGGGTTCAAGGGATTATATTGTTATCAGATTACAAAAGTGTGTTAAAACAAGTGGGATTAGGTTTTAGATTGTGGCAAGATACGGGTGTTTAAAAGATGTTAAATTAGACATAGTGTAGCTATGTTTCTACTATCAGGTATAAATAGCTACAGCAGTTTATATTTGCCTGTAGTTACTAAATGTATCAATACCACATACTGAGGTGAATCGCAGTAGTATGCCTTTAATGTCCTAAAGTAAAACACAGAAATGAATGTGCTTATTCATTGCTCTGCGCCACTGACACTGCTTCCCTCCCCCTCTCATGATATTTGATCTTTTGCAACCAGTTTAATATTTAAATGATTCTTCCTGCCAGTCGAAGGTAAGCTTTGCAGGGTACTGGAGGGTTGGTAAGTAAAATTAGAAATACATTCAAACATATATAAGCAACTAGCACTTAAACACAACTCTGCGCAATATTTAATAATAATCGTCGTCAATAAAACAAACAGCCCATGAAAATACTTGATTTTATTTACTGATGATATCACAACCCATGATGATAATAAATAAAAATCAGGCTTCACAGAGTTCACATATGCGTTGTCAATTTCCTTGTTCTGCTCCATTATAGGAACAGAAAAAATGAAAGTGACAGATTGCTGGACACGACCCGATTGACCCCATTGTCTTATAATGGGGTCTGTCGGTTTCTGTTGTATTTTCATTCGATTTGACAGGAAGAATAGCACTGCATGCTACACTATTCTTCCCATCAAATATGATGGAATCTGCAATGGAAGCTCATGACGGAGCCTCCGATGCAGATGTGAACAGAGCCTTACGGATGCCAGGGTATTTTTGGTATGGCCAGCATAAGACCAGCTGTTCCAATCAGTAGACAATAGTAGATTAGAATAACTATAAACAGTTATTTATAAGGGTGTATTCACGTTTTGTTTTTTTTCGCAGTGAGTATCGTATTTGGTAGAAAATGCGAAGTTTTTTGCCGCGATTTTGTGATAATCACAACAAAAAAAACACTATAAAACCGTCACATGATGATAATATAATGGTATATTCACACAATGTGGGCAAATTTTGTAGTTTACCACTAAAGTGCGACATTTTGATGCTATTTTCCAAACTTCATAGCCAAAAATGCATGGTTTAAGAGCCCAAATTGTCAAAGTATTTTTGGCCACGCAGCTTGTCCAGGTGAAGCATATGGTTTTACTGTACAAGCTGCACACTACCGCTACGTGTACAGGCACTCTAGAGTAGTCTGATGTTCGCACTTTAAATCTAAAGTCTATGTTAAATGTAAACCACAAAATCTCAAAAACGTTTACACACACTGAATGAAATGAACAAAGAGCATTTTTCTCTATTGTATCTGTTGACATATACAGTAAGGCTGTATAGCAATGAGTAATCTCCGTGATTTCAGACAAGTGTGGCGGTGACGTCTAACTCATGGGGCATACATATTGCCTGTGCAAACAGATTACTGAAAAAGGAAATAAATTAGTTTTTATTAAAAATAATTTTTACTTTTTGAGATACAGCTGCTTTGTATCCTGAATACAGAGGAGCTGTATCCGCAGGACTGACGGATACAGGTCTTAGCGAATGATACAGTTCCTCTGTATACATGATACAAAGCAGCTGTATCTTAAAAAGTTACAATTATGTTTAATAAATACTAATTTGAAAGTTGCAGCAAACACACGGACTGACATATTTATTATTTTTAAAACATTTTCGAAAGTGTATATAGTCTTTAATTCCTGTGAAACATCCAAATCTCTGCTACATGCTTGTCATGAACTGGAGCTAGCACTCACTAGCCATCTTTACATAATAACTAGCTGCTCATATTTGTAGTAACAGTACTTCACAGTGAAAATTTCCAGAAAAACAGGGAAAGATGCAAGAGTGTCAAACCTTGTGTACCTAAGGAGAGAATTTTTGACTAGCAAAGAGAGATCAGTCAAAGACTCAGAACAGGTCAAAGAGTAGGAGTATGCAGTAGTGGCCATTAGTTGCAGCAGTCCGTATGTCATTACAAGGACAGTTGTAGAGGAGTGATTAGGTCAAAATCTAAACTGGAGATGGTAATAATAAAAAAATAATAACAAATATTTATGTAGCCATAACTAAAATGACAAAGCTTGTAGGTTGACAATTAAGAAAATATAAGGTTAGATGTCATGTTTTTTGTTTATAAACAAAAATTTGAAAAGGATTCAGGGTCCATCAAGTATTAATTTTATCTGGAAGGATGGTTAAAGCTCAGGATAGAACCGTAATTGGTAAAGATTGTAGATTTTTTTTACCTAAAAGGAAATCAAGTGATAATATCTGCTGTACAATTAATATTTATGGAATATTTCTTTTTTTTCTCTGTTTCAATAATTTTAATGTTATTAAATAAAATTACAGTCACAATGGAAATATAAACATGTTTCCAGTATGTTTACATAATATTGTTAGTTTAACCTCTTAACCCCTTAATACCGGAGGTATTTTAAACCTTAATGACCGAGCAATTTTTTTAAGTTTTTCCATCGTCACATTCAAAGAGCTATAACTTTTTAATTATATAAGGACTTTTTTTTGCGGGACAAGTTGTATTTTTTAATAGCACCATTTTGGGGTACATATAATTTATTGATTAACTTTTTAATAATTTTTTTAGTGGGGTACTGGAAAAAACCCAGAAATTTTGCCATTTGTTTTGCGTCTTAATTTTACGCCATTTACTGTGTGGTATAAATAACATAATAACTTTATTCAGCGGGTTGTTACGATTTCAGCGATACCAAATTTATATGTTTTTTTTATGTTTTTCTACTTTTACACATCAAAAACACTTTTTTTTCAAAATTATTGGCTTTTGTGTCTCCATATTTTAAGAGCCATAACTTTTTTATTTTTTGACCGATGCAGCTGTATGAGGGCTTTTTTTTTGCGGGATGACTTGTAGTTTGTATTGGTGCCATTTTGGAGTAGATGCGACTGTTTGATCACTTTTTATCAAATTCTTTTGAAGGCAGGATGAACAGAAAACAGCAATTCTGGCGTTGTTTTTTATATTTTTTACGGCGTTCACCGTGCGGGTTAAATAATGTAATAATTTTATAGTTGGTTTGTTACGGACGTGACGATACCAAGTATGAGTATGTTTTTACTTTTCTTCATAAAGTATTTTGTAAGGGGAAAACGTGTTTTTTTTTTGTTTTTTTTTTTACTTTTTACTTTTTTGTTATTTATTTATTTATTTCGAACTTTATTTAACTTTTTTAACTTTATTTTTAGTCCCATTAGGGGACTTTACTGTGCAGACTTCTGATCGCTATTATAATACACTGCAATACTTCGGTATTGCAGTGTATTATTGCCGGTCAGTGTAAAACTGACAGGCACCTGCTAGGTCATACCTCTGGCATAGCCGAACAGGCAATCACTAAAGGCAGACCTGGGGGCCTTTGTTAGGCCCCCAGGCTGCCATAGAACCCATCGGCACTCCGCGATGCACGCGGGGATGCCAGTGGGATGAGAGAGGGAGCCACCTCCCTCTAAAATCACTCAGATGCATTGCTCGCTATTCAGCACCGCATCTAAGGGGTTAAATATGATCGGAGAACACTGCTAGTGGTCTCCGATCGTTGCCCTGAAGCCCGAGGCTGTTACTAACAGCCCGGGATTCAGCAGCACACTGCACGATGCGGGGAAAGTTCTTCTGAAGTGCCGACGTAAAAAGGCGGCACTTCAGAAGAACTACCCTGAACGGCCGACGTAAAAACACTATACGCTGGTCGTTAAGGGGTTAATGACCGCCAATATGTGTTTTTATGGTGGCCAATTAGGGTACTTATGCCACAACGCTGTAAAAAGGCGGCGTTGTGATATAAGCCCAGCACGGGTATCCCTTGTCAGCTAGAGCGGGCTAAGGACAGTCGGGCACCTGCTCTAGCGGGCGGTATCGAAATCAGCATCGTGGGGTGCCGATGGTTTTTATGGAGCCAGGGGCCTATCAAAGGCCCCCAGGTCTGTTAGGCCTGCTAAAGGCATGGCCTAATTGATGCCTGTAGTTTTTACACTGACAGGCATAATACACTGCAATTCTTTCTTGACGCGGTTCCGCCTCTGACCTCCCATTAAAATTAATGAGAGACAGAGAAAGCATTTTGCAAAATATCATCATATTGCACAGTAAAGTTTAATAAACGTAATAATAAATAAATAAAAGTCCCAAGCAAAGAAAAAAATTAAAGCCCCACTTTTGTTACCTTACAAAATGCTTTATTATAAAATATTTTTTTTTTTTAAAAAAGCTATTTGGTATCGCCGTGTCCATAATGACCCCAACTATAAGACTATTGTTATTTAACCCGCACGGTGAACGCTGTCAAAATTAAAATAAAAACAATGCCAGAATTGCTGTTTTCTGTTCATCCTGTCTTCCTCAAATTTTTTTATAAAAAGCAATCAAAAAAGTCAGTACCAAGTCATCCTACAAAAAAAAAGTCTTCACACAGCTACATCAGCGGAAAATGTAAAAAGCTATGGCTCTTGAAATATGGCAACACGAAAACAAATAATTTTTTAAAAAAAAAGTATTTTTATTGTCTAAAAGTTGTAAAACATAAAAACAACGATATAAATTTGGCATCACCGCAATCATAACGATCCGCTGAATAAATGTATGATGTTATTTATACCACATGATAAACGGCGTAAATTTAAGACGCAAAGCAGTATGGCGAAATTTCAGTTGTTTTTCCATTACCCCGAAAAAAAGTTGTTAAAAGTTAATATATAAATTATATTTAATGGTGCCTTTATAAATACAACTTGTCCCGCAAAAAAACAAGTCCAGTTATGTCGACAGAAAAATAAAAAAGTTATTACGCTGTCTATTGCAGCCTTTTCTCCCATTGAAGTGAACAGGAGAAAAGGCTGCAGTACCTGTGAATCGCAGCTAAATGTGTGTTGACAATTCCCAGTGTAAGAAGAAATGAAGGGGAAGCAGTGCTCTTACAGGCGCTGCACCCCCTTCAAAACAGCTGATCGACCCTTGTCCTGGGAGTCGGACCCGATTAGCTGTTGATGGCCTGTCCTTAGGATAGGCCATCAATGTTTATCATCTGGAAAACCCCTTTAACCCTATCTAGATGCTGTGGCCTGACCTGTAGAGGACTGTGCATGCAAGGAATCCCTGAAATATTTACAGGGAGGAATGGTCCAAATTTCCTCCTCAACATTGTGCAAATGCTATTTGCAGCTACAGGAAACATTTGGTAGTGGTGATTGCTACTAAAGAGGGACCTACAGGTTATTAAATTCAAGGGTTCACTTACTTTTTCTTCTGCACGGTGGATGCTTACACAATGTGCTCAATAAAAGACATGAACAGTACAACTGTTTGTGTGTTATTAGTTTAGTTAGAACGTCAGAACGGGACCCCAACGCAGATGTGAACGAAGCCTAACATCATCAAGTCGTCTCATTCTGCCTGCATCCTCTTGGTTTCTTCTCGCTATCCAGATTGTTTGAGCCGAGTTCCCTTCAGATATATTCTTACAGTACGGAGAAGCTGCCTGCTAAATACGTGAATTATTTTTGTTAAATATAGGTTTTTCAGCCTCTGGAATTTGCTCGCAATTTATGAATAAGATAAATGCATGAAGGCAACACTTCAGTTCGTTTTAATATGATTACCTTTGATCATGACTTATCACTAGCTTCCAATCTTATCTACAGTACAGTACAGTACAGTATTTGATCCCTTGCTGATTTTGAAAGTTTGCCCACTGTCAAAGACATGAACAGTCTAGAATTTTTAGGCTAGGTTAATTTTACCAGTGAGAGATAGATTAGATTTAAAAAAAAACAGAAAATCACATAGTCCAAATTATATATATTTATTTGCATTGTGCACAGTGCAATAAGTATTTGATCCCTTTGGCAAACAAGACTTAATACTTGGTGGCAAAACCCTTGTTGGCAAGCACAGCAGTCAGACGTTTTCTGTAGTTGATGATGAGGTTTGCACACATGTTAGATGGAATTTTGGCCCACTCCTCCTTGCAGATCATCTGTAAATCATTAAGATTTCGAGGCTGTCGCTTGGCAACTCGGATCTTCAGCTCCCTCCATAAATTTTCGATGGGATTAAGGTCTGGAGACTGGCTAGGCCACTCCATGACCTTAATGTGCTTCTTTTTGAGCCACTCCTTTGTTGCCTTGGCTGTATGTTTCGGGTCATTGTCGTGCTGGAAGACCCAGCCACGAGCCATTTTTAATGTCCTGGTGGAGGGAAGGAGGTTATCACTCAGGATTTGACGGTACATGGCTCCATCCATTCTCCCATTGATGCGGTGAAGTAGTCCTGTGCCCTTAGCAGAGAAACACCCCCAAAACATAATGTTTCCACCTCCATGCTTGACAGTGGGGACGGTGTTCTTTGGGTCATAGGCAGCATTTCTCTTCCTCCAAACACGGCGAGTTGAGTTAATGCCAAAGAGCTCAATTTTAGTCTCATCTGACCACAGCACCTCCTCCCAATCACTCTCAGAATCATTTGCAAACTTCAGACGGGCCTGTACATGTGCCTTCTTGAGCAGGGGGACCTTGCGGGAACTGCAGGATTTGAATCCATTACGGCGTAATGTGTTACCAATGGTTTTCTTGGAGACTGTGGTCCCAGCTGCCTTGAGATCATTAACAAGTTCCCCCCGTGTAGTTTTCGGCTGAGCTCTCATCTTCCTCAGGATCAAGGATACCACACGAGGTGAGATTTTGCATGGAGCCCCAGATCGATGTCGATTGACAGTCATTTTGTATGTCTTCCATTTTCTTACTATTGCACCAACAGTTGTCTCCTTCTCACCCAGCGTCTTACTTATGGTTTTGTAGCCCATTCCAGCCTTGTGCAGGTCTATGATCTTGTCCCTGACATCCTTAGAAAGCTCTTTGGTCTTGCCCATGTTGTAGAGGTTAAAGTCAGACTGATTAATTGAGTCTGCGGACAGGAGTCTTTTATACAGGTGACCATTAAAGACAGCTGTCTTTAATGCAGGCACCAAGTTGATTTGGAGCGTATAACTGGTCTGGAGGAGGCTGAACTCTTAATGGTTGGTAGGGGATCAAATACTTATTTCTCTGTGATTCCCTTTGATTGGCTGCAGAGGCGGTCACGTGACGTGCGTGACCGCCACTACAGCCTGTGATTGGCTGCAGCGGGGACATGGATGAAACGTCATCGCTGGAGGCCGGACAGGAGGAATGTAAGTATGAACGTATTTTTTAAATTTTTTTATTACATTAAAATTGTATTGTCCGCGCGCCGAGCATGGTACTGTCAAGGTTGCTGAAAGAGTTAGTGCAGCCCATTAACTCTATCAGCACCCTGGACAGTACCATGCTCGGCGCACGGAAATTACAGGTTCGGTCAGAACTAGTTCGGTCCGAATCGAACTTTTTCGTGAAATTCGGCGAACTAGCCGAACCAAACTTTTCATAAGTTCGCTCATCTCTAATTAAGATGAATATTATAACTGTTGTTAGCTGTATAGAACGATTAGCCAGGCTGCTGTTGACTGATCCCTTCTGAAGTTCCTTCTTCTCAAAGACATGCAACATGCATTGTCAGTACATCTCCCTAATAATCTCCTAGAAGCCAACTTCCGTTAATCTAGCACAAACCAGCTTTGAGTAATCCGGAATCTGCCTGCCATCAAGGTACCTTTGACCAGTGACTGTTATATACTCATCTGCCTGCAGCTACTTCGTTACGCGGAGTAGCCCAGTGAATCCACATTCCCCCGTGGACGTTACAGAAGCTGTCCAATCAGCGTCATATAGTTCTCCTCTTCACAGCCTGGCATGATCTCAGCTTCAATCGCGAGATCATGATGTGTTGTCACTTCTGGCCGACGGACTTCCTGGAGTAGCGCTAAGTCGCTGTGTTGAAGGACCTGAAGGACAACATAGCGTGGTCTCGCGATTGAAGCTGAGATCACACCGGGCTGTGAAGAGAACTGTATGACGCTGATTGGACAGCGTCATACAGAAAACATTACATCGCCCAGAGTGAAAAGAAAGAGTCACCTCCTATTTGGCAAGTATAGCCAAATTAGCATATTTAGAAAAATGCACATAACTTTGGAAATAATAAACATTTTTGAAAAAAAAATACACTGTAGTTATCAGCATCATATCGCCTAATAGATTTGTCAGGAGATAGGGAATTAATAAATTAGTGACAGATTTTCTTTAATAACACCACCATACTGTGACTTAATAACACCCCTATACAGTGACTAAATAATGGCAACATACAGTGACTGAATGCTACCACCACAGTGTTGCTGAATGTAAGTTTCCATATAGTGGTCAGGTGCCACACAGGCAGACTGCAGAATGTCACCACCCTGCAGACTGGACAAAATAATCAGAACAAGTCAACGGCTGAAAAACATTTGTAAAGGTGGGAGCATTTGCAGGTTTGTCGCGGAATAGTTAGAATGGAGACCAGGAGCTCATGGCAACATAAAGTTTACTAAGTCAGTGTTAACAACACACCCGGCCACAGCAAGTAAAGGAACACTTCTTAAAATGAGAGGCACCGTCTCAAACTTTAGTTAGACAGAGCAAAAAACTCCTCCTTGATGCAAAAGACGTCCGATAAATTCATAACTACTAGGCCGCCGCAGTTTTTTTTTTGCACTAGCTACCCTGCCCCACTATCTCACATGGGGAGGCACCTGCCCGTCACCCACCGACCTCAGCTCACATGACACTGTACACACATGGGGAGGCTCCTGCCAGCACCTACAATCAGTTCCAAGACCCACTGACTGCGGTCCACCAGCTTGTGTTGTCTCAGACATGCCGTTTCAGCAGCTTTCAGCTTATACTCCAGCACTTCTCACAGTAGCTCTCTCTCTTTCTCTCTAGCCAGGTTCCTCTTCTTCCACCTGAACACTGAACAGCAGCTGTTTTTAACAATAGGCTCCACACCCAGCTATGCTGCGACGTTCTTGGCCTGTTATGGCGTGGCACAACATTAATCATAATGGCTTCCTAGCCTATATCCCGGTGCCAAGCAATTTAGAACACCAGCGAACAAACCATCATCCTCCACACCGGCCATAAATAAAATAACTTTACAGTGCAAAAACAGCAGCACAACTTAAGAAAAATATAAGAACAATATGCCAAACAGGCCACTTCTCCTGTGGAATGCCACCTAAAATTTAGAGCCCTAAAAGGCATAGTGCACAAATAAATTAACCTTTTGCTAGCATATGTACAACCACACAAATTCCCTATTAAGAGTTGCAAATTTGTTGTGTGCCGGCTAGATATAAATAGATATGAATAACTTGAGGTGCCACAAAAATGTAAACTACTAAACTCAAGGGAAAAAGCATATTATAAAGTAGTGCACCCCCACTGCTAATTAATGAAAATAGTAAAAATTTTATTTGATACAGAACAAGTTAAAAGCATCTAAAACACACAAAGACCGATTGCCTGAAATGTAATACAAGGCATGCTACAGCAGAAAAACAGCTCCAAAAATATGTTACCATAAGGCTGGGTTCACATGACCTATTTTCAGGCGTAAATGAGGCGTTTTACACTTCGAATTACGCCTAAAAACACAGCTCCAATACGACGGCAAACATCTGCCTATTCATTTCAATGGGCTTGCCGATGTACTGTGCCGACGACCTGTAATTTTACGCGTCACTGTCAAAAGACGCGCGTAAAATAACAGCCTCGTCAAAGAAGTGCAGGACACTTCTTGGGACGTAATTGGAGCCGTTTTTCATTGACTTCAATGAAGAACAGCTCCAAATTACGTCCGGAATGGACGCCTCGCAAAACGCGTGTACGAGCAATTACGTCTGAAATTCAGGAGCTGTTTTCTCCTGAAAACAGCTCCGTAATTTCAGCCGTAATTGACGTTATCGTGTGCACATACCCTTAACCTGTGTCTCTATACACTTTATAAGTATGATGTATGTTATGCTGCCATGGACTGGACTGTAGGTCCTAGTCCGGAATACAATTATATGATACTGAGGTCACATGTACCTATATATCCAATAATCAATACTATACAGTAGAATCAATTCTGTACTTAGTGATATAACAGAAGATAACTATGAAATCAACAATGTGACAATTTGAAAACCAGAACAAAGGAAAATAACCCAGAATAAAGGAGCAAAAAGAAAAAATGTGTATAAAACCTAAATTACCAAAGAAAAAAAATAATAGTATACATGACCCTGGAGAGCTGTAGCATGAGTTCAGCCCCATACATATCTCTGCCTCTTAGTGCAGCTTCATCAGGGGTGATAAACATTTTACCCCCGACTCTTGCCTACCCAAACAAAATCTCTGAAACAACATTATAACCCCCTAATCAAACACATTTATTTAAGCACCCCAAAGATACAATCAGTGAAATTGTAAGAGACATTGATGATACCATGTAACATTGTGATGCAGGTTTACAATGCTTAATAAATACCTCAGTGCAGTGCTCAGCTAATGCCACCATTCAGCGCCCAGTAAATGTCGTCATACAATGTACAGTCTTGAATGTCAACACTGCTAAATCGCTATGAAAATAATAGCGCGTGCAAGTCCGAACCACCAGATTGAAACCCGATTTGCAGAGGCTGCAGCACTCACACAAGCCCCGCTGTCAATTCAAACAGCTGATTGGCAGGGGTGCAGACCACCATGGATGAAATTATGATGGCCTGTCCTAAACATAGGTCACCAATTTTTAATTCCTGGGTAACCCCTTTAATGCCACTATTTAGTGCCCAGCTAATGCCACCATACAATGTATAGTTACTGCCACCATTTAGTTTCTAGCTAAGGCCACATTTATTGTACAGCTAATACCACAATTTTGTATACGGATAATATCACTATTTACAGTTAATGCAGCTTTACAGTATATAGCTGATGCCCCGTAAAAGTACCTAGCGTACACATATACACACACACATGTAGACTTTCACACACATGCACATGCACACATACAAAAATAAAACATTCAGAGTAAAACACATACACAGACAGAGTCAAATACCTTCAAGGGACTTCTTCTGCGTGCTGGTCCTGGTCTCCTTGGTGATAAAACGGCAAAGAGGTGTATTCTTCACCCCCCCCCCCATACTGCCCCCACTGTGTTCTACACCGTGAATGGAGGAGCCTCTCTGAAACAGCCCATCTATCCCTAAACTACTCTCTGGAAAAACCCACTCAGCTAAAATGCATGACGAGGTGATTATAGAGTTTGGTTCTGTCTTACCTAATTTCCTCATGACTACCAATTCAACCCCACATACCTTTACTCCTTCCTTTTTACCTCCCTATCCCCCCCCAAATAATAACTCAGAGACTTGAAATGAGCACTGTCATTTCAACAAACTTTGCATAAATAAATAATACAGGCAATTATAATAAACTTTGTAATATATATATATATATATATATATATATATATATATATATATATATATATATATATATATATATTTGGAATATAACTTATCAGAGTAACAATCCTCTTTCTGCTGTTTTCCTGCTCCCCCTCCCTCTGTTAAACTGACTTTCACTCTGAAAATTCAGCTATAACCGTCTCGAGTCAGACTACAGCTCACATGTATCAGATTACAGATGTCTATGAAAGCCTATGGAGAGGGAAGGGGTAAAGAGTGAGTAAGAAGTGAAGGAGATAGGAGAAAGTTTCTATGCCTGTCATCCTGCTATCACAACCAAAGCACTTTATTCACATCAGTCTCCACCCCCCAGCTCAGAGAGAATTGCAAACTACAGATATACCATGCAAAGGGGAAAACTGCTAAAAAAAAATCAAAATCAAAGTCATATAATGGCCAGAAATAGTGCTGCTCCTCATGTACACACACATGGTAGCTTATCCTGAAAAGTCAAATGAAATGACAGGTACCCTTTAAGTTGGAATGAATTGGCCACTTTATTGACAAACAAACAGGTCAAAAATAATCAATAAATACAAATTAACCTCAGAACACTGCCTGTTTTGGCCTTAACCCCTTTAAGACACAGCCTGTTTTGGCCTTCAGGACACAGCCGATTTTTTTCAAATCTGACATGTGTAACTTTATGTGGTAATAACTTCGGAATGCTTTTACCTATCCAAGCGATTCTGAGATTGTTTTCTCGTGACATATTGTACTTTGTGTTAGTGAAAAAATTTGTATGAAAAATTCAGTATTTATTTGTGAAAAACACTAAAATGTTGAGAAAATGTGCAAAAATTAGTAGTTTACTAAATTTTACTGTATCTGCTTTTAAAACAGATAGTAATACCATACAAAAGAGTTACTAGTTACTTTTTCTGTAATTTTGGGTTTAATCCAAGGTTCACCTGGTGGTTCCAACAATCCCAAGGTAGATGTAGTTCATCGGGAACTGTGCACAGTCTGGGCCCAGGTTCAGAAGAACCTAGAGGCGTCCCAGAGCATACAAAAGACTCAGGCAGATAGAAGACGTTCTGCTAACCCCTTGTTTGTGGTCGGGGATCTGGTGTGGCTATCTTCAAAAAATGTGCGTCTTAAAGTTCCGTCCAAAAAATTTGCTCCCCGGTATATAGGGCCATACAAGGTCATTGAGGTCCTTAACCCTTTCTCCTTCCGGCTGGAGTTACCCCCGTCTTTTCAAATACACTACGTGTTTCATGCCTCCCTCCTCAAACGCTGCTCCCCATCCTTGGCTACCTCGCGGAAACCACTGGTCCTTGTTCTCACCCCTGAAGGGGTAGAATTCGAGGTGGCCAAGATTGTGGATAGCAGGATGGTCCAAGGCTTCCTCCAGTACCTGGTCTATTGGAGAGCATACGGGCCTGAGGAGAGGACTTGGGTACCCGCCCGGGATATTCACTCTGGGGTATTGCTCAGGAGGTTCCATCTTTGGTTCCCCAATAAGCCAGGTCCACCTAGGAATGGTCCAGTGGCCCCTCATAAAAGGGGGGGGTACTGTAAAGGATTTACCAGACACAGCTTCTGTGTCGACGCCTGTGATTAATCAGTCTGCATCTGCTCCTAGGTCTGATAGAGTGACTCGATCTGCTACCACTCAGGCTGCCAGGCTGAGGAGTGGGAGAACCTATCACAGCCTGGCCAGACGGAGCTAGCTCCCGCCCCTTGTCTATTTATGCCTTCGTTTCCTGCTTTTCCTTTGCCTGTGATTCTGTCTGATTTCCTGGCTCTGCTGTTCCTGCTTGTACTATTGACCACTGCTTCAATTTGACCCTGGCTTTACTGACTACTCTCCGGCTCTGCGTTTGGTACCTCGTACACTCCTGGTTTGACTCGGCTCGTTCACTACTCTTGTTGCTCACGGTGTTGCCGTGGGCAACTGCCCCATTTCCCTTAGCTTCTGTGTATCATCGTCTGTTTGTCTGTCGTGCACTTATTGAGCGTAGGGACCGTCGCCCAGTTGTACGCCATCGCCTAGGATGGGCCGTGCAAGTAGGCAGGGACTGAGTGGCGGGTAGATTAGGGCTCACCTGTCTGTCTCCCTACCCCGACATTACAAAAAGCAGCGCCATTTGGATTTTGGAGTGCAGATTTTACTGGAATGGTTTGCAGGTGTCATGTCATGTTTACAGAGCCACTGAGGTGCCAGTATAATAGATACCCCCAAAATGTTACCCCATTTTGGCAACTACAGGGAATTCCCTTCAGGGAATTTATTTTGGGGTGCAGAAAGTAGTTTGATCCCACATTTTGTGGAATTAATGCATAACCCGTGCACAAATGCGTCATTTATAGGATATTTTGTTTCGTATTCAGCACATGAAACTGAGGAAATTTACTCCAAAGTTTATTGCACTGTTTATCTTGCTTTCAAAAATACCCCCTCTTAGGCCGTAATCTGCTGTTTGGCAGCACAATGGGACTCAAAAGCAAAGGAATACCCTCTGGCTTTCAGGCCATGGCTTGAATGACTTAAAGGCCTCACTCCACACTTAGAGGTTTGAGTTAGCAGAACAATGTAACAACCCCAGAAGTGACCCCATTTTGAAAACTACACCCTGAAAGTATTGATTTAGGCATATAGTGATTATGTTGACCATATAGGTTTTTTTCAGCTGGTATTACGGGAGAGCATAAAATTGAAAGGGCGCCTTGTGGCTTTCTGGGCCTAGTTAGCGGAAGTCCAGGCACAATTTATTCGCAGATTTTCTGATGTGACGGAGCAGAAAACACTGTCCTTCAGTATTTATCTAGGGATATAATTAATTATTTTGTTGTTTTTTTTAGGTATAATTTCAATTCATAAATGGGCAATAATGTAATCGAAATAGGGGTGAAATTGTCTGTATGTCATATTGGAAAGGCCAAAAAGTAGTAAAAAACTTAGAGAATAAATTGTAAAATTAACAATTTAGGGAAGAACTGTAGGCACAAAAACAGTCCTTGATACACAACCCTGGCTTATCAGGACAAGTGTCACACTGATAGTCCGTGTCTTTTCACATTCCGTTTTTACAACAGACATGACATTTTTTGTAGGTTCGACTCTTTTTCTCAGTCGGGGACACTTCACTTGAGAAGTGCTGTCCTGATACAATTCTCCTGGCCTCGCTGCTATAGGATGTGCTTGCAGCCTCTTCTGCTCGGTCATTAAAAAGTAATTGTTTAATTACTTTCTCCTGTATTCAAGATACTGTGCTTGATTCCCTGACTTCCGATAAATAATAAAGGAATTGTACAGCGCTGTTTGTATGAGGTGCACTTCAATACCATACAATTTTGCCGCTTATATTGATGACAGGGGGGCACTCTGTTGGGCTGATTTGGGAGTCTTTTCCCTCATAAATCCGAAATCTGTGAGTGTACCCACTTTCACTCTCACAGAGCTTATACATTTTTATCCCGTATTTTGCCCTTTTACTCGGCAAGTATTGCCTAAATCGTAGCCTTCCTTTGAAGAGCACGAGCGACTCATCTATGGCAATGTTTTTATTTGGGGTGTATGCCTCGGAAAATTATTTTTAATTCAGAAGTGTAATAAGCGGCCTAATTTTAAATAACTTGTCCTCGTTGGGTTCACCAGGCGGAGGGCCACTGGCTGTTATAATTGTAGAGGAGGAACCTTAGCATTGCCATTGTTCCACGTTGTACATGGGGGTAGCGTATAAAACGTCGGTCGACCAGTAGGACGTATGCTTGGCTTCTTAATAAGCCCCGTATTAGGAAGGAGCCCCCAGAATTTTGGAATTTCTGCGGCACTTGTTGGATGCCACATCTGGCCTCTAGCGTAATACGATGTGGGGTGACTAGCCAGAAACTGTTCACCATTTATATTTGTTTGTGTGACCATTAGTTAAAAAAACAGCACCTGTGTGTGTGTGTGTGTGTGTGTGTGTATACAGTATATATATATATATATATATATATATATATATATATATATATATATATAATATATAGATAGATATATATTTATAACCTAACCAAACTATACTAAATGTATATAGCTTACAATGCAACGACCTAATTTTTTTACATTTTATGGCAAACAAAAATCTCCCTGAAATGTCAACACACAAGAGAGTTCACACACCTGGCGTATGGGTGTGTATATAAGTATATATGTAACCTACCTAAACTACTTACCTAAACTACTACTAATATTTTTTATATTATTTTAATAATATGTCAGCGCATAACACTCCTTTACGGACGTCGGTAATATACCTATATATACCGTATATTTATAATATATACATACACTATATAATGTGTATATATATATATATATATATATATATATATATATGTACATATGTATATGTACACGTTTATATGATTACTTACACATATATATATATATATATATATATATATATATATATATTTATATATATCCTACACTACTACCTATATATATTTTTTTGTTTGTTTTTTTAGAACTTTTTTTTTTTTAACCAGCTAAATAGCTTTATGTGTTTTACTCTGTTGTGTGGAGAAACAAATTCCACAGGTCTGATCTCCTCAGATTTCAAATGAGGAGATCGTCACTGAGGAAGGCGGCACTTTCAGTTTTCTACTGTAATTGGTCTGGAGTGATTGACCAATCACAGCGATTGCCGGGCGAGGAGCGCTTTGATTGTTCCCGACACCAATGGCTGTGACGATCAGCTGTCTGTGACAGCTGAAAACACTCTCCTGTCACCCTGTGTTTACACGCGCTGACAGTTTAACTGCAGGACAATAATGCTCGTCCTAATGAAGGAACGACCTGCCGCTCAGGACGAGCATTCTTGTCCTGCGTCTTCATCTAGTTAAGGACACAGCCGATTTTTTCAAATGTGACATGTATTAATTTATGTGGTAATATCTTTGGAATGCTTTTACCTATCCAAGCGATTCTGAGAGTGTTTTCTGGTGACGTATTGTACTTTACGTTAGTGAAAAAATTTGGATAATAAATTCAGCATTTATTTTTAAAAAACACAAAAATTTAGATACAACTTGCAAAAATTAGCATTTTTCTACATTTAATTGTATATGCTTGTAAGACAGAAATTAATACCACACAAAATAGTTACTAGTTAACATTTTCATATGTCTACTTTATGTTTGCATCATTTTTTAAACGTCCTTTTATTCTTATAGACTTAGAACTTTAGCAGCAATTTCTCCCATTTTCAAGAAAAATTTTAAAAGGGTATTTTTTCAGGGACCAGTTCAGTTCTGAATGTGTGTCACTGCCTATATGAACGATTAAAATTAGATTTTTATTATAGGAAAACCATACTAAAATAGGGCTAGATAGCCAAAGATACTAATAGAGGCGTAAGCACGGTAAACCACACAGAAGGGGGGGCAATTGGGGGTGCTATTGAAGGCACCACACACTGCTGAAACGATAATTCCCCCTAGCTGTGTTATATTATAAACACCTGGTCAATCCGTGCCAATAAAACGTGTCCCTACGCGTTTCCGCACCGCTAGTGATCAGGGTGCTTCATCAGGGGTCACACTGATGTAGATTAAACACATCTATATTATGGCCGGGAGACACCTGTTGCGTGTCTCATCACATTCACCCGGCTCGTGCACGACACTAGTCAGCTGGTCGAACACGAGCCGAGTGAAATGCCGGGCATAAGTAGTGCTGGCCACTCCCTCCCAGGGATGACGCGGCGGCCGGGCAGCCAATCCACAACGAGCCACGCCGAGACGCGGCCCGAAAAAGGGCCGGCCCCCGGAGGCACGCTGTCACCGCAGGAGGGAGCAACCAAATAGCGTCCCTAGTAATCAGGGATAATAAGGCGGCTATATAGAAATGGCATTAAATAAATAGCCAGGAGGAGGACCAGCAACTGCCCAAGGTACATAAAGGTACATCTCCTCTGAAGGGTCGCCCCATTGTTTCTGGGGTTGATAACCTGACACAGAATGCTAGTCTCTACATTGACCGGATCCTTAGTCCTTTCGTATTGGCCCTTCCATCATACGTTCGTGACACGATGGATGTACTCAGAAGGTTAGAGGGCATCAAATGTGACACTGGTGTATATTTGGCCTCACTTGATGTTGAGGCCCTCTACATCTCTATACCCCATGACACTGGGTGCAGAGCTGTGGAGGATTTCTTGAAAGAAAGGGGAACACAATTTCAGGTCCACACCGAGTTTGTGGTCAGTCTACTTGGTTTTGTCCTCGAACATAATTTTTTTCTATTCGATGGTAAATTCTTTCACCAGCTAAGGGGGGTAGCGATGGGGACTCCATGTGCACCCTCTTATGCCAACCTGTACCTGGGCTGGTGGGAGAAGATGATTGTCTGTGAGGAGATGGATCGATGGACATCTAGGATTCTTCTCTGGCTAAGATTTATTGATGATATCATGATTTTGTGGTCTGGAACTAAGGAGGAGTTCAGTGAATTTGTGGGCATCCTTAATGTCAACGAAATGGGGCTCTTTTTTACATCTGTCATCCATGAGAGTAAAATTACCTTTTTGGACATCAATATATGTAAAACAGAACAGGGATACATACAAACTAATATCTTCAGGAAGGAAACAGCAACTAATAGTCTCCTTCGATGGGAGAGCTGGCATCCCGCACCACTAAGAAAGGGGATACCCAAAGGTCAATACCTGACGGCGCGTAGGAATTGCTCCACCATGACTGACTTCGAAATAGCTGCTTTTGATCTACAAAATAGATTTCGCCGGAAGGGTTATCCCCGTGATGTCCTTGGATCAGCCTACCGCAATGCATTTCATTGCAATAGGAGCGCACTCTTAAATCCTAAAAGGCGCACGACTGATGACCAAATGCGCATCATAGGCACTTATGACTCGTCGAATAGCGAAGTCATTAGGATCCTACAGACATATTGGGGGATCCTTAGGACTGACCCAGATGTAGGTGATCTTGTGGTCACCTATAGGAGGGGTAGGAACATCAGGGATCGTGTGGTTCATAGCCACATGCAATCCATCCGCCCTACAACATGGCTTACACATAACATAAAGGGAACATTCAGATGTGGGTCCTGCAAAGCTTGCGAATTTATATCCTGTAGCAAGAATTTCTATAGCCATGCTACCGGTAGGATATTTGAAAACAGATCCTTTATAAATTGCAAAACGAGGGGCATCGTCTACCTGATCTCATGTGTCTGCGGACTGCAATATGTCGGCAAGACAATTAGAGAATTTAGGAGACGAATCAGGGACCACATAGGCGACATTCGTCGCAATATGGATACCCCGGTGGCCCGACACATCTGGGAAAAGCATGGCGATGACACCAACGTTATCAAATTCCAGGAGATCGAGCATATACGGCCATCGGCTAGGGGGGGCAATTGGGACAAGAGGATCCTACAGAAAGAGACCCAATGGATTTTCCGCATGCATACCATGAAACCGGCGGGTCTCAATGAACAGATATCGTTGAATTGCTTCCTCTGATTCCTGCCCACCATTTGCTTGATCTTGGTCTGGGTGAATATTTACTCTGCTACACTTTGTTGTTCGATCCTCATTCTGCCATGTTCCGTATTGCCTTTATACCGATCCCCTTCCCTCCTCCCCCTCCTCGCCGTTCGTTGTGACCTTGTGTTGGTCACCCTTGTCTCTAGGAGACGCCCTGAGTGATCCCCTAAGTTATATATAGCGATCTGCTGCACTATTTCCTAAGTCACACACAGCGATCTAGTGCACCATGAGTTTCCTGTTGCTGGTCCCCCTCCTGGCTATTTATTTTATGCCATTTCTATATAGCCGCCTTATTATCCCTGGTTAATAGGGACACTATTTGGTTGCTCCCTCCTGCGGTGACAGCGTGCGTTCGGGGGCCGGCCCTGTTCGGGCCGCGTCTCGCCGTGGCTTGTTGCGGATTGGCTGCCTGGCCGCTGCGTCATCCCTGGGAGGGAGTGGCCAGCACTACTTATGCCCGGAATTTCACTCGGCTCGTGTTCGACCAGCTGACTAGTGTTGTGCACGAGCCGGGTGAATGTGATGAGACACGCAATAGGTGTCTCCCGGCCATAATATAGATGTGTTTAATCTACATCAGTGTGACCCCTGATGAAGCACCCTGATCACTAGCGGTGCGGAAACGCATAGGGACACGTTTTATTGGCACGGATTGACCAGGTGTTTATAATATAACACAGCTAGGGGGAATTATCGTTTCAGCAGTGTGTGGTGCCTTCAATAGCACCCCCAATTGCCCCCCCTTCTGTGTGGTCTACCGTGCTTACACCTCTATTAGTATCTTTGGCTATCTAGCCCTATTTTAGTATGGTTTTCCTATAATAAAAATCTAATTTTAATCGTTCATATAGGCAGTGACACATTTTCAATTAATCAAGTGAACGGATATCTTCTTATATATTGATGCAACAATTGTTGTGTAGTGTTAAACTCAGTTCAGTTCTGAAGTGGATTTCAGGGCCTTATATATTCAAAAGTCCCCAATTTTAAAAAATGCACCCATCAAAGTATTCAAAACAGCATTCAGAAAGTTTCTTAACCGTTTAGGCATTTAACAGGAATTAAAGCAAAGTATAGGTGAAATTTACAAATGTCATTTTTTTTTGCCGAAATTAATTTGTAATACATTTTTTTTTGTACTACAGAAGGTTTTACCCGAAAAATGCAACTTAATATTTATTGCCCAGATTCTGATTTTTTTTTTAGAAATATCCCACATGTGGCCCTAGTGTGCTAATGAACTGAAACACAGGCCTCAGAAGCAAAGGAGTGTCAAGTATATTTTGTAGAATATATTTTAGGCACCATGTCAGGTTAGAAGAGGTCTTGTGATGCCAAAACAAAGGAAACACCTCAAAAAGACCCAATTTTGAAAACGACACCCCACAAGGAATTCATCTAGGGGTGTAGTGAGCAGGTTTTTCATAAATGTTATTAGAATTGGGCAGTGAAAATGAAAACATTTTTTTTTCCAATAACATTTTTTAATTCTCTCAACATATAAAGGAGAAAAAGCACCCCAACATTATCACAGCAACTTCTCCAGAGTAGAAATATACCCCATATGTGGTCATAAACTGCTGCCTTGGCACACAGCAGTGCTCAGAAGGGAAGGAGTGCCATTTGGCTTTTGGAGCGCAGATTTGGCTGGATTGTTCCTGAGCGCCATGTTGCATTTGCAGAGCACCTGAGGCACCAGAACAGTGAAAACCCCTGAAAGGTGACTCCATTTGGTAAACTACACCCCTAGAGGAATTTAGAGGTATAGTGAGGATTTTGAACTCACAAGTTTTTGCAGAATTTCTTAGAATTGGAAACATTAAAATAAAAAAATAATTTTTTTTCCAATAAGATGTGTTTCTAGCTCATAATTTTTCATTTTCACAAGGACTATAGGAGAAAAGCACCTCAACGTTTGTAAAGCATTTCCTCTCGAGTACAGCAATACCCCATATGAGATCGCAAACTGCTATTTGGACATACGGCAGGGCTCAGAATTGAAGGAGCGCCATTTGGCTTTTTGAGCGCATATTTTGCTGAATTGGTTTCTGGGCACAATTTCGCATTTGCAGAGCTTCCTGAGGTACCAGTACAGTTGCAACCAGATGTAACCCCATTTTCGAGACTTCACCCCTCAAAGAATTAAATTACGGGTGTAGTGAGCATTTTAACCCCACAGGTGTTTTATAGATTTTAATAGAACTGTAACTGGGCCGTGAAAATTTAAATCTACATTTTTTCTAATAAGATGTATTTTTAGCTCAACATATTTAATTTTTACAAGGACTACAGGAGAAAAGGCACCCCAAAATTTGTTACGCAATTTCTCCTAAGTAAGGTAATACCCCACATGTGGTTGTAAACTGCTATTTGGACACACAGCAAGGCTCTAAGGGGAAGGAGAGCAATTTGTTTTTTGGAGTGGAGATTTTACAAGATTAGTTTTCTGACACCATATTGTATTGGGACGGAGGGACCAGCACAGTGAAAACCATTGAAAAATTACCGCATTTTGGAAACTACATCCCTCAAGTAATTCATCTATAGGTATTGTGAGCATTTTGACCCCGCAAGTGTTTTAAAGAAATTAGTGCTCCGTGGATGTTGCAGATTGAAAATTGCCATTTTTCCACAGATATGCCTTTTCACTGCCCAATATGTTGTGCCCAGCTTGTTCTACTGGAGACACACCCCCCATAAATCGTTAAGCGGATTCTCCAGAGTACAGTAATACCCCATATGTGGTCATAAACTGTTGTTTGGACATACAGGCTCAGAAGAACAGCCATTTGGCTCTTGGAGCGCAGATTTTGCTTGGTAGTAGTTTTGTCTTGGGTTTTACTGGTATTTTAGCTTATAATGGGGGGGCATATGTAAGCTGTGCGGAGTACATCAGGGTATACGTAAGCTGTGTGGAGTACATCAGGGTATATCTAAGCTGGGTGGCGTACATCAGGGTGTATGTAAGCTGTGCGGAGTACATCAGGGTAGATGTAAACTGGGCAGAGTAGATCAGGTTATATGTAAGCTGTGCAGAGTACATCAGTGTATATGTAAGCTGTCTGGAGTACATCAGGGTATATGTAAGATGTGCAGAGTACATCAGGGTATATGTAAGCTGGGCGGAGTACATATGGGCATAATAGGAGGATGTAATAACGGGGTGAATGAATAATACAATTAATAATCCATTGATTGGTGTGGTACGCTTTGAACCAATCCACAGGCCGGGTTTTTTGGGTATTATACAAAATATCTGCACTTTCAGTATTGCCTAATCTTTGACTTCTTCACTAGCCCTATAAGCAGCATAAGGCCCTAAAGTGTCCTCATCTCCGCTGCATCAACGGGGTCCACCTGTGGGGTCTAGCAAATAATGAAGTGGGGTTTTTAGTGAAAAACTAATGAACCTAAAAAATTAGTCTGGCCCGTCATCTAGCATAATTTTTCATCATTGCGTTCTGAGAGTCATAACGTTTTATTTTTCCGTTGACTGAGCTGTGTGTGGGCTTGATTTTTGCGGAAGGAGAACGCAATTTTTATTGGTTCCATTTTGGGGTACACGCGATTTTTTTTTTATAACTATTCATTCCCTTTTTTGGGAGACGAGGAAACGAAAAACGAGAAATGTTAGCACTGTTTTGCTTTTGCTTTTTTTACAGTGTTTACCATGCAATATAAACAACATGTTAACTTTATTCTGTGGGTCGATCCGATTACAGCGACACCAAATTTGTACCGTATTTTTTTTTTTCGTTTTACTACTTTCACACTATAAAAATATTATTTTCTAAAAAAAAAATCGTGTTGTAGTGTCGCCATTTTCTGACAGCCATAACTTTTTTATTTTTCAGTTTATATGGTTTGAGGGCTTGATTTTTGCCTGATGATATGTCGTTTTCGTGGGTATCATTTTGGGGGACTTGCAACTTTTTGATAACTTTTTATTACATTCTTTCTTAGAAAAGGTGACCAAAAAAAGAAGCATTGAAGACATTAAACGGCGGAGGTAACTGCGATAGCCGCCGTGGCATCGGGATGTCAGCTGTATATTACAGCTGACACCCACTAAAGATGAAGCGAGCACAGCTCCTGTGCCCGCTACATCTTCAGGACGTGCCTGGTAGGTCGGATTGTACTGAATTACCTGCAATACTGATGTATAAGGCACGTCCATTTGCAAGGAGGGTTAAATAGACAACTTGACCTTTCACGCAAACACTACTGACATCATTCACGTGAAAAACACCCGCCCAGATGGAAAGGGAGGTCCTTGGATCTGGCACCATTCTGCCTATACCTCTATTTTATCACCAGCCGTTCTACCACAGGCTCAGGGGCAGCGTGACTAACCGCAGATGACTAAAAATCACACCTGCTCCTCGGGACACCACCAAGCAAATAAGCCAGACCCCCATAATGTAAAATTTAGGGGGCACCATACTCACAATGAATCCCTCCCACACCAATTTTACACCAAGGATCCCCCAAACCCGCCACCCACTGCCACGACACCACAAAGAACAGTTGGTAACGTACACCAAAATCCCAACCAAGCACACTACACACCAACAAACTGAAACGAAAAAACAACCACCCAAAAGAACCAGGGAGAGAGGGTGGCAAAACTGTTAATGGCCCAGTTCACACAGAGTATTTTGCAGGCAGAAAAAATTGTGCCTCAAAATCCCTTGAGAAAATTTAGGGCAGATTTTGTCATGCCTGCACTTTCTTGGCGCGGTTTTCGTTGCGTTTTTTGCCCGCGACCATTAAGCGCCACGGGCAAACAACGCAGCGAAAAATGCTTCAACTGCCTCCCATTGATTTCAATGGGGAGGTTAGAGGCTGAACCGTGGCAAGAAAGGACGTGCCGCTTCTTTTCCCGCGAGTGGCTAAAAGCCGCTCAGGAAAAAGATAACTCCTCCGCCTCCCGTTGAAATCAATGGTAGGCGGTTTCGGTAATTGTTTGGCGCTGATTTCGACACAGTTTTTGCATCAAAATCAGTGCCAAAAACTCTGTGTGAACTGGGCCTTAATCCGCTTCTTCCGGTCAGACTGGAGCTCAAACCTGGTCGCCTCCTGACCTAACCCCTGCTCCGCCCCTGGCTCCTCCCCTTCCTATAACCCCTGTCATGATGCCTCCCCCTAGGCTTGCTGCCTGGGTCCAGCCCGTATTTTGCAAAACTCACATACATTTATATACACATTTATATGTACAGTTGTACAGTTAGGTTCAGAATTATTTGGACAGTGACACAAGTTTTGTCATTTTAGGTGAAGAAAAAAACCCTTCACAACATCTACCCAAGTGAAGAACACTCTCCTGGAAGTAGGTTTATCAGTATCTAAGTCTACCATAAAGAGAAGACTTCATGAGGGCAAATACAGAGGGTTCACCACAAGGTGCAAACCATTAATCAGCCCCAAAAATAGAAAGGCCAGATTAGACTTTGCCAAACAACGTCTAAAGAAGTCAGCCCAGTTCTGGAACAGGAAGAAAGTATGGAGAACAAAGAAAGGAGAGGAAGAAAGTATGGAGAAGGCTTGGAACGGCTCATGATCCAAAGCACACCACATCCTCTGTTAAACATGGTGGAGGCAGTGTGATGGCATGGGCATGCATGGCTGCCAAAGGCACTGGGTCACTAGTGCTTACTGATGATGTGACTGAAGACAGAGGCAGCCGGATGAATTCTGAAGTGTTCAGGAATATACTTTCTGCTCAGATTCAACCAAATGCAGCAAGGTTGATTGGACGTCGCTTCACATTACAGATGAACAATGACCCAAAACATACTGCGAAAGCAACCCAGGAATTTTTTAAGGCAAAGAAGTGGAATATTCTGCAATGGCCAAGTCAATCACCAGATCTCAACCCGATCGAGCATGCATTTCACTTGCTTAAGAAAATACCCACAAACAAGCAACAACTGAAGACATCTGCTTTAACCCCTTAAGGACACAGCCTGTTTTGGCCTTGAAGAGGCTATCCAGGAATACATTTTATTTCTATTTTAACTTAATTGGACATATTTCAGTACATTTCTAATATAATGTCTGTTTACCTGTGACAGAGTTACTGTGTTCTGATCTGTGGTGACCTCACCCAGAGTCGATTTTTAATTTCCTGTGATGTTCCGTGTCTTTTCTCAGCCAGCACTTCCGGCGGAAAAAAGGCACGGTGAATCATCAACTGCATTTACAGGCAGTGGGCCAGGCGGATGTTGCATGAGCTCTTCAGAGCTCCGCCTCCTCTGACTCTGCCGCTTGTAAAGATAGTTGATGATGCGCCGTGTCTCTACACAGCAGGAAGTACTGGCTGAGCAGAGACACGGAACGTCGTCTCTGCTTGTACATGCCGCCTCTTCCTCCTATCTCGGAGTTCCCACGCTACCTGCCCGTCTTCTCTCATCTCCCATTCCACCCCACATCATCATCTCTGTATATAACCCCAATCTTCCCTGTGTATTACTTCATCATCCCTGTATATAACCCCCATCATCCCTGTGTATTACCTCATCATCCGTGTATTACCTCATCATCCGTGTGGAAGATGAGGTAATACACAGGGATGATGGGGGTTATATACAGGGATGATGGGGGTTATATACAGGGATGATGAGGTGATACACAGGGATGATGGGGTTATATACAGGGATGATGCGGTAATACACAGGGATGATCGGGGTTATATACAGGGATGATGAGGTAATACACAGGGATGATGGGGGTTACATATAGGTTGTATACAGGTATGATGGAGTTATAACATCCCTGTGTATAACCACCCATCATCCCTGTGTATTACATCATCATGCCTGTTTATAACCACATCATCCGTGTGTAGAACCACAACATCCCTGTGTATTACCCCCAACATCCCTGTGTATCACCCCCACATTCCTGTATATAACTCCCCTCCCCCTGTGTGATTATTACTGGGTGTGTGTGACAGGAGCTTGGTGACTGTAATTAGAGCAGGGAATGACCCTGTGAACATAGAGGGGCGTGGCAGTATGCAAATAGCTGAGATGCTGTGGAGGGAGGAAGGGGGGTGTAAGCTGTCTCCTCAGATGCAGCAAGGGATCATGGGTATGGTGGGTTACAAGACAGGAAATAGCTGGGATCAGAAGTAAGGGATGTAAACAAACAGAAAGAACAGCAGTGATAATTGAGATCAAACTGTACGAAATATTTTTTTCCTGGCCAACCCATTTAAGGACACCATTTTTTTCAAATCTGACATGTTTCAACTTATGTGGTAATAACTTTGGAATGCTTTTATGTATCCAAGTGATTCTGAGAATGTTTTCTCGTGACACAATGTACTTTAAGTTAGTGGTAAAATGTGGTCGATATATTCAGTGTTTATTTGTGAAAAACACCAAAATTCAGAGAACATTTTCAAAAATGAGCATTTTTCTCAATTTAAGTGCATTTGCTTGTAAGACAGATAGTAATACCACACATAATAGTTACTAGTTAACATTTACCATATGTCTACATTATGTTTGCATAATTTTCGAACGTCCTTTTATTTTTCTAGGATGTTACAAGGCTTCTAAGTTTAGCAGCAATTTCTCACATTTTCAAGAAAATTTCAAAAGGCTATTTTTACAGGGGGCAGTTCAGTTCTAAAGTGGGTTTGGGGGCCTTATATATTACAAAGTCCCATAAATCATCCCATTTAAAAAACTAGACCCCTCAAAGTATTCAAAACTGCATTCAGAAAGTTTCTTAACCCTTTAGGTGTTTCACAGGAATTAAAGCAAAGTATGTAAAGGATCTGCCAGACACAGCTTCTGTGTCAACGCCCATAGGTAATCAGTCTGCACCTGCTTCTATGTCTGTGAGACTGACTCCATCTTCCACCACTCAGGATGGCAGGCTTAGGAGTGGGAGAGTCTATCACAGCCTGGCCAGACGGAGCTAGCTCCCGCCCTCTGTCTATTTATACCTGCCTTTCCTGTTCCTCCTTTGCTTGTGATTCTTCTCTGCTGGTTTCCTGGCCCTGCTGCAGCTTCTTGAACTACTGACCCTCTGCTTGTTTGACCTTGGCTTTACTGACCACTCTTCTGCTCTGCGTTTTGTACCTCGCTCATCTCCTGGTTTGACTGGCTCGTTCACCTCGCTTGTTGCTCACGGTGTTCCCGTGGGCAACTTCCCCATTTCCCCGGCTTCTTTGTACCCTTGTCTGTTTGTCTGTCGTGCACCTATTGAGTGTAGGGACCGTCGCCCAGTTGTACCCCGTCGCCTAGGGCAGGTCGTTGCAAGTGGGCAGGGACTGAGTGGCGGGTAGATTAGGGCTCACCTGTCTGTCTCCCTACCCCATCATTACAAAGTAGAGGTGAGATTTACAATTTTCTTTTTTTTTTGCAAAAATTCATTGGTAATATTTTTTTTTCTTTAAACCCTTCCCGACATTTGACGTATCCATACGCCAAAGTAGGGTAGGGGAAGTATGGAACGGGCTAACGGAGTGAACCCACTCCATACAATGCCACTGTCTGCTGTTTGTTACAGCCGACACTTCAGAGTAACTAGCGGCATGGCGCTCGGGCGCGATCCCACTCGTTTAACTCGTTAAATGCTGAAATGGTTAGAAAGAGGGGGGCGACCCCCTCCAACAGATCATCGCGCCTCCCACATTGCAATCGCGGGGGGGCTATGGTTGCTATGGCTGCCTGGGGGCCTAATGAAGGCCCCCAGGTCAGCCATCTTTGTGCTCCTATTAAGCCCTGCCTTAATAGAAGCCTGTCAGAATCACGATATACTGCAATACAGTATATCGTGCCAGCGATTGCTGGTTGAAGTCCCCTAGGGGTACTAAAAAAATAGTAAAAATTAGTTAAATGTTTTTTTATGTAAAAAAAAATAAAAAATTAAAAGTTAAAAAAAAAACCTTTTCCCATTTTCTCCCTAGAACATAAAAAAATAAATAAAATAAACATAATTGGTATTGCCGCGTCTGTAAAAGTCTTAACTATTACAATATATCATTATTTAACCCGCACGGTGAACGCTGTAAAAGAAAAAAAATTGTAAACACCAAAATCTCTATTTTATGGTCACCTCATCTCCTACAAAAAATGAAATAAAAAGTGATCAAAACGTCACATGTACACCAAAATGGTATTATTAAAAACTACAGCTTTTCCAGCAAAAAATAAGCCCTCATACCACTTAATCGACGGAAAAATAAAAAAGTTATGGCTCTCGGAATTTGGCGACACAAAATACATTTTCTTTTTTACACCTAGGTTTTTACTTGTAAAGGTAGTAAAATATAGAAAAAACTATATATATTTTGCATCGCTGTAATTGTATTGACCCACAGAATAAAGTTAACATGTTGTTTTAATTTCACAGTGAATTCCGTAAAAATGACGCACAAAAAACAATGGAGGAATCGCTGTTTTTTTCATTTTCTTCATTACAAATAATTTTTTTTTCCCATTTCCTAGTAAATTATATGGCACAATAAATGTTGCGACAAAAAACTACAACTTGTCCAGCAAAAATCAAGCCCTCATAGGACTATATAGATGGAAAAATAAAGAAGTTATGGCTTTTGGAAAGTGGGGAGGAAAAAACTAAAATGAAAATCTGAAAAAAGGCTGCGGCGGTAAGGGGCTAACACAGAAAGTTTTACCAGAGAAACACAACTCAAATATTTATTGTCCAGATTCTGCAGTTTTTAGAAATATCCCACATGTGGCCCTAGTGTCCTAATGGACTGAAGCACAGGCCTCAGAACTAAAGGAGCACGTAGTGGATTTTGGGGACTTTTTTTAAAATATATTTTAGGCACGGAACGGCAAACTCAAACCTCAGCTTCCATTTCCTTTACCATTGTTCTCCATGGTGACGGAAACATTGCAAAAGGTTTCCGTTTGTCAACGTTGTGAAAGGGTTCCGTTCTTGACACAACCAATAGCGCAGTCGACTGCGCTATTGATTCCGTCAAAACAACGGAACCCTGTCACAACGGTAACAAACGGAGACCTTTAGCAACGTTTCCGTTACCATGGAGATCAATGGTGAGTAAACAGAAGCTGAAGTTTCAGTTTGCCGTTCCGTTGAGGCGTTACCCGACAGAAACTTCAGACGGAAGGTCTGCATTGATGTGAACAGTCCCTTACTAATGTTTTTTTTTTGTGTTTGTATTTTTTTAAAGGTTCAGTCGTTGGACTATGTCGGATTCGAGGACTACTTCGATGACGGCTTTTTTATTATCAATAAAATGGCTAATGAGGGTTGTGTGTTTTTCATAACCAGCCAGATACAACATAGCAGCAGCCCAGTATTATTAGGGCGGTAAGGCCCACTGTATTTGGCTCTTCCCGGCACCCCTAATGGAGGTGGGTACCGGGGTAATAATGGGGGTTAGTGTTAGCCTCTTCATGTCTAACATTAAGTCTCACCTTAGTAATGGACGCTGTCGATCAGCCAGAGGCCATTACTAAGGCGGTCGTAATAAAGTTTAGAAAAATACAAGGACATAGGAAAAATATTTTATTGAAATAAAAATCCCACACACAGCCCTCGTTATCCATTTTATTGAAAATAAAATAAAGCCGTCATCGAAGTAGTTCTCGAATCCGACGTAGTCCAACAACCGAATCTGTACAACAACGCAAACACACAAAAATAATTAGTAACATATAGAAAAGCAAAACAATTATTATTCTTACCTTTCCTGGGTCCAGCGCTGGAGCCGCAATGTCAGCGAGCTGAGTCCTATATCTAATCCTATCATGTGTGATACTGTCTGCTGAGCTACTGTATCTAATCCCATCATGTGTGATACTGTCTGCTGGGCCTTATATCTAATCCTACCATGTGTAATACTGTCTGCTGGGCCTTATATCTAATCCTATCATGGGTGATACTGTCTACTGAACCACTGTATCTAATCCTATCATGTGTGATACTGTCTGCTGAGCCACTGTATCTAATCCTATCCATAGCTATAGGGTCGTAGTGCTATAGATATGCTGTCTCATATATATACAGACACATATACATACACGAACACACATTTTGTTGGGGGGTATATGTATTGGGGCTATTTCCCGGACGTTTCAAAACCTTGGTGACGCCCCTGGCTCCTACTGCTGCAATGTTGGGTCACTTTGGAGACCCAGCGATGCAGCTGAAAGCTGCGGGCTGTCGGTCATAAGAAGTTTGTGGAGGGGGATGTAAAGGGTTTGCCTGACACAGGTTCTGTGTCGACACCCGGGGTTAATCAGCCTTCATCAGCTCCAAGGTCTGCTAGATTAACGGGATCTGTTACCACTCAGGCTTGCAGGCTGAGGAGAGGAAGAACCTATCACAGCCTGGCCTGACGGTTCTAGCTCCCGCCCTTGGTCTATTTATACCCTCACTTGCAGCATGTTCCTTGCCTGTGATTCTCTTGTTTCCTGGCTCTGCTATTCCTACTATTTACCTGATTGACCGCTGTAACTTTTTGACCCCGGCTTGCCCACTATTCTCCTGCTCTGTTTTGCTAATACGTACTCTCCTGGTTTGATTCGACTCGTTCACCACTGCCTGTTGCGCACTGTTTTCTGTGGGCAACTGCCCCTACTCCCCTTGCTTCTGTGTGCCCTTGTCTTGTATTGTCTGTCTTGCACTTACTGAGCGTAGGGAGCGTACGCCGTACGCCGTCACTTAGGACAGGCCGTGCAAGTAGGCAGGGACTGAGTTGCGGTTAGATTAGGGCTCACCTGTTGTCTCCCTACCCCGATTCATTACAGGGGACCAAGAAGAATCTTTGCATCGGGGCCCATGAGCCTTTAGCTACGCCCCTGGGTCTTGTGTTGCCAAAATAGTGGAAACTACACCCCTCAAGAATCTAGGGGTATAGTTATCATTTTGACCCCACAGTTTTTTTGCTAAACTTATTGCAATTAGTCTGTAAGAATGAAATTCTACTTTTTTTCTAAAAAACTGAAAAATATGTAATTTTTACAAGGAATAAATGAGAAAAAGCACCCCAACATTTGTAAAGCATCTTCTTCTGATTTCGGCAATGCCCCATATGTGGTAATAAACTGCTGTTTGGACACACAGCAGGGCTCACAAGGGAAGGAGCACCATTTGTATTTTGGAGAGAAGATTTTGCTGGAATAGTTTTCAGTGCCATGTCGTGTTGCAAAGCACTGGAGGGGCCAAAACAGTGGCAACCCCCCAAAAGTGATTCCATTTTGGAAACTACACCCCTGAAGGAATATTTCTAGGGGTATAGTTAGCATTTTGACCCCACACGTTTTTTGCAGAATTTATTGGAATTATGCTGTAAAATTTATAAATGACCATTTTACTTTATTCTGTGGGTCGGTATGATTACGGCGATACCATACACTACCGTTCAAAAGTTTGGGGTCACCCAGACAATTTTGTGTTTTCCATGAAAACTCGCACTTATATTTATCAAATGAGTTGCAAAATTACTAGAAAATATAGTCAAGACATTGACAAGGTTAGAAATAATGATTTTTATTTCAAATAATAATTTTCTCCTTCAAACTTTGCTTTCGTCAAAGAATGCTCCATTTGCAGCAATTACAGCATTGCAGACCTTTGGCATTCTAGCTGTTAATTTGCTGAGGTAATCGGGAGAAATTTCCCCCCATGCTTCCAGAAGCCCCTCCCACAAGTTGGATTGGCTTTATGGGCACTTTTTTTGCGTACCATATGGTCAAGCTTCTCCCACAACAGCTCTATGGGGTTGAGATCTGGTGACTGCGCTGGCCACTCCATTACAAAGAAAATACCAGCTGTCTGCTTCTTCCCTAAATAGTTCTTGCATAATTTGGAGGTGTGTTTTGGGTCATTGTCCTGTTGTAGGATGAAATTGGCTCCAATCAAGCGCTGTCCACATGGTATGGCATGGCGTTGCAAAATGGAGTGATAGCCTTCCTTATTCAAAATCCCTTTTACCTTGTACAAATCTCCCACTTTACCAGTACCAAAGCAACCCCAGACCATCACATTACCTCCACCATGCTGGACAGATGGCGTCAGGCACTCTCCCAGCATCTTTTCAGTTGTTCTGCGTCTCACAAATGTTCTGTGTGATCCAAACAACTCAAACTTCGATTCGTCTGTCCATAACACTTTTTTCCAATCTTCCTCTGTCCAATCCTTTTGCCCATATTAATCTTTTCCTTTTATTAGCCAGTCTCAGATATGGCTTTTTCTTTGCCACTCTGCCCTGAAGGCCAGCATCCCGGAGTCGCCTCTTCACTGTAGACGTTGACACTGGCGTTTTGCGGGTACTATTTAATGAAGCTGCAAGTTGAGGACCTGTGAGGCGTCTATTTCTAAAACTAGAGACTCTAATGTACTTGTCTTGTTGCTCAGTTGTGCAGCGGGGCCTCCCACTTCTCTTTCTACTCTGGTTAGAGCCTGTTTGTGCTGTCCTCTGAAGGGAGTAGTACACACCGTTGTAGGAAATCTTCAGTTTCTTGGCAATTTCTCACATGGAATAGCCTTCATTTCTAAGAACAAGAATAGACTGTCGAGTTTCACATGAAAGCTCTCTTTTTCTAGCCATTTTGAGAGTTTAATCGAACCCACAAATGTAATGCTCCAGATTCTCAACTAGCTCAAAGGAAGGTCAGTTTTATAGCTCCTCTAAAGAGCAAAACTGTTTACAGGGGTGCTAAGACAATTGCACAAGGGTTTTCAAGTGTTTTCTAATCATCCATTAGCTTTCTAACACAGTTAGCAAACACAATGTACCATTAGAACACTGGAGTGATGGTTGCTGGAAATGGGCCTCTATACACCTATTTAGATATTGCATTAAAAACCAGACATTTGCAGCTAGAATACTCATTTAGCACATTAACAATGTATAGAGTGTATTTCTGATTAATTTAATGTTATCTTCTTTGAAAAAAACTGTGCTTTTCTTGCAAAAATAAGGAAATTTCTAAGTGACCCTAAACTTTTGAACGGTAGTGTACATATGATATCGCCGTAATCGTATCGACCCGCAGAATAAAGTAAAATGTCATTTATAGCGCACGGTGAACACTGTAAAAAAAAAAGACAAAAAAACATTGTCAGATTTTATGTTTTTTTGTCACTTTGCTTGCCCAAAAAATCTAATAAAAAGTGATAAAAAAATCACATGTACCCTAAAATGGTACCAATGAAAACTACAGATTGTTCCGCAACAAATAAGCCCTCGCACAGCTGGAGAAAAAATAAAAAAAGTTCTGGCTCTCAGAATATAGCGACATTGTGCAGTGTCCAAAAGCGGATAAGATCGGGCGCCATTTATCAGTGCAACATCGGCCACATATCTGCGGATTATTTATTTAACTAATTATTATATCCTCTTATTATGTCCTGATGTACTCTGCACAGATTACATATGCCACCACATTATAAACTGAAATACCAGCAAAACCCCAAACAGAACAGTTACCAAGCAAAATCTGCGCTCATAAAGCCAAATGGCGTTCCCTCCCTTCTGAGCCCCACAGCGTGCCCAAACACCAGCTTACGTACACATATATGATATTTTATATCCGGGAGAACCCGCTCAACATTGTATGAGGTATTTGTCTTCAGTGGCACAAACTGGGCACAACATATTGTGCATTAAATTTTTTTACTTTGCACCATCCGCTGCGCATTAACGCCTTCGCGCACTAGGACTTAATAGCATGTCGTGGTGCGGGGAGTTATATATGGAGCGGGCTCATGCGCTGCGCCCGCTGCATATTCTACAGGTGTCAGCTGTGTATTACAGCTGACACCCGGGAGTAATGGACAGGAACAGCGATCGCGCTGTTACAGGAGCCTGTCTAAATTATATTATACTTTATAGTGTATTGTACCAGCGACCTAATGATCGCTCGTTCCAGTCCCCTAAAGGGACTTTTAGGAGGTTTCCACTGTTTTGGTACCTCATGGGGCTTTGCATATGCGACATGAAACCCGAAAACCATTCCAACTAAATTTGAGCTAAAAAAGCAAAATATTGTTCCTTCCCTTCTGAGTCCTGCCGTGGGTCCCAACAGCAGTTTATTACCACATATGGCATATTGCTGTAATCAGGACAAATTACTTTACAAATTTTGGGGTGATTTTTCTCCTTTATTGAGTGTAAAAATTAAACATTTCTATGTTTTTTCAGAAAAAAGTAGATATTCATTTTCACTGCCTAATGCCACTAAATTCAGCAAAAAAAACTGTGGGGTCAAAATTCTAACTATACCCCTAGAAAAATTCCTTCAGGGGTGTAGTCTTCAAAATGGGGTCACTTTTGAGGGGTTTACACTGTCTTGTGTAAAGGATCTGCCAGGCACAGCTTCGGGCTTAACTCCCATAGGTAATCAGTCTACACCTGAATCTACGTCTCTGAGACTGACTCCATCCTCCACCACTCAGAATGGCAGGCTTAGGAGTGGGAGAGCCTATCGCAGCCTGGCCAGACGGAGCTAGCTCCCGCCCTCTGTCTATTTATACCTGCCTTTCCTGTTCCTCCTTGCTTGTGATTCTTTCCGTGTGGCTTCCTGGCCCACAGCTACAGCTCCTAACTATTTGATCCTGCTCCATACTACCTTGGCTTACTGACTACTCTCCTGCTCTGCGTTTGGTACCTCGTGCTCTCCTGGTTTGACTTGGCTCGTTCACCACTCTGGTTGCTCACGGTGTTGCCGTGGGCAACTGCCAGTTTCCCTTTGCTTTGTATTCCCTTGTATGTTTGTCTCGTGCACTTACTGAGCGTAGGGACCGCCGCCCAGTTGTACCCCGTCGCCTAGGGCGGGTCGTTGCAAGTAGGCAGGGACAGAGTGGCGGGTAGATTATGGCGCACTTGTTCGGTTCCCTACCCCCGTCGTTACATCTTGCTTCCTCCAGGGCATTGCAAACGCGACATGGCACTGAAAACCAATCCAGCAAAATCTGCGCTTCAAAATCCAAATGGCGCTCCTTCCCTTCTGAGCTCTGCCGTGGGTCCAAACAGCAGTTTAGTACCACATATGGGGTGTTGCCGTAATCTGGAGAAGTAGCTTTACAAGTTTTGGAGTGCTTTTTATTCTTTATTCCTTGCAAATATTATTTTTTTTTATATTTTTTCAGAAAAAAAGTAGATTTTCACTTTCACAGACAAACTCCAATAAATATAGCAAAAGACCTGTGGGGTCAAGATGCTAACTGTACCCCTAGATAAATTCATTGAGGTGTGGAGTTTCCAAAACCGTGTCACTTTTGGGGGACATGACATGGTGCCTAAAATATATTCTAAAAATAGGAGCCCCAAAAATCCACTAGGTGCTCCTTTGTTTCTGAGGCCGGTGTTTCAGTCCATTATCACACTAGAGCCATATGTGGGATATTTCTAAAAACTGCAAAATCTGGGCAATAAATATTGAGTTACATTTCTCTGGTAAAACCTTCTGTTTTACCGAATTTTTTTTAATTACAAATGAATTTCAGCAAAAAAAATAAAATTTGTCAATTTCCCCTTTACGTTGCTTTAATTCCTGTGAAGCGCCTAAAGGGTTAAGAAACTTTCTGAATGCTGTTTTAAATGCTTTGAGGGGTACAGTTTTTAATATGGTGCATTTTATTGGGTCTATCTAGTACATAAGGCCCTCAAAGCCGCTTCAGAACTGAACTGGTCCCTGTAATAATCGCCTTTTGAAATTTTCTTGAAAATGTGAGAAATTGCTGCTAAACTTCTAAGCCTTGTAAAGTCCTAGAAAAATAAAATAATGTTCAAAAAACTATGCAAATATAAAGTAGGCATATGGAATATGTGAAATAGTAACTATTTTGTGTGGTATTACTATCTGTTTTACAAGCAGATACATTTAAATTTAGAAAAATCATAATTTTTGCAAATTTTCTCAAAATTTTGGTGTTTTTCACAAATCAGGAATGAATTTATTGACCAAATTTTTCCACTAACATAAAGTAAAATATGTCACGAGAAAACAATCTCAGAATCGCTTGGCTAGGCAAAAGCATTTCAGAGTTATTACCACATAAATTGACACATGTCAGATTTGAAAAAATGGGGCTGGTCCTTAAGGCCAAAATGAGCTTTGTCCTGAAAGGGTTAAAACCATTTAGGGCCCCTGGACCTGATGGCTTCACAAATAACAATTATAAATGCTACGCCCCAATATTAGCCCACATCTACTCAAGGTATTTAACAAAGCTGCCTCTGAAGGCTCCTTTCCCATAGAAATGCTAGCTGCCACCATTGTGACTCTTTTAGCTAGATTAAATAAAAGTTATATCTTAGTTTATTTCCACACATTTATTTGATAGCCGGGAAAGCTGGGTATTTTGTATGCTCTTGCACAGTTGTCCTTTTTTGTAGGCAGTGCCACACAGCCCACAGCCCCTTGTAGAAAGCAAACCCCCCCGTCCAGTATAGATAGCACCACTGTAGCTCCATGAAGGAGTGGAATCCCCGAGTGACCATCGATTCCACTCCAGGAGAAGCTCCTGTCGTCTGTGTCCATGACGTCATTGCCTTCTCCTGGAGTGGAATCCCCGGTCATAGCATCTGCAACGCTGTGACCGGGGATTCCACTTCAGGAGTTTCCCCTGATGTCACTGTCCATATATGGACAGAGATATCAAGCAGCGCTCCAGGAGCGGAATCCCCGGCCACATGGGGATTCCAGCTCTGCTATAGTGCCGTTGCTACCGCTATAGCAGCCGCAGCGGCCACTAGCGGCGCCACCGCCCTCATACCCGGTGTCGCCGCTAGCAGCCGCTATGGCTGCTAAAGCGGTAGCGACGGCCACTAAGTTAAGAAGCGCCCGGGTGCAAAGGCGACTGCCTAAGGCCGGCCCTGGGTGCAGTTAGCGAGTGGCACCTGACCCGCTAATAGTTGCAACGACGCGGGGATACACACACCCGCTGGCGCTCCTCTTGCAGTGTGGCGGCTGGCGCCCTGTGCGACCGCACTGGTCGAACGTATCTAAGGCCGGCCATGACCTCATGTATACTGACCTCGACTTGTCTCTCGTTAACCCTCTGCTTACCGACTCTGATTATCCGCTCCCGACTGGTTTTGACCGTGGCTTGTCTGATTACCTCTACTCCATATCTGGACTTTCAGTTAACCTACTGGCTGTCTGGTTTCCAGCTCAGGTTTGCCTGCATTGCACCTCTTTTACAAAACTACACTCTGTTAAGACAACCTAGGTTCTAAGCAGCAAAAACAATCTCACCTTGTGGTCAGCTCTGGCGAACACCTTAGAGTCCCCTTAGATTCTGTCGACCAGAGTGGTTACGTATTAGAGGTTGCGAGTTTACGTATTTCGGCCGCAAGTCCCGGACCGAACACAGTGCAAGCAGCCGGGCTCCTAGCATCATACTTATGTACGATGCTAGGAGTCCCTGCCTCGCTGCAGGACAACTGTCCCGTACTGTAATCATGTTTACAGTACGGGACAGTTGTCCTGCAGCGAGGCAGGGACTCCTAGCATCGTACATAAGTATGATGCTAGGAGCCCGGCTCCTTGCACTGTGTTCGGTCCGGGACTTGCGGCCGAAATACGTCCGTCAATTACGGACGTAATTAGTGTGTGTGCACATACCCTAAAGGACGCAGCCTAGTTTTGGCCTTAAGGCTCAGAGCCCATTTTTCAAATCTGACATATTTCACTTTATGTGGTAATAACGTAGGAATGCTTAAACCTATCCAAGCGATTCTGAGATTGTTTTCTCGTGACACATTGAACTTCATGTTCGTGGTAAAATTTGGTCGATATATTCAGTGTTTATTGGTGAAAAATTGCAAAATTTTTAGAAAATGTTGAAAAAATAGCATTTTTCAGAATTTAAATGCATCTGCCCAACATAGTTACTAGTTCACATTTCCCATATGTCTACTTTAGATTGGCATCGTTTTTGAACATTCTTTTATTTTTTTTGGACGTTACAAGGCTTAGAATATAAACAGCAATTTCTCATATTTTTAAGAAAATTTCAAAAGCCTTTTTTTTAAGGTACCTGTTCAGTTCTGAAGTGGCTTTGAGGGGCCTATGTATTAGAAACCCTGATAAAATACCCCATTTTAAAAACTAGACCCCTCAAAGTATTCAAAACAGCATTTAGAACGTTTTTTAACCCTTCAGGCATTTCACAAGAATTAAAGCAAAGTGGAGGTGAAATTTGCAAATTTCATTTTTCTGGCGGAATTTCAATTTTATTCAATTTTTTTTCTGTAACACAGAAGGTTTTACCCAAGAAATACTATTAAATATGTATTGTCCAGATTCTGCAGTTTTTAGAAATATCCCACATGTGGCTCTAGTGCGCTCGTGGACTAAAACACAAGCCCTAGAAGCACCTAGTGCATTTTGAGGCCCCTTTTTTATTAGAATATATTTTAGGCAGCATGCCAGGTTTGAAGAGGTATTGAGGTGTCAAAACTGTAGGAATCCCCCAATAGTGACCCCATTTTGGAAACTGCACCCCTCAAGGAATTCATTTAAGGTTGTTGTTACCATTTTGACCGCACAGTTTTTTCACAGCACCTATTTGAATTGGGCTGTGAAATTGAAAAAATTTCATTTTTTCCAATAAGATGTCATTTTTGATCAAAATATCTTATTTTCACACGGAACAAAATACCCCATTTTATTGCCCAATTTGTCCTTAGTGCGGCAATACCCCATTTGTGGTGATAAACTGCCGTTTGGGCCCATGGAAGGGGTCAGAAGGAAAGGAGCGCTATGTGTTCGTTGGAGTCCAGATTTTGCTGGATTGGTTTTCGGGTGCCATGTCACATTTGCAGAGCCCTAGAGGTATCAATGAAATGGAAACCCACCAGAAGTGACCCCATTTTGGAAACTAGACCCCTTAAGTAATTCAAATATGGTTGTTGTTACAATTTTGAACGCACAGTTTTTTCACAGTACCTATTTGAATTGGGCTGTGAAATGAAAAAAATGACATTTTTTTCCAATAAGATGTAATTTTTTATCAAAATTTCTTATTTTCAGAGGGAACAAAATACCCCATTTTGTTGCCCAATTTCTCCTGAGTGCAGAAATACCCCATTTGTGGCAATAAACTGCCGTTTGGGACAATGGGTGGCCTCAGAATGGAAGGAGCGCTGTGTGTTCTTTGGAGTGCAGATTTTGCTGGATTGGTTTTCGGGTGCCATGTCGCATTTGCAGAGCCCCAGAGGTATCAAAGCAATGGAAACCTACCAGAAGTGACCCCATTTTGGAAACTACACCCCTCAAGGAATTCATTTATGAGTGTTGTGACCATTTTGACCCCATAGTTTTTTCACAGAACATATTTGAATTGGGCTGGGAATTAAAACAAAATTAATTTTTTCCAATAATATGTAGTTTTGGATGAAAATTTCTTATTTTCACAAGAAATAAAATACCCCATTCTGTTGCGCAATTTGTCCTGAGTGCAGCAATACCCCATTTGTGGTGATAAACTGCCGTTTGGGCCCATGGGAGGGCTCAGAACGAAAGGACCACCATTTGGCCTACTGGGGATTTTATGGCGCGAAGTCATGTATGCAGAAGCCCCTGAGGAGCCAGTACAGTTGAAACTCGAAAGAAGTGACCCCGTTTTAAAAACTACACCCTTAAGGCATTCATCTAGAGGTGTAGTGAGCATTTTGACCGGACACATACACCCCATAAACTGTAATGTTGGTTCTCACGGGTACGACAATACCCTACATGTGGCTGTTATCAGCTGCCTGGGCACACAGCAGGGCTCAGAAGGGAAAGATGAGGGGGATAAGCCGTTCGGAGTACATCAGGGTAAGTAAAATTGGGGTAAATTATAAACCAAGGGATGTATGATAAATTTTAAAACACTCTTTCATACAGAGCTCTGTTTTTTCACGACACGCGTCACATTGGTATATTGTGCCCTCCCTTATCGCCCTCTTATAGCAGACTTTGCACCTCTTTTGACTTTTTCCTTTCTTGCCAGTTTGGGGAACTTCTCCTGGAAAGTGTTGCCCTTGTACGATGTGTGTGGCCTCGCTTCCAGAAGTACTGGGTGTCCCCGTTCTTGGTCCCTAAAGATTAGGTTCTTGATAATCACCTCTTGAAATTCCAGGAAAGTTCCTGTCTGGCCTGCACATCGATGTAGCACGTACACATTGTACAAAGCCATCGGTATGATGTGCACGGCCAGCTTCTTAAACCACACCACATGGCGCTGTAGGGCTTCAGGACTTGATCTAACAAGTCCCCCCTCCCATGTACCTATTGTAGTCCAGGATGCAGTCTGGTATGGGGGTCTCTGTACTGGTACCTCGTACAGGTACATTGGTACTGGTGTGGCATCTCTCTTGTCTTGTACTTGACACACAATATGTTGCTGCTAGAATGTGCCCTGTTCTCACCCCTTCTTGTTTGCCCAAGCAGAGTCTTAGGGAGGCCTCTCAGATTTCTTCTAGCAGTGCCACATGACTTCTGGAAGCGAGGCAGTTGAAGAGTGGGACGCTGGTATAAAAATTATCCAGGTAGATGCAGTTGAAGAGTGGGACGCTGGTATAAAAACTATCCAGGTAGAGGTGGTAACCCTGGTCCAGCAGTGGGTGCACCAAATCCCACACAATTTTTGCATTAACTCCCAGTAAGGGGGGGGGCATTCTGGGGATTGAATACTGGTGTCCTTCCCTTTTATATATCCTAAATTTGTAGGTGTACCCTGATGCACTCTCGCACAGCTTATACATCTTCATGCCATACCTTGCCCTCTTACCCGGCAGGTACTCGCGGAATTGAACCCTCCCTTTAAAATCTACCAAGGACTCATCAATAGAAATACACTTCTCAAGGTGTATGATTGGGAAAAGCAGGCACCGGTCTAATAGGGGTCTACTTTTATACAAACGGTCAAAACTGGGGTCATATCGGGGTGGGCACGGCTCATTATCAATATAATGTAAGAAGCAAAGTATTGCCTAATTTATTTATTTTTTTAGGTTCCAGTTCAGTTCTGAAGTTGCTTTGAGGGACCTATATATTAGACACCCCTATGAAACACCCCATTTTAGAAACTAGACCCCTCAAAGTATTCACAACAGCATTTAGAAAGTTTATGAACCCTTTAGGTGTTTCACAGAAATTTAGAGCAAAGTAGAGGTGAAATTTAAATTTTTGTTTTTGTTTTTATCAGAGAAACGCAACTTAATACTTATTGCCCAGATTCTGCAGTTTTGAGAAATATCCCACATGTGGCCCTAGTGCGGTAATGGACTGAAGCACCGGCCTCTGAAGCAAAGGAGCACCTAGTGGATTTTGAGCCCTCCTTTTTATTAGGCACCATGTCCGGTTTGAAGAGGTCTTGTGGTGCCAAAACAGTGGAAAATCCCCAAAAGTGACCCCATTTTGGAAACTAGACCCCTTGAGGAATTTATTGCAGTTTTCATGGAGTTCATGTGACTTTTTGATCAGTTTTTATTCTATTTTTAATTGGCGTGGTGACTAAAAAACCGCAATTCTACTATTGTTTTTTTATTCTATTTTTTTTACAGCGTTCACCGTGCGCTATAAATGACATATTCACTTTATTCTGCGGGGCGATTCGATTACGGCGATACCATATGTTTATAGTTTTTGTATGTCTTATGGCGTTTGCACAATAAAATACTTTTTGTAAAAAATCATTAACTTTTTGTGTTCCCTTATTCTTAGAGCCATAACTTTTTTATTTTTCCATCAATAAAGCCGTGTGAGTACTTATTTTTTGCGTAACGAACTGTAGTTTCGATCAGCACATGCGACTTTTTGATCTCTTTTTATTCCATTTTTTGGGAGGTGAAGTGACCAAACAATTGTGATTCTGGTACGGTTTATTATTATTTTCTTTTATAGCGTTCACCGCGCAGGATAAATAACAAAATAATTTTGTAGTTAAGGCCGTTACGGACGCGGCGATACCAATTATGTATAGTTTATTTGTTTGTTTATATATTTTTATTAATAATAAAGGACTGATAAGGGAAAAGGGGGGATTTTTACTTTTAAAACTCTTATTTTCTTATTTTTACACATCTTTTTTTTTACTTTTTTACTTTGTCCCACTAGGGGACTTGAGGGCAGGAGGCCCTGATCGCTATTCTAATACACTGCACTACATGCATAGTGCGGTGTATTAGAGCTGTCAGCTACTCACTGACAGCAAGCATAGTGGGTCCTGACGAAGCCGGACGCCATTGTTTGGTGTCCAGTTGCCATAGTCACCATCGCCAGCCGCTATCGTGTAGCAGGCTGGCGATTGTAGCTTAACCCCTAAAAAGCCGTGATCACTATTGAACACGGCTTTTAAGGGGTTAATCAGCGGGGACAAAGTGATTGGTCCCCGCTGTAGGAGCTGAGACAGCAGCTGTCACAGCTCCTGCATGTGTCGGGAGGACGGCCGAAATGGCCGTTACTCCCGCGACGTAACAGTCCGTCGCTGAGCGCGAACAATACACTTAGCGCGATGGATTATTACGCCACTGAGCGTTAAGGGGTTAACAACAGTCATCCTAATTGTCTCCTGTATTTTCAATCGCTTATGAATTTGCTACCAAGCATGGAATATTGTTTCCTGCTATCTCTTTGTTATGTTATATTATGTCTGCATTGTGATTCAGCATATACAGTGTACATTTTATATAACCATGTTGGCTTCACTGTTTAATGTGTACCATATGCAACCTTTTTGTAAAACGAAAAATCTCAATAAACATTCAATTTTTTTTAAAAAAGTTAACAGGTGGATCAAGCAGGACCCGCTTGTCACTGAAGCCGTCAGTCCCGCTGATCTGATGGATTCAGGTCTCAGTGCTAGATATAGCTGATCTGTATACAAAGCAGCTGTATTTTTTTTTTATTTTTTTTTTACTAAAAAGCATTTAGAAAGTTGCACAAGACACACTGATAGACTATTTGTTATATATAAAAAAAAAATTCAAAGGTGTACATAGCCTTTAAACTTTGCTCCCCAGTTTAGCCCCATGTCAAATCTCTTGGTGACACAGTGAGTTCACAACATCCCCTGCGGGCCCCATAACAATTTTATTTTCCACAGTCCCCGTGACTGCCTCTCAACCCCATAATTATCACCCCTTGATAGTATTGTCCTAAACTTCTGAATGCACAATCTACCCTTACTAAATTTTATTAACTCACTTTCTATAGATTTTATTATAGCCTATGGAAATGAAAATGTTAAATAAATTATCTACATGGGGCTCTCTATAGCAGGAAGTCTAAGGTAAATATATAAATCACAAAATACAGGAAGTCAGGTTTCAATTAACTAGACGTCCAGACATCTTTCTTGAAAAAAATACCCAAAACATAGTTTTTAGCTTTTTAGATGTGTCTCGCACAGCAGTAGATGACCTTAGCCACTCCAGATGCTGATGAGATATATTTCCAAGTACTCATGATATAAGCTATGAGGTAAAGCAGTGGAATTTTTATTCTGCAAATTTAACAGTGGTCTATGTACAGTAAGTGATTGTGGTTTGGTGTAAGGAAACATGATGAATAGCATAGTATAGTAAAATCATTAAACTATAAATATACCACATCAGTAGAAAATAGAAATGAATGGGTAAATGGAAAAAGGAGAGAAGTGGAGACAAAGTACAGGAACATATAAAACATAGTTTTCACCCTTTTGATGCCGATAAAGCAATACTGGAACAACAACAACAACATTCTAATATGGCACTGGGAATGTGCAAGCCAGCAGCTGTTCCCGTATGATCAACAACGGAGTATTCTCCCTGTGCTTGCATGGGTTTGCTCTGGGTACTCCATTTTCCTCCCACACCCCAAAAAATACCAATAGGGAATTTAGATTGTGAGCCCCGATGGGGACAGTAAGTGAGGACCTATGTACAGCGCTGCGGAATATGTTGCCACTTTATAAGTAACATATATAAATAAATATGTGACTGCTCGAAAACAACCAGTATCAGACTTGAGTACCTTGGGCCCACCAAGGAAAATCATTTTTGGGGCTAACCCTTCAGCTATATAGGAATAATGCAAGAACGCTCTTAATTGTGTAGTAAAATGTGCATAGTAAAACAAAGACCAATATTATTACAACCATACAGTGACCGTATTGTGGTAGATACGAGTTCTACACAAGGTCAGTAAGTCACGGGTAACATCTTCTCTCATAGTCGCTCACTTTCCCTTTTCTTCATCCGGCCCAGACCGCAAAGATGGCTTCTTCCAGCCACAACTCAAAATTTGCAACACAAACATCTTTGGCTCATCGCTTTGCCAACACCCTCCCAAACTTCTAGAAACCTCTACAAACGCTCAACATCCTTAGTGCCCCAGACAGAAATAATGCCACTTCTTTGTGCCCCACACTGTAATAGTACCCCCTTTTGTGCTCCATACAGTAATAGTTCCCCTTTTAGGCCCATTCAGTAATAATGCTTCTCTTAGTGCCCCACACAGTAATAGTGCCCCCAAACAGTAATGGTGCCCCCTTTAGGCCTCCACAGTAAAGTGTTTGTCTTAGTGCCTCACACTGTAATAGTGCCCCCATACAGTAATAGGGCCCCCTTTGTTCTCCCTACACAGTCATGCCTCCCTATGTGCAGCCAGACAGTACTAATGTCACTCTTTATGCCCCTGTACAGTAGTTAGGTCCCCTTTTGTGCCCTTAGACAATAGTAGATCTCTTTTCTGCCCCCATATAGTAGTTAGGTCCACTTTGTGCCTAATATAGTAGTTAGGTCCCCTTAGTGCCCCATATAGTAGTTAGGTCATCTTGGTTCCCCCATATAGTTATTAAGTCCCCTTTGTGCCCCATTTAGTAGTTAGGTCCCCTTTGTGTCCCTATATAATATTTAGGTCACACTTTGTTCCACTATTTAGTAGTTAGGTCCCCTTTGTGCCCCCATATAGTATTTAGATCCCCTTGGTGCCCCCATTCAGTAGTAAGGTACTCTTTGTGCTCTCATATAGAATTAGGCCTCCTTTGTGCCCCCTTATACTAGATAGGTCTACTTGGTGTCCTAAATAGGAGTTGGGTCAGTCAATTATTAATAGTTCCCTTTTGCGCAAATAAAAATTAAAAAAACGTAACCCCATTCCCACGACAAGCACCTGAGTTCTCTTCCTGCAGTCCACAGACCGGCACAGTGATGGCATCGTGCCAACTGTGTCGAGATGCTGACATCCTCTGTGTCCTCCTGTCGTCTAGGTCTAAAGCAGCCTGTGGCTTATTACAAGAGTAAGTGGCGGTGCCGAGAGCAAATGGTTCTCTGGTCTGCCATAGTCAGCGGCACTCGCCCGATGATCTGGGGCCACTGATGGGCCCCCCTCATTTTTGTCCATAAGGGGACAACCATTGCATTGGTACCTGGGCCCACCGGTGGATCCTCTGGTCCTCCGGTGGGCAAGACAATGCTGGTCCCAACCACAAATCTGTTCTAATTGTGGTGATTAGAGAAAGCTCTCATTTTGGCTGAAACACAAAATTTATCACAGTGTACTAAGGCAAAACCAAAGGAGGAAAAGCCCCTTGTATTGCGTCACAGGGCAGAATCCCTGTGCCACTATTGATGCCTTATACCTTTTATGGGCAGATAGTCTAGGGATCACTAATTTATTTAGTCGTACACAGGCTAATGTAACGGCCCATAGCCATTTGCAAGTACAGTTTAGTAAAACAGTATAGCATACGTTTTTAAAAACATTTGATATATATAAATTAGATTTCATAAGACACAAAATAATAAATTTGGTATCATCATAATTGTAACCGCCCATCAAAAATAAAATGATGGTCAGTGAATAGCGTAAAAGAAAAAAGTAAGATAAAAACCATGTAAAAAGCATTGGAAACAGTTTATGTCATAGTAATATGTTTCATAATGCGACAGCTTGTAGTTGGTAAACCATATTATAAGGACTGTGAAATAAATTAACAGTGTTAGGTCATTCTGCTGTCTTATTGGGAACTAATAAATATTATTCAAGTTGAGAATCATTGTTTAACAACAGTTTTATGGTCACAACTAAATATTAATTTGCAGATCTTTGAAGCTTCTATTATATTTAATTAATTTTATAATTTCCTCATATTTATAAAGCAGCAATATATTTTGCAGCCCCCTACAGAGATTGTATTTATTCACATTGGTCCCTCACAATGTAATTTTTTAATCTCAGTCGTACAAACATATATACAGTGCGTGCTAGGATCAATTTCATACGAAGTAAATTAACCTATCAGTATGTTTTTGTTTTGTGGGAGGAAACTGGAGTTCCCGGAGGAAATATACGCAAACATGGGGAGAACATAAAAACTCCATGCAGATGTTACTTTGGTCAGATTTAGACTCAAGAACCAAGTGTTTCAAGGCAAATAAAGCTTAGGAAAGTCTAGTTACAGTACATCTCATATTTATCTAACTAGAGTTACAATGGAAAATGCCTGACTTTGATGTAATTGACTCTTAAAAGACCATTAACGAATTTGTATCAAAAGCTGTGTGTGAATGGAGAATCATATTTTCTCATTCACACACAGCTAACAGCTGTGCATTTACATTAATAAAATACATAGGAAAAAATGTCTGAAGAAGTGCCCAAAAACATTTTGTAATAACCCAGCCTAAGATGTAGATTTAGTATAAATGCATCCTCTACTTCAGGGGTCTCAAACTCGGCCGGGTAAGTGGGCCGCATATAGAAAAAATGGGAAGTTGACGGGCCGCATTACTTTCAAATTTGATACAATACAAAATTATTGTTAATCAATTAGTTATTTGATCTACTATAACACTATATTACTAGAATAATAATATTACATTACTATAAAAATAGCGCTAGGTTTAAAATTTGAGAGATTTCTCCACGTGCTTATTTCAACAATCCAGCTTTCCAGTTTAAGTGACGCTAAATGCAGTCCGGCGGCTCAGTTAGCACACATGTCAAGATTGGGCAGCCCCTTTTTAGATAGTGCCGCAGTGCCCTCTGTGGATGCTGCCGCAGTGCCCTCTGTGGATGCTGCCGCAGTGCCCTCTGTGGAAAATGCAACACACCCCTAGATAAGGCCACAGTACCCTCTGTAGATAAGGCCACAGTGCCCTCTTTAGATAAGGCCACAGTGCCCTCTGTAGATAAGGCCACAGTGCCCTCTGTAGATAAGGCCACATGGCCCTCTGTAGATAAGGCCACAGTGCCCTCTGTAGATAAGGCCACAGTGCCCTCTGTAGATAAGGCCACAGTGCCCTCTGTAGATAATGCAACACACCCTAGATAATGCCAGTGTCCTCTTCAGATACTGTCACACACCCACTTGTAGATAATGCCACAGTGCCCTCTGTAGAGGCTTCCACAGTGCCCTCTGTAGAGGCTGCCAAAGTGCCCTCTGTAGAGGCTGCCCCAGTGCCCTCTGTAGAGGCTGCCCCAGTGCCCTCTGTAGAGGCTGCCCCAGTGCCCTCTGTAGAGGCTGCCCCAGTGCCCTCTGTAGAGGCTGCCCCAGTGATGTCAGGGGCTTGCCCAGAGCTGGAGTCCCAGGCAGAGCGCTAGTAGGCTCTTCCTGGGACTCCAGCTGTGCTCCTGACATCACTGGGACTCCTGCTCTGGGGAAGCCCCTGACATCATTGTCGATGTATGAACAGCGATGTCAGAGGCTTCCCCAGAGTCCCGGAGCAGAGCCGATAATAGCGCTCTGCCCGGGACTCCGCTCTGGGGAAGACCCTGACACACTGTCCATATATGGGCAGCGATGTCAGGGAATTCCACAGAGTCCCGGAGCAGAGCCGACACCAGCGCTCTGCTCGGGACTGCGGCTCTGGGGAAGCCCCAGACATCGCTATTCATATGTGGACAGCGATGTCAGGGAATTACACAGAGTCCAGGAGCAGAGCCGACACCAGCGCTCTGCTCCGCTCTGGGCAAGACCCTGACACACTGTCCATATATGGGCAGCGATGTCAGGGAATTCCACAGAGTCCCGGAGCAGAGCCGACACCAGCGCTCTGCTCGGGACTCCGGCTCTTGGGAAGCCCCAGACATCGCTGTTCATATGTGGACAGCGATGTCAGCGAATTCCAGAGTCTCGGAGCAGAGCCGATACTAGCGGCTGTGTCCCGCGGGCCGCAGATGACAGCCCCAGGGGCCGCATGCGGCACGCGGGCCGCGTGCTTGAGACCCCTGCTCTACTTGAAGTGGAGACAGCTATTCTGTGGGCAAAATAAAAAAAAGACGTCTTATCAAAAGCACTGGTGGCATATCATCACCATATGTGAATCGATTTGACCCTCGCTGATGTATGGCCACTCAGTAGGCCATTCTAGGCAATGGCTGTCTATGCACAGGCAGGAAAAAGCGATTTCTGTGGGGTTACTGCAGTCAGACCCCAGCCAGTTGGTGAATGGTGGCATATCCTAGCGATATGCCAACAATTTCTCTGATGAGAATAAGGAAGCAATAAGATCATAGACATTAATCATTAAGCTAGGTTACATTTTATTTCAGTATTAGTATTCACAAGTCTATACTCTCCTTTGAATTAAAAAGTCCCCAGACGCCACACACATTGTTAGCTGAACAGCCTTGGGATTCACATCTGGAGGAGACGGAAAGAAAAAAAAAAGTTTTGTTGAACTTATGGGAATATGACAATTTGTAGGAAAGTCCCATTTGCTTAAAATGATGTTGAGAGGGGTCTGCTTCTTAGGAAGCCAGTCAGTACAAAGACAGAGAAAGAAAAAAGATATATGTTCACCACAGTGAATACATAATAGCTCCCTAATGAGATCCATGTGGAGAAAGGCGCTGTACAAAAAACTTAATAAGAACAAGATTTCGGTTCTATATACTACACTCTGAATGCCTTTTCATCTATCAAGTTCATTAAAACAAGATTTAAGCTTTCTTCAGCAACAGTAATTGGGTTGCAAGCTCAACCATTTAAACTGTTAAACAAAACACACATATTGTGTTGGTGCATCTATTGTACTAGTTTACAGTTCTTTATATCAATAGCTAAATTATTAACCCATGTGGTTGGTTAATCATTTTTTAAGGCCATCCCCCCTAATTTTTGCTGCTTTTTTTTCATGACAAATAGGGCTTTATTTTGTAGCATTTTCATATATATCGTTTTCTTTTGTTTTTTTTTTTACATTAATGGGGCCAAAATGTGCAAACATAAAGAAAAAGGAAAGTATTTCCAGTTTTATTTCAGTAATTATTTTCTAGTATAATGTTACTTTAAAATAAATTCTTAAAATGGGTTTTTCTTTATGACACTTTGATATATTACATGAGTAGATTTGGTCATAAAGTGCCTGTACTTGCACCATGATACAAGGTGAACGGCATTACTTCAGTATTCACCTATCCATTTTCTACTCTGTTTGATCTGCACAATGTGGTGCCTTGAGTCAATTTTTTTCATTTTAGATTCACCATTTTTTTTTTTAGATTTACAAAGTTGTGGAGAAGTATAGATCTGGTGTGGTTTATAAAAAAAAAATCCAAAACTTTGAACATCCCACAGAGCACCATTGAATTACAACAAAATGGAAAGAATATGGCACAACTACAAACATGAAGAGAGTAGGCCGCCCACCAAAACTCAAAGGCCAGGCAAGGAGGGCATTAATTAGAGATTCAACAAAGACACCAACGATAATACTAAAGGAGGTCAAAAGATCCACAGCGGAAATCGCAGTATCGAACCATAGGACCACTATAAGCCATACAATCCAAGGGGCTTTAAGGAAGAGTTGCCAGAAAAAAAGTAATTGCTTAAAGAGGCTCTGTCACCAAATTATAAGTGCCCTATCTCTTACATAATGTGATCGGCGCTGTAATGTAGATAACAACAGTGTTTTTTATTTTGAAAAATGATAATTTTTGACCAAGTTATGAACAATTTAAGATTTATGCTAATTCGTTTCTTAATAGACAACTGGGCGTGTTTTTACTTTTTTCCAAGTGGGCATTGTGAAGAAAAGTGTATGACGCTGACCAATCAGTGACCAATCAGCGTCATACACTTCTCATTGTTCCAGCCCATTGTTAAATTGTTACAGTGTGATTGTGCAGAGAAAGAATCTGGGCTGGAACAATGAGAAGTGCATGATGCTGATTGGTCACTGATTGGCCACTGATTGGTCACTGATTGGTCAGCGTCATACACTTCTCTTCACAACATGAATATAAAGACTCAACAGGTTAAGTCGCAAGCTAGGTGCCACTAGCAAGTGTCCGAGCACCTCAAATGTATACTAATAGCATAGCAAACTTCATTGCATCATAGAAAACTTAGAGAAAAGGAAGTCATTACGCCACAAATATGTTAAAAAATGACAAATTTTATTAGGACATACAACACAAGATAATACATATGTAAAATTCAAAGGGGATCTGAAAAAAGAAGCAGTGTGGTAGCTTCAAACAAATGGAATTTAGGGTGTCCTGCCCACCAAAGAATTCCCTGGCAATTTATATATGTCTAACATAGACCACAAGTCAAACATCTAAATAATATAATAGTGGCGTATCTGCAGCCTGGTGGTAACAGCACAGGTACAAAGATTACGGGGAACACAAAGGTCAATCCATGACCGTGTGTTTCCAAAGTGCCCAATTTCAAGAGGTTACAAAGCAGATTACGCCATGGTAGCAAGGATAGATCAGGACCAGAGTGTCGTAGTCAGGCAAAAAATTGCCAGAAAAAAAGTCAAGTGTACAGAGCATGTATAGATCATAGTAGGTCTGTTTACAACGTAAGGAATATTATGGCAGGCTTGCCCATAGAGATAAATGTTGCGATGGCCCCACACTGCAGCCTGAAATGGTAGCGCCCCGACGCGCGTTTCGCCAGTCTAGCTTCCTCAGGGGGAAGTTCTCTTCACAAAGCCCAGTTGGTAAAAAGTAAAAACACGCCCAGTTGTCTATTAAGAAACTAATTGGCATAAATCTAAAATTGCTGATAACTTGCTCAAAAATGATTGTTTTTCAAAATAAAAACCACTGTTGTTATCTACATTACAGCGCCAATCAGATTATGTAGGAGACAGGGCATTTATAATCTGGTGACAGAGCCTCTTTAACCCCTTCCCACCGGATCACGTACAGTAACGTCATTAAAACTGGTGTCTTACCGCATTTTCACGTTACTGTACGTCATGGAGATGAAGCTGGTTCAGGAGCTGAGCCAGCGACATCACCACCGGGTGACAGCTGTATGTTACCTGAGCTAGCCTCCGATCCGACCGATAAACCCCTCACATGCTGCGTTCAATAGAGATCGCAGCATGTGAGGAGTTTATAGCCACCGGCACCCCAGCAACGTGATCGCTGGGTTGCCGGTGGCTGCAAAGGTGATCGGAGGGCTAATGCTTACCTCCAGGTCCGCCACTAACGGAATCCTCCTATGCCCCGTCGTCGGCGGGGCCCAGGAGGCTTCCGGTACCATCGGCAAGATGGCGCCGTCTCAGCTTCCGGCTCACGAGCTGAGCCGGCGTCATCAGCAGTGGGTGTCCACTGTATGTTACAGCGGACACCCCGATCTATCGCCAGGAACCGGAGCTAGCTCCGATTCCTGGCATTAACCCCTTCGATGCAGCGATCCATTGTGATCGCTGCATCCTAGAAGTTTGTAGAAAATCGGCAGCCTTGCCATGCGATGCTACTATGGCAACAGGAGCCCTAACAATGGACTCCTGTCTGCCATTACGTAAGCTGATTAGGCCCCACCCAGAGGCGGAGCCTGATCGGCTTGCTGTCAGTAAACAACTGACAGTTCCAATACATTGCACTACATAGGTAGTGCAATGTATTAGAACATCAAACAAACAGTTGGACATTCAAGTCCCCTAGTGGGAGTAAAGAAAAGTGTAAAAAAAAAGTGTAAAAAAAGTTAAAATAAAAGTTGTAAAACATACAATAAAAGTTTCAAGTAATAAAATAAAACACAATCGCCCTTTTTCACTTATCAAGTCATTTATTTTAGAAAAAAATAATAAAGCGATACATATTTGGTATCGCAGCCACTGTAACGACCTGAACTATAAAAATATTATGTTATTTATCCAGCGCAGTGAACGCCGTAAAAAAAACCTCAAAAACACTGCCATAATTACTGTTTTTTTGGTCACTGTCTTCCAAAATTTGAAATAAAAAGTGATCAAAAAGTTGCATGTATCCAAAAATGGTACCTATAAAATCTATACGTCGTCTCGCAAAAAACAAGCCCTCACACAGCTCCATCGACGAAAAAATGTAAAAGTTATGGCTCTCACAACTTGGCGACAGAAAAAATACATTATTTTTCCAAAAGTAATTTTATTGTGCAAAAAGTTATAAAAAAGTTCTATAAATTTGGTATCGCCGGAATGGTACTGACCCGCAAAATAAAGGTAACATGTCGTTTATAACGCATGGTGAACGCTGTATAAAAAAAAACAACTAAAAATCTATGGCAGAATTGCTGTTTTTTTTTGTCACCTGGCCTCCCAAAAAAAGGATAACAAGTGATCAAAAAGTCGCATGTACCCCAATATGGTACCAATAAAAGCTACAGCTCGTACCGTAAAAAAAGAGCCCTCATACCACTACGTCTATAAAAAAATAAAATAAGTTAAGGCTCCAATAATTCAGGAAAGAAAAATATCCAGTTGTGAAGGCCCGAGGGGAACGTTTCTTATGTTTCAAAAGGCGATGTATCAAGGCACTAAAATTAGGGAACCAGGAAGGAGAGGGCCCAAACATATCTGCTGGAAGCGACGGTGCCCGTATTCTACCAGGGCAACACTTTCCCGGCAAAATTCCCCAAACTGCAAAGGTGCGGAGTGTGGACCAAAAGGGGGATAAGGAAGGACATCTATCAGTGCGACACCGGCCTGTGCAGAAAGGATCGATCACAGCGTAACACACATCTATGGATCATTTTATTTATTTTTTTACCTTATTATTATACCACCTGACTATGCCCCTGATGTACTCTGCCCAGCTCAGATATGCCCCACATTATAAACGGAAACAACAGTGATACTCCAAACAAAACTATTACCAAGCAAATTCCACGCTCCAAAACCCAAATGGCGCTCCCACCGATCTGAGCCCTACAGTGTGCCCAAACAGCAGTTTACTTCCACATATATGGCATCACCATACCCGAGAGAACCCTTTTAACAATTTTTGGGTGTGTGTCCCCAGTGGCACAAGCTGGGCACGACATATTTGACACTGAATTGGCATATCTAGGGAAAAATTTTAATTTGTACCTTCTGCAGCGCAATCATTTATGGAAAAGACATGAAAATGCTCACTACACCTCTTAATAAATGCCTTGAGGGGTGCAGTTTCCAAAATGGGGTCACTTCTCAGGGGTTTCTTTTATTATTTCACATCAAAGCCTCTGCAATTGTGAACCAATACTTTATATGTCGCCAAATTAGGCCTCAATTTGACATGGTACTCTTTCACTCCTGAGCCCTGTCGAATGTCCAGGCAAAAGATTATGGCCACATGTAGGGTGATTCTAAAACAGGGAAACACTGCATAATAATTGAGAGCTGTCTTGTTATGGTGGCACAAACTGGGCACCACATATTGGCGTATCTAAGGAAAAATTCCCATTTTCATTCTCCCATATCGTGTGCACACGAATTTCTGCAAAACATCTGTGGGGTTAACATGCTCACTACACCCCTAGGTGAATACCTTGAGGGTGTTGTTTCCAAAATGGGGTCACTCCTGGGGGGGATCCACTGTTTTGGTCCCACAGGGACTTTGCAAATGCAACATAGCGACCAGAAACCAAATGCAGCAAAATCTGTACACCAAAAGCAAATGGTGCTCCTTCCCTTCTGAGCCCTGCCGTGTGCCCAAACAGCATTTTATGACCACGTGTGGGGTATTGCCGTACTCCAGAGAAGTTGCTTTACAAATGTTGGGGTTCTTTTTTTCCTTTATTTGTTGAGAAAATTAAATATTTGGAGCTAAAGCTACATCTTATTGAAGAAAAAGGATTTTTTTTATTTTCACTGCCCAATTCTAATAAAATCTATGAAACACCTGTGGGGGCAAAATGCTCACTACACCCCTAGATGGATTCCTCAAGGGGTGTAGTTTTCTCAATGGAGTAACTTTTTTGGGTTTTCACTGTTTTGGTCCCTCAGGGGCTTTGCAAATGCGACATGGCCTGCGCAAACCATTCCTGCTAAATTTGAGCTTCAAAAGCCAAATAGCGCTCTTTCCCTTCTAAGCTCCGCCGTGTGTCCAAACATCCGTTTATAACCACATGTGGGGTATTGTTTTACTCGGGAGAAATTTCTTTACAAATGTTGTGGTGCTTTTTCTCCTTTAGTCCTCGTGGAAATTAGAAAAAATCTATTTATAATATCTTTGAAAGAATGACGATTTTCATTTTCACGGCCTACTTCCAATAATTTCTGCAAAAAACCTGCGGGGTCAAAATGCTCACTATACCCCTAGATAATTTCCTCAAGGGGTGTAGTTTCCCAAATGGGGTCACTTTTGGTGGATTTCCCCTGTTTTGGCAACGAAAGAGCCCTTGAAACCTGACATGGTGCCTAAAATATTTTCTAATAAAAAGGAGGCCCAAAATCCACTATGTGCTCTTTTGCTTCTGAGGCCGGTTCTTCAGTCCATTACCGCACTAGGGCCACATGCGGGATATTTCTAAAAACTGCATCATCTGGGTAATAAATATTGAGTTGCGTTTCTCTGGTAACTTCAGTGTTAAGAAAAAAATTGATTAAAAATGAATTTCTGCAAAAAAAAATGAAATTTGAAAATTTCACCTCTACGTTGCTTTAATTCCTGTGAAACGTTTAAAGAGTTAAGAAACTTTCTAAATGCTGTTTTGAATACTTTGGTTTGAGGGGTTTTAAAATGGGGTGACTTTTTGGGGGTTTCTAATATATAAGGCCCTAAAAGCCGCTTCACAACTGAACTGGCCCCTGTAAAAATAGCCTTTTGAAATTTTCTTGAAAATGTGAGAAATTGCTGCTAAAGTTCTAAGCCTTGTGACGTCATAGAAAAATAAAAGGACGTTCAAAAAACGATGCCAATCTAAAGTAGACATATGGGGGATGTTAATTAGCAACAATTTTTTGTGGTATAACTGCCTGTCTTACAAGCAGATACATTTACATTTAGAAAAATGCTAATTTTTGCAATTTTTCAAAAAATTTTGTTGTTTTTCACTGGTAAATATTGAATTTATCGACCACATTTTTCCACTATCATAAAGTCCAACATGTCACGAGAAAATAATCTCAGAATCGCTTTGATAGGTAAAAGCATTCAGGAGTTATTACCACATAAAGTGAAATATGTCAGATTTGAAAAAATGGGTCTGGTCCTGAAGGCCAAAATGAGCTTGGTCCTGAAGGGGTTAAAGAGAAACATAAGAAAGCATGTTTTGAGTTTGCGAACAGCATGTAGCAGACTAAGATTAAACTTTTTGGCCATCATAGGAAACACTTATGTGTGATGCAAACCGAACACTTCCCATCACCCCAAAAACACCATTCATCGTCAGAGACTGGAAAACTGTTCAGGATTGAAGGAAAATTGGATGATAGTAAATACATGGCTGTTCCTGAAGAAAGCCTGTTACAGTCTACCAGGGATTTGAGACTGGGACGGAGGTTTACGTACAAGCAGGACGATGACCTGCTAAAGCTATACTGGAGAGGTTTAAGAGAAAACATCTAAATGTCTTGGAATGGCCTAGTCAAAGCCCAGACCTCAATCCATTCTGGAATCTATGACATGACCTGAAGACTACTGTACACCAACGCAACCCATCTAACTTGAAGGAGATGGAGGAGGTTTGCCTGGAAGAATGTGCAGCAATCCCAGTGTCTAGATTTGCTAAGATAATAAAGACATACCCCAAGAGACTTGCACTATTCACTTTCAGGGGGTGAATACTTATGCACATTAAAGTTCTCTGCTTTGGTACAATCCCCCCCAAAAAAATCAATTTTAATTCAAGCTTGTAATGCAACAAAACAGGAAAAACCCCAAGTGAGTTGATTACATTCACAAGGCACCGTATATGACCAAGTGGTGTAAGTAAGAGTGTAATATATTCATTGAAGCCCTTGAGGACCATCTTATTGTGTATTTAATTTCAAGCTTAACCTGCCTAAATGGGGAAAATCAGTGATATGTGTTACTGCTAGGTCTGTGCTAGGTCAATCCAGCAGCTCCCTTATATTACCTTTAAACCAGGTAGTTGACAGCACTGGATTAAAGATCAAAGTTTTAAGAAGTTGAATAAACATTTCAATTAATTTTTTCCTCTGAGAGATTATTAGTATTTTATTTCTTTCAATTAAATTAAACATCTGTAGGATCAAGTTGAAAGGATGGTACAAACGATGAACCCACCACTAAGGGTATGTTCACACGGCGGGGGTCCGTAACGGCTGAAATTACGGGGATGTTTCAGCCTGAAAACATCCCCGTAAATTCAGCCGTACCGGCATGTGCAGGCGCTTGAACGCCGCGTCAATTACGGCCGTAATTAGCGCTGCTATTCATTGGAGTCAATGAATAGCGGCTCCAAATACGGCCAAAGAAGTGACAGGTCACTTCTTCTACGCGGGCGTCTATTTACGCGCCGTCATTTGACAGCGGCGCGGAAATATACGCCTCGTGTGAACAGACAAACGTCTGCCCATTGCTTTCAATGGGCAGATGTTTGTCAGCGCTATTGAGGCGCTATTTTCGGGCGTAATTCGGGGCAAAAACGCCCGATTTACGTCCGTAAATAGGCCGTGTGAACATACCCTAACAGATCAGTACATAATGGACTGTTTTTCCCACACATTTCCATCTACTTACGATTCGTAATTGACCGCCTTCACACTTCTAATCATTGAGGCCACAAGGCTCAAACCCCACTGATCACATATTGATGGTCTATCCAAAGGAAAGGCCATCAGTTTTATATGCTGAAAAACACCACTAAAGGGGTTTTTCCACAAAGGACATTTTTCACCTATGTGCAGGATAGGTGATAAGTGTACTATCACTGGAGGCGCCACAACTGGTAGCTTCCCTGATCACCCAATTAAACTTTATTCATGCTCCATTCAATCTACTCCTCATCAGTGAGGAGAAACGGGGCCTCAAGACCCATGTTCTATTGATCAATTAGGGTATGTTCACACGCAGTGAGCAAAAACGTCTGAAAATACGGAGCTCCTGATTTTCAGATGTTTTTTGAACAACTCGCGTTTTTCGCTGCGTTTTTGTACGGCCATTTTTGGATCTGTTTTTCAATGGAGTCAATGAAAAACGCCTCCAAAACGTCCCAAGAAGTGTCCTGCACTTTTTTTGACGAGCCGTCATTTTACGCCCCGTATTTTGACAGCGACGCGTAAAATAAAGGCTCGTGGGAACAGAACATCGTAATTCCCATTGAAAGCAATGGGCAGAGGCGTATTAGGGGCGTTTTTTCAGGCGTAATTCTAGGCGTAAAATGCCCGAATTACGTCTGAAACCACTGCGTGTGAACATACCCTAAGGGTCCCGGCAGTGAGGGGCCAGCGATCATACATTTATTATCTATCCTGTGCCCTTTAAATCTGGAAACATAAACTTACTTATATTTATATTCTATCTAAATGTTCATTATTATTAGCTTGAATAGATTAAAACAAATTTCTTAAAGTACTAAAGTAAAAATAAATGCTACTATAAAGTTTAATGTAATATCCTTAACCAGCAAATCAGTATGGATCCTTAAACACGCAAACAATTAACCTTTAGTACAAATCTGAAGAGACCAGAAAGAGCACGTTTTTATTCCAAATTGTCATCAGGCATAAAAGGTTGTAGTCATTTTTTGAAGAAAGCATTGCACAATCCGAAGAAAATTACCAGTTAATATTAACTGTCACAAAAATGAAACCATTTTTACTATTGAATTTCCTCAAATGTGCAATGATCTGTATGTTTTAGCGTCATCAGAAACTGGCTACGGGTGGTTTCAACTACAAAATGTGGACACATATTTATATATATATAATGACATATCAAGAGAATGATAAAATTCAGGTTTCGATATCTTAGTAGAAATATATAAAAAAAGGTTCTTTGGTGATCTAAGTTTGGTTCTGTGTTCATGGGTCTTGGAGCCGTAATATGGATGCGAACGTGCAGCCATAATACAGCCCTCTGAATGCAGCCTAAGTGCAAAAAATATTACTGTCCATGATCCAGAAGTGTCTATAGGGCTGAGTCACAACTGCCATAATGTTCTTTCTGCACAGTGGTTGTGGCTGGGCAAGATACCACAGTGCTCTAGGCAAGCAGCATGATTCCCTAGGCTAGTTAATAATTCTACAGTACTAATGATTTGGAATTATCCCACTTTGATATTTAAATTGTATTTAACCAAACATTACTCTATGCAACGCAAAGCATATGTAATAATTTATTGCAAATAACACCTATTATGTTAGCTTGAGCAGACACTCAGACATTTACATTCAGAAATAAAATATATACTTATATATACACCTACAGTGAAGGAAATAAGTATTTGATCCCTTGCTGATTTTGTAAGTTTGCCCACTGTCAAAGACATGAACAGTCTAGAATTTTTAGGCTAGGTTAATTTTACCAGTGAGAGATAGATTATATAAAAAAAAAAACAGAAAATCACATTGTCAAAATTATATATATTTATTTGCATTGTGCACAGAGAAATAAGTATTTGATCCCTTTGGAAAACAAGACTTAATACTTGGTGGCAAAACCCTTGTTGGCAAGCACAGCAGTCAGACGTTTTTTGTAGTTGATGATGAGGTTTGCACACATGTTAGATGGAATTTTGGCCCACTCCTCTTTGCAGATCCTCTGTAAATCATTAAGATTTTGAGGCTGTCACTTGGCAACTCGGATCTTCAGCTCCCTCCATAAGTTTTTGATGGGATTAAGGTCTGGAGACTGGCTAGGCCACTCCATGACCTTAATGTGCTTCTTTTTGAGCCACTCTGTAAAGGATCTGCCAGGCACTATGCCTGGGTATACTCCCAGGATTAATCAGTCGACACCTGAGGCCAGACCTCTGAGACTGACACCTGCTCCCACCAATCAGGGTGGCAGGCTCAGGAGTGGGAGAGCCTATCGCGGCCTGGTCAGTCAGAGTTAGCTCCGCCCCCTGTCCATTTATACCTGCCGTTTTCTCTTCCTCCTTGCTTGTTATTCTCTTGGATTCCTGGCCCCACTGCTGCCTTGCTCCAGCCTGCTTCTGCCGTGCTTCTGCCTTGCTTCAGTTCCGTTTATCCTGCGTTGCTCTGCCCCTGGCTTGCTTCTGCTCCGTGCTCCCGTTTGTATACTCCACTACTTCCTGATCCTGACTGGCTCTTTCCCGCTCCGTTTCCTCGCGGCGTTCCGTGGGCTACTGTATTCCCTTGCGTGTTCCCTGTTTGTACCCCCTTGCACTTAGACAGCGTAGGGACCGCCGCCCAGTTGTACCCCGTCGCCTAGGGCGGGTCGTTGCAAGTAGGCAGGGACAGGGCGGTGGGTAGATTAGGGCTCACTTGTTCCCTTCACCTCCTTCCGCCATTACATAATAACAAGCCCTTACCTAGTCTACCATTTCTTCTACGCTGACGCTATAATGGACCCCCTTGAGACCCTAACCCAGCAGATGCAGGGCCTCTCCCTACAGGTCCAGGCCCTGGCTCAGAGGGTCAATCAGTCTGACGCTGCCTTTGTAGTACCCCTCACCTCACCTTTAGAACCCAACCTCCAGTTACCTGACCGGTTCTCAGGGGACCGTAAGACTTTTCTCTCCTTTCGGGAGAGTTGCAGACTTTATTTCCGCCTAAGACCTCACTCCTCAGGTTCCGAGAACCAGCGGGTGGGTATCATTATATCCCGACTCCAGGAAGGGCCCCAAGAGTGGGCCTTCTCCTTGGCTCCTGACGCCCCTGAACTTTCCTCCGTTGATCGGTTTTTCTCTGCCCTCGGTCTCATTTACGACGAGACTGACAGGACTGCCTTAGCCGAGAGTCAGCTGGTGACCTTACGTCAGGGTAGGAGACCTGTTGAGGAATACTGTGCTGATTTTAGAAAGTGGTGCGTAGCTTCCCGGTGGAACGACCCGGCCCTAAAGTGCCAGTTTAGGTTAGGATTATCTGACGCCCTGAAGGATCTGCTGGTTAGCTACCCCTCTTCTGACTCCCTAGACCAGATTATGGCCCTAGCAGTACGACTTGACCGACGTCTCAGGGAACGTCAGCTTGAACGTTTCAATGTTTTCCCCTCTGACTGCCCTGCGATTCCCCCCGAGGTCCCGTCTCCTCGCTCTTCCACGGAGGACTCGGAGGTACCTATGCAACTCGGGGCCTCCATGTCCCCTCGACAACGTAGAGAGTTTCGCAGGAAGAATGGTCTCTGCTTCTATTGTGGGGACGACAAGCATCTACTGAACACCTGTCCCAGGCGCAAGAATAAGCAGCCGGAAAACTTACGCGCCTAAGTGATCATCGGGGAGGTCACTTGGGCGCACAGGTATTTCCCGTTAATACTAAACGCAATAAGATTTTGCTTCCCTTTCAGGTCTCGTTTGCTGGCCGGTCTGCCACTGGCAGTGCCTTCGTGGATTCGGGCTCATCTGCTAATATCATGTCTGTGGAATTTGCTATGTCTCTAGAGATGCCTTTTATTGATTTACCTTATCCTATCCCCGTAGTGGGTATCGACTCCACTCCTCTTGCTAATGGTTATTTTACTCAGCATACTCCTGTTTTTTAACTCCGTGTTGGCTCCATGCATTTGGAGCAGTGCTCTGTACTGGTGATGCAGGGATTATCGTCCGATCTGGTATTAGGTCTTCCCTGGTTGCAGCTGCATAATCCCACGTTTGATTGGAATACTGGGGATCTCACCAAATGGGGTAGTGAATGCCTGATGTCATGTCTTTCGGTTAACTCTATTTCTCCCCGGGAGGAGGTAAACACGCTTCCTGAGTTTGTTCAGGACTTCGCTGATGTGTTTTCTAAGGAGGCCTCCGAGGTGTTGCCCCCTCATAGAGATTACGATTGCGCCATCGATTTGGTGCCTGATGCCAAGCTTCCTAAGGGGAGGATATTTAATCTTTCATGTCCTGAACGTAAAGCTATGAGGGAGTATATCCAAGAATGCCTGGCCAAGGGTTTCATTCGCCCCTCGACTTCTCCTGTAGGTGCTGGCTTCTTCTTCGTGGGGAAGAAGGATGGTGGTCTTAGGCCGTGCATTGATTATCGGAACTTGAATAAGGTCACAGTAAGGAACCAGTATCCCCTGCCTTTGATTCCGGATCTTTTTAATCAGGTTCAGGGGGCCCAATGGTTCTCTAAGTTCGATCTACGGGGGGCGTATAACCTTATCCGCATCAAAGAGGGGGATGAGTGGAAAACTGCGTTCAACACGCCCGAAGGTCATTTCGAATACCTAGTCATGCCCTTTGGGTTGTGTAATGCCCCTGCCGTCTTCCAGAATTTTATTAATGAAATCCTGAGAGATTACCTGGGTAATTTTCTTGTAGTGTACCTTGATGACATACTGGTGTTTTCCAAGGACTGGTCCTCGCACGTGGAGCATGTCAGGAAGGTCCTCCAGGTCCTTCGGGAAAATAATCTGTTTGCGAAGACCGAAAAATGTGTGTTTGGGGTACAGGAAATACCATTTTTAGGTCAAATCCTCACTCCTCATGAATTCCGCATGGACCCTGCCAAGGTTCAGGCTGTGGCGGAATGGGTCCAACCTGCCTCCCTGAAGGCGCTACAGTGTTTTTTGGGATTCGCTAACTATTACAGGAGATTTATTGCCAACTTCTCGGTCGTCGCTAAGCCTCTTACGGACCTCACTCGCAAGGGTGCTGATGTCCTCCATTGGCCCCCTGAGGCCGTCCAGGCTTTTGAGACCCTCAAGAAGTGCTTTATCTCGGCCCCCGTGCTGGTTCAGCCCAACCAAAGGGAGCCATTTATTGTGGAGGTTGACGCGTCCGAGGTGGGAGTGGGTGCCGTCTTGTCCCAGGGTACCAGCTCCCTCACCCATCTCCGCCCCTGTGCTTACTTCTCTAGGAAGTTTTCGTCCACGGAGTGTAACTATGATATTGGCAACCGCGAACTTTTAGCCATTAAATGGGCTTTTGAAGAGTGGCGTCACTTCTTGGAGGGGGCCAGACACCAGGTAACGGTCCTTACTGACCACAAGAATCTGGTTTTCCTAGAATCTGCCCGGAGGCTTAATCCTAGACAAGCTCGTTGGGCACTATTCTTTACCAGATTTAATTTCTTGGTTACCTATAGGGCTGGGTCCAAAAATATTAAGGCTGATGCTCTGTCACGTAGTTTCATGGCTAATCCTCCTTCTGAGAAGGATCCTGCTTGTATTTTACCCCCTGGTATAATTGTTTCTGCCACTGATTCTGACTTAGCCTCTGACATCGCGGCTGATCAAGGTTCAGCTCCCGGGAACCTCCCTGGGGACAAACTGTTTGTCCCCCTGCAATACCGGCTAAGGGTGCTCAGGGAAAACCATGACTCTGCTCTATCTGGTCAACCTGGCATCTTGGGTACCAAACTCCTCATTACCAGAAACTATTGGTGGCCTGGGTTGCCTAAAGACGTTAGGGCTTACGTCGCCGCTTGTGAGGTCTGTGCTAGGTCCAAGACCCCTAGGTCCCGACCTGCGGGCTTACTACGTTCCTTGCCCATTCCCCAGAGACCTTGGACCCATATCTCCATGGATTTTATCACCGATTTGCCTCCATCTCAGGGCAAGTCGGTGGTGTGGGTGGTAGTAGACCGCTTCAGCAAGATGTGCCACTTTGTGCCCCTTAAGAAACTACCTAACGCCAAGACGTTAGCTTCTTTGTTTGTGAAACACATTTTGCGTCTCCATGGGGCCCCAGTCAATATCGTTTCGGACAGAGGGGTACAATTTGTTTCCTTATTTTGGAGAGCTTTTTGTAAAAAATTGGAGATTGATCTGTCCTTCTCCTCCGCCTTCCATCCCGAAACTAATGGCCAAACGGAAAGGACTAACCAATCCCTGGAACAATATTTAAGGTGTTTCATTTCCGACTGTCAATTTGATTGGGTCTCATTCCTTCCCCTCGCCGAATTTTCCCTGAATAACCGGGTCAGTAACTCGTCAGGGGTCTCCCCGTTTTTCTGTAATTTCGGGTTTAATCCTAGGTTCTCCTCCGTTTCCCCTGGCGGTTCCAATAATCCCGAGGTAGAGGACGTTCATCGGGAACTGTGCACAGTCTGGGCCCAGGTTCAGAAGAACCTAGAGGCGTCCCAGAGCGTACAAAAGATTCAGGCTGATTGTAGACGTTCTGCTAACCCCCGGTTTGTCGTCGGGGATCTTGTGTGGTTGTCGTCGAGGAACTTGCGCCTTAAGGTCCCGTCCAGGAAGTTTGCTCCCCGATTTATTAGACCTTATAAGGTCATTGAAGTCCTCAACCCTGTATCCTTCCGTCTGGAGCTGCCCCCATCCTTTCGTATACACGACGTCTTCCATGCCTCCCTCCTGAAACGCTGCTCCCCGTCCTGGTCCCCCTCGAGGAAACCTCCTGTTCCCGTTCTCACCCCTGAGGGGGTGGAATTCGAGGTGGCCAAGATTGTGGACAGTAGGATGATCCAGGGCTCCCTCCAGTACCTGGTCCATTGGAGAGGATACGGGCCGGAGGAGAGGACTTGGGTTCCTGCTCGAGATGTTCACGCTGGGGTATTGATCAGGAGGTTCCACCTTCTCTTCCCCACTAAACCGGGTCCTCTTAGTAAGGGTCCGGTGGCCCCTCATAAAGGGGGGAGTACTGTAAAGGATCTGCCAGGCACTATGTCTGGGTATACTCCCAGGATTAATCAGTCGACACCTGAGGCCAGACCTCTGAGACTGACACCTGCTCCCACCAATCAGGGTGGCAGGCTCAGGAGTGGGAGAGCCTATCGCGGCCTGGTCAGTCAGAGTTAGCTCCGCCCCCTGTCCATTTATACCTGCCGTTTTCTCTTCCTCCTTGCTTGTTATTCTCTTGGATTCCTGGCCCCACTGCTGCCTTGCTCCAGCCTGCTTCTGCCATGCTTCTGCCTTGCTTCAGTTCCGTTTATCCTGCGTTGCTCTGCCCCTGGCTTGCTTCTGCTCCGTGTTCCCGTTTGTATACTCCACTACTTCCTGATCCTGACTGGCTCTTTCCCGCTCCGTTTCCTCGCGGCGTTCCGTGGGCTACTGTATTCCCTTGCGTGTTCCCTGTTTGTACCCCCTTGCACTTAGACAGCGTAGGGACCGCCGCCCAGTTGTACCCCGTCGCCTAGGGCGGGTCGTTGCAAGTAGGCAGGGACAGGGCGGTGGGTAGATTAGGGCTCACTTGTTCCCTTCACCTCCTTCCGCCATTACACACTCCTTTGTTGCCTTGGCTGTATGTTTCGGGTCATTGTTGTGCTGGAAGACCCAGCCACGAGCCATTTTTAATGTCCTGGTGGAGGGAAGGAGGTTGTCACTCAGGATTTGACGGTACATGGCTCCATCCATTCTCCCATTGATGCGGTGAAGTAGTCCTGTGCCCTTAGCAGAGAAACACCCCCAAAACATAATGTTTCCACCTCCATGCTTGACAGTGGGGACGGTGTTCTTTGGGTCATAGGCAGCATTTCTCTTCCTCCAAACACGGCGAGTTGAGTTAAAGCCAAAGAGCTAAATTTTAGTCTCATCTGACCACAGCACCTTCTCCCAATCACTCTCAGAATCATCCAGATGTTCATTTGCAAACTTCAGACGGGCCTGTACATGTGCCTTCTTGAGCAGGGGGACCTTGCGGGCACTGCAAGATTTTAATCCATTAAGGCGTAATGTGTTACCAATGGTTTTCTTGGTGACTGTGGTCCCAGCTGCCTTGAGATCATTAACAAGTTCCCCCCGTGTAGTTTTCGGCTGAGCTCTCACCTTCCTCAGGATCAAGGATACCTCACGAAGTGAGATTTTGCATGGAGCCCCAGATCGATGTCGATTGACAGTCATTTTGTATGTCTTCCATTTTCTTACTATTGTCTCCTTCTCACCCAGCATCTTACTTATGGTTTTGTAGCCCATTACAGCCTTGTGAAAGTCTATGATATTGTCCCTGACATCCTTAGAAAGCTCTTTGGTCTTGTTGTAGAGGTTAGAGTCAGACTGATTAATTGAGTCTGTGGACAGGAGTCTTTTATACAGGTGACCATTTAAGACAGCTGTCTTTAATGCAGGCACCAAGTTGATTTGGAGCGTGTAACTGGTCTGGAGGAGGCTGAACTCTTAGGCTGAGTTCACACAACCTATTTTCAGGCGTAAACGAGGCGTATTATGCCTAGTTTTACGCCTGAAAATAGGGCTACAATACGTCGGCAAACATCTGCCCATTCATTTGAATGGGTTTGCCGACGTATTGTGCAGACGACCTGTAATTTACGCGTCGTCGTTTGACAGCTGTCAAACGACGATGCGTCAATGGGCTGCCTCGGCAAAGAAGTGCAGGGCACTTCTTTGCCACGTAATTTGAGCTGTTCTTCATTGAACTCAATGAAGCACAGCTCAAGATTTACGAGCGTCTCAGAGCGTCTCAGACGCCTCGTAAATTACGAGGAGGAGCATTTACGTGTGAAACGAGGCAGCTGTAAACAGTCTGTCTTTTCACACGTAAATGCCTCTCATCGTGTGAACATACCCTTCATGGTTGGTAGGGGATCAAATACTTATTTCTCTGTGCACAATGCAAATAAATATATATAATTTTGACTATGTGATCTTCTGTTTTTTTTTAAATATAATCTATCTCTCACTGGTAAAATTAACCTCGCCTAAAAATTCTAGACTGTTCATGTCTTTGACAGTGGGCAAACTTACAAAATCAGCAAGGGGTCAAATACTTATTTCCTTCACTGTATATATGTCAGCAATATACGTTAGATTCTCCAAAACGAGTTTAGACATTGACAAATTACATCACAAACTGGGAAGTTTCATGTTCTTCACTAATCACTATCCTCAGAAATATACACTCAATAGTTTTTTCCCTGCATTGATTTAAGAAATCTGTGTACAAATCTGCAAAACATACCAAACATTTAATGCAACCTTAAAGGGGGTTGTCCACTTTGGACAATCTCTTTTTGTTAGAAGGGTCACCGCAATGATAAGCTGATCACAGGGTATCCTGCAGCTTTGACCACCAGCAATGAGCTTTAATCTGCCCAATTTGCCAGCAGCAACACTACAGGGGAATTAAAGCATTACAAATCAATGGGCTGTCCATGTAAGCCCTAGTTCACATCACGTTCGTAGCCTTCAATCGGAGGTATATGTTGGAAGGACTCCAACTGCAGGCTTCAACATATCCCACAGTATAGGCATACAGTGGGATAAGTCGCCCGAACCCCTCGGGCAGAGCACTACCTGAAGCGATGTGCCCGACGAAGCTCCTGATATTATGGTCCATATATGGATAGTAATGTCAAGAGCTACAACACTGAAGTTCCTGGCCAGAGCGTCGCAGCGAACTCCGGCCCTGTGGAAGCCCTTGACATCCCTGTCCATATATAGACAGTGATGCCGGGAGCTACCCTACGTATACATTTAGCATCCGTCACCCATAGGACCCCATGTAAAAAAACATAGATGGGAGTCCTGAAGCGGGGACCCCCTCCTCTATTAATTCCTAATTTCCTATTTAGGTATTTGAAAATGGTTTTCTAAAACAGACAAACTCTTTTTGAAAATAAATATGGTATAATTTTTTTTCTATATATGAAAGACTTTTAGTTGCTCTTTTTCCATCTCCATCTAACCTACTGATGAGAACAGAGGATAGTCCAGTGGAAAAGACAATGGGTATAAGTACTTAAGTTTTCTACGCCAGTTTTCTGGTGTAGAAAATGTGCAAATTTGCGCTCAAAATTGCGTGTTTTGAACCTTTATTTTTGCATTTCTAAATAGTGAATGGAGCTCAGCGAAACAGTGCCGCGGCCCGATAAATTTACTATGATTTATGCCAGAAATGTAAATTTTAATTATGGTTTCTGTAGCAGGTGCAAGTATTTCTGCGAATCTATTCAGATGAATTAAAAAGATTTTCAGTGGCAGGGAATTTCTGCAACAAAATCTTTGAGTGTCCTAAACTGTTCATAAAGTTAATCTTCAGGATTTTTGTGTTTCTTATGGCAGTACAAACAGATCTATCTCTCACCTACTTTTACATTTTTTATTCCACCAATAATAATTCTGTTTTAGTATAAGGCAGGGGCGTCGCCAGCATCAGACCCCTAGGGCCCAAGCCCCGGATCTTTGGGCGGGTGCCCCGGATCCCCAGGCGACTGCCGCTACAGTGGTCACAATTGCGAATGTGCAGCTGTTGCGCTTGAGACTGGGCAGCAGTTGCGTTTGCAACCGGGCAGCGGTCACGCTTGCGACCGGGCCGTGGCCCCTCGCACCGCGTCTACAAAAATAGTAACTAGTAATAGTAACTATGTAATAAAATACAACACCAAAAAAGAAGAACCCACGGAGTCTGTAAGTCAAAGTGTAAAAAACACAGTCTTTTTATTCCCAAAAATTATTACAATAGTTACATATACACAATTTTAAAAATGAATCACAGATAACAACAAGATCGCCAAGAAAGAGTAAGTGTACAGAACATGTTTGATTGTATCAATACAGATATTAATATGGGCCACAGAAAAAGTGCATAGTGCAAAAGAAGGGTCGAGCATAATGTGATTGCTCTAAGCTATATATGTTAGCCTATGTTATTAGGAAGTTATTTCAGAGAGTCGAATATAGAGCTCATACTATTAAGTACCATTAGATTTCCAAAAACCGATTATAAAGTGCTAAGTGCAAAGGTTTTACCGGAAAGGATCAAAAATGGAGGCTAAAGTACTGACCCATGTGGCTGGAACTCAGATAATGGCGACCTGCCCCAACACGTTTCGGCTTCCGCCTTCGACTGTGTTTTTTACACTTTGACTTACAGACTCCGTGGGGTTCTTCTTTTTTGGTGTTATATTATATAATAGGAGTACAGTCCTGTTATTTGGGAGGATTTATCATGTGAAATGATGCATGTGTATGCCCTATATATAGGTTCTATGTAATAAAATACACAGACCCCTGTTACTATAGTAATACCACCATACTTACCCTCCTTCCCGAGCACAGCGGAAGTCCTGACGTCTTCTCGCGACGTGACTTCACCGCGCTGTGTGCCACGTATGACATCACGACGCTGGATGGTGCCGAGAGATCCTTTGGACCCGGAGCCGAAGTGGACGGTAAGTGTAACAGTACTGCCTGCTGGGGTCTTGTATCTAAGCCTGCCTTGTGGTAGGCTTAGACACAGGGTATAACATACATTATTACACATGGACCCTGTATCTAAGCCTACCATATTGTGGGCTTAGATACATGATGTATGATACGGTCTGATGGGCCCTGTATCTAAGCCTACCACATTGAAGGCTTAGATACAGGGCCCCAGCAGACAGTAATCTTATACTGTATAAGATTACTGTCTGCTGGGGCCCTGTATCTAAGCCTAACATGTGGTAGGCTTAGATCCAGGGTCCAAGAGACAGTATCACACATGGGCCCTGTATCTAAGACTACCACATTGAAGGCTTAGATACAGGGCCCCAGCAGACAGTAATCTTATACTGTATAAGATTACTGTCTGCTGGGGCCCTGTATCTAAGCCTAACATGTGGTAGGCTTAGATACAGGGTCCAACAGACAGTATCACACATGGGCCCTGTATCTAAGACTACCACCTGTTTTACGACAGTTTTTTTTGTGTGTTTGTGTTTTTTACAGGTTCGGTCGCTGGAATACTTCGTAATCGAGGACTACTTCGATGATGGCTTTTTTTTATTTTCAATAAAATGGTTAATGAGGGTTGTGTGGGGGGGGGGTTTATTTCAATCAAATATTTTTTCTATGTCTTTGTATTTTCTTTTAAACTTCATTACTACCGCCTTAGTAATGGCCTCTGGCTGATTGACAGCATTAATTACAAAGGCAGGGCTTAATGATAGCCGGTGAAAAAGCTAACACTAACCCCCATTATTATCCCGGTACCCACCAGCACCCGGGGTACCGGGAAAACCAGTTATGATCAAGTACCCGACCATCTGTAGTGATGGTCGGGCACTGGGGCGGATGCAGGCTGGTATTATTAGGTTGGGAAAGGCCAAAAACAGTGGCCCTTCACACCCTGGCAATGCTAGGCTGCTGCTATGTTGTATCTGGATGGTTATCAAAAATGGGGGGGACCCCACATCATTTATTTTTTTTAATTGGGAAAAATCTGCGGGCCCCCCCGCCCATTTTTGATAACCAGCCAGATACAACACAGCAGCAGTCTAGCCTTACCAGGGTGGTAAGGACCAACGTTTCTGGCCTTTCCAAGCCTAATACTACCAGCCTGCGGCCGCCACAGTGAACGTCCATTACTACAGATGGTCAGGTACTGGATCGTACTCAGCTCTTTCTGGTTACCCTGGTGGCGGTGGGTACCGGGTTAACAATGGGGGTTAGTGTTAGCCTTTTCACTGGCTAACACTAAGCCTCGCCTTAGTAATGGACGTTGTCAATCAGCTATCAGCCACTACTAAGGCAGTAGTAATAAAGTTTAAAAAAAAATACAGGGACATAGAAAAAATATTTTATTGAAATAAAAAAAAACATACAATCCTCATTAAGCATTTTATTGAGAATAAAAAAGCCGTAATCGAAGAAGTCCACAAATCCGACATAGTCCAACAACTGGACCTGTAAAAAAAAACATTTTTTTAGTAACACATAAAAAAGAAAAGCAATTCTTAGACTTACCTTTCTTGGATCCAGCGCTGGAACCGCAATGTCAGCGATCTGGGACCTATATCTAATCTTATCATGTGTGATACTGTCTGCTGAGCCACTGTATCTAATCCGATCCAGAGCTGTAGGGTCATAGTGCTATACATATGCTGTGTCCTATATATATATATATATATATATATATATATAAGACAAAAAATAGGCAGCACTCCGTTCAGGTAGAGGTATAAAAAGAGGGTACTTTTATTGTCCCATAAACAGTGGCCACTGTTTATGGGACAATAAAAGTACCCTCTTTTTTCACCTCTACCTGAACGGAGTGCTGCCTATTTTTTGTCTTATATACCATTGGGATTGTGGTCTTATCCCGTTGGCTTGCACCCACAGCATACCGGTGCGGCTGGATCCATTTGTTTATATATATATATATATATATATATATATATATGTGTGTGTGTGTGAAGAAATGATCGCAGCACTCCAATAGGTTGATGTCAAACAAAAATGTGGTTTATTGTTCCATGTTTCAAAGGATAAGCTACGTTTCAGTCCTCTCACATGACCTTTTTCAAGCTCTTCTCTTCCACCTTATATATATATATATATATATATATATATATACACACATATATACACGCACATAAAGCATAAATAAACTTTTTTGGGGGGGTGAACATATGTTAGTACAAGGATACCTACTGCTGGGGCCCTGTATCTAAGTCTATCATGTGTGATGGCTTTGCTCCGGTACTCCAGCTCTGGGGAAGCCCCTGACATCACTGTCCATAAACGGATAGTAATGTCAGGGGCAACCCCAGAGCCAAAATCCCGGGCAGAGCGCTACTAGCACTCTGCCTAGGACACTGCTCTGCTCCTGACAACACTGTCCATATATGGACATTGATGTCAGGGGATTCACCAGAGACGGAGTCCCGAAGCAGAGCCACTAGCGCACTGCCTGGGACTCCTCTCCTCCCGATATCACTGTCCATATATGGACAGTGATGTCAGGGGCTTCCCCAGAGACGGAATCCCGGAGCAGAGCCGCTTGTAGCGCTCTGCCTAGGACTCCTTCTCTCCCTCTGACCTCACTGTCCATATATGGACATTGATGTCAGGGGCTTCCCCAGAGACGGAGTCCCTGAGCAGAGCCGCTAGCGCTCTGCCTGGGACTCCTACTCTCCTCCTGACATTACTGTCCATATATCAACAAAACAAATGCCTGGCCCATCTGGGTACTAAGTAAACAGCAGGTTTTCTCACCTATTATAAACCAGGGGAACAGTGTTCCTTGGATTAGGCTTTTCACACTATCCTTGTGTGGATTCCCAGTCTCTGACCCTCTCTGCAATAACTGCAGTGCTTTTATAGCTCAGGAACAAGCCCAGTAGCTTCACCTGAGCTAACTGGGCTAGAGGTGACACCTATACTGGTGTGGGGCGGGAAATTATATGTCCCAGGACCCATATTTAAGATAAAAATATTTTAGTTTAGCTCATTTGCAAAAACCAACAAAAAACATATTGCAAAAAACAGCCTGACTATTGCCAATAATAAAAGCTGTGATACATTGTTCAGGAACCCAACAGTGACAGATTGAAGTATATCTAGTCATTTACACATCAGAGCTAGCAGTCCAGTGCTTAGAAGGCTTCCTGTGTTGTGTTTCAAAAGTTCCACCACTATTTAAATAGCCCCTGGGCCAGCGATAACAAATGTCAAGAGCCTGTTCATTCATAAGAGTTTCAAGAGGTGGAGGCAGTGCCTGGGAGTACACACAGGAAAACTAGCAGGGAGTGGGAGTGACATAGGTGGGACTCGCATTCAGCACTCTGTTTTCCATACACCCCAGACATTATAGCACAGGCAGTCTCTGTGCTATCATCCCACAATCCATAATCCCAGCCCTAGGGTTGGCAGAGCAATCAATACTGAACCTGGAGCGCAAGTGATTTCTAATTCTAATATAAAGAAGGAGAAACCAAGAAGAAAGAAGTTGGTTCTCACCTTGTGCTTCACCCCTCTTGCCTAGATACTCAATCACACTTGGCAGTGCTATTTCTTTTAGTAGTGACCTAGAATTTGGAGAATCTAAATTCCTATTAACTATTCTTGTACAGCTCTACTGCATGCTCTACAATGATGTTCCAAGTAGTTTGCGGATCTGTTTCGCATTGACGGAATTGGGACTTATTAGAAAAAAGGAGACAGTTTGTCTGGAGGGACTTGGAGAAAGGGGAAACAAGATCTACAGACGTTTTACTTTCTGGCTTAAATCCTGGGTAGAAATATTGCAACGTGGATCACTAAGCACAGAGCTAGAACAGGTAAAGTCATGAAGTTTTTATTAGTCTACAAGTCAATGTTACATGTGTCACATTAGTCATTATAAAATGTTATGAGTTTGCTAACACTTCACAGATGTTGGATTGTGAGTGTTTTGATGTTGACAAGCTCTGATTTATCTCATGATCTATTATGTCTATTAACACAGAGCACCAGTTTAAAGGAGGATGGTTTTAATATATTACTGCAATATAACTATTGAATATTTAAATCTAATAAAATTGTTATGACTGCATGGAGTTCTATATAAATGTGTCAATTTGCAAAAATTGTTACGTTTAATTGAAATTCTGGAGCAATAGAAGCATTGCCGACTAGTTATATTTATGGCCATCTTTATGCACATAGCTAGGATGCCCTTCTGAGTGGTACATCTTCTAGCTGCTTAAATGCAAATATCATGTAGTCACTGAAGCGTCAGTGACAGATTTCCTTCCTCACTCATTCCACAAGTGTGCATGAATATTCCATTGTGCAACTGTCGTTCGAGCTCCTATGAGTACTAAGATTTATAGGTTTGTTACATATGTAACCTATGTTGATGGTCACTGTAGACTATAGATGTCCTTCAACATTCTCAACAGGGGGATAAATGATTGAGGATAGCTGTAGCTCCTCCGTGCATGTTGTGACTTGAGGGTATTGAAATATTAAAGAATATTAGATAAAAAAATGATTTATCTGCATTGAGTCTCCATGAGACTCATCCACCCACATTGTAAGAACCTCTAGAGAGTTGAGTCTTCCATAGTTTGGCGCATATTTTACAATTATTTTCTCCACTGATTCTCAAAGATGCAAATCAGTCTAATTCCAGCGAATCCGTTGAATTGATTCTCCCATCTTATAGAGATGACCATATATTTATTGCAATGTTTATCACCATTGATTATCCAAATGGTGAATTAGACTTATATGGTGCAACTATTGAACCTGGAGAAATGTTTTACTTTACAGTATGTTAGTTGAGTTTATCTGTGCAAGAACCATTAAACAATATAACCTTTCGGGGGTATTTAAGGAGAGGAGTCTGCTCTGCTAAGGCAACTTCAAGGTTCCTCATCCTTGGCTGTGATTTAGTGCTAATGTGCTCAGTGTGTTGACTTTGATGTAGTGTGGTCTTTGATGTCTGTCTGCTGCATTTTAAACAATTTTATTTGCGTCTTTCCGCAGTTTGAATAAAGGCAGCCTCACGCTCCACCACACGTTCATTGCCTGATCTTTGTAGTGGTTGACTGTTTCCCACTATTAACCATCTCTCTCCAGATGTGTGTAGAGAGGCTGCAGCGTGTTACTACTAGTGCCACCTACTTGCCATATGAAAACCCTGCAGCTATTCATGCAACTAATCTGGACACTATGTATGATTAGTACATCTATGGTGAATACAGGGGCATAACTAGGAAAGACTGAGCCGCATAGCAAACTTTTGACTGAGCCTCCCTCCCCTAGGTGCCACACACAGCCCCCCATTGTAGATAGTGCCCCCCTGTAGATTGTACCATACAGCCCCCCTGCAGACAGTGCTATACAGTCCCCCTGTAGACAGTGCTATACAGCCCCCTGTAGACAGTGTCACACCCCACTTGTCGATAGCTCCCCCACCTCCCCTTTGTAGATAGTGCCATACAGCCCCCTGTAGATATCGCAATACAGCCCCTTGTAGATATCGCCATGCAGCCCCCCTGTAGATATTGCTAAACCTGCCCCCTGTAGCTATCGCCATGCAGGCCTCCTGTAGATAGTGCCATGCAGCCCCCCCTGTAGCTAGAGCCATACAGCCCCCCTGTAGATAGAGAAATACAGCTCCCCCTATAGATAGCTCCATACAGCCCCCTGTAGATGGTGCCATACAGCCCCATATAGATAGCGCCATACAGCCCCCCATAGATATTGCCATACAGCGCCCCATGTAGATAGCCCCATGCAGCCCCCCCTTTAGATAGCACCATACACCCCACCTGTAGATAGTGCCATACAGCCCCCCTGTAAATATTGCCATACAGCCCCCCTGTAGATAGCAACATACAGCCCCTCCTGTAAATAGCGCCATAAATCCCCCCTGTAGATAGCGCCATGCAACACCCCCTGTAGAAAGCAACATACAGCCCCCTCCTGTAGATAGCACCATATAGTGACCCCCCTCCTGTAAATAGCGCCATATAGTGACCCCAATCAAATAAAACATCATACTCACCTAGGCCCCGTCCCTGCGACAAATGTAGCGAATCAACGGTGATGGGATCCTTGCGTAGGCCAGCGTGATCCAGTGACCTCTCTGCTCTGCCATAGTGTTCAATAGTATCTGCGTCCTGAAGACGCAGATACTATTGGTTATGGCGTGGCTAGCACTGTAGCAGTCATAGCGGCTGCTAGCGGCGCCACAGTGCATGGTGGGCCTGTGATGGCGGGCGGCACGGGCCCCATCTTCCTGCAGGCCCCATAGCAGCCACTATGGCTGCTACAGAGGTAGTTACGCCACTGAGTGAATATACTACATTTTCTGTACCATATATGGTCTAATGATTATTATTGTTATTATCAATAATAATAATAATTATTATTATTATTATAGGAAATGTCATTTTTTTCTATTGAAAAAAAAGCTTATTCTTTATTTGAAAAAAAAAAAAAAAAAGTCATGAATATACGGCAAATCGTACTATATTTTCCATAGTATACCTTATCTTCAATCAGTGCTGCAAATTGGCCAGACCATCTAGAAAAAGGGCACAAAGACAAAAATTTTCAAACTAGTTCCAACATGAGCATCGGTTTTCTAAATGTAGTTATGCTTAAAAAAGTTTTTACATTTTATGTAAATAATACTTATTCACTGTATAATGAAATGCTATGCAACCAGTGAGTATACTTTGTCATTCAGTGCCTCACAGTTTGCAACATATCTGTTAGGCCTCATTCACATTACATTTTTTACCCTTCCTTTCGCGTGAAAACTCCCAATGTAAATGCTAAACGTGTCCATAGGGCTCCATTAGCTCAACAAAAGCTAAAAGAGTGTAATTTTGGCCTTTATTGGGCTGGTATATGTGGGTATACTTCTTTATTGGAGAATGGAATGACGCAGTAGACTACACTATTCAATCCTGAGGCATCCCGCTAAAAAAAAATGTGTATGGCATTCATCAGAGGTATACGTTAAACGTATACCTCGAAGAGCTTCCCCAGGGTCGGAGTTCTTGGGCAGAGAGTCAGGTAGCGCTCGGCCCGGTGATTCCGACCCTAGGGATGCCCCTGACCTCAATGTTTATCCATGGACAGTGATGTCAGGGGCTTTCAACTACGGAGTCCCCAGCCAGAGCATAGGTAGGACTCTGGCCGGGGACTAGGGGACTGGAGAAGCTCTTGAAGTCACTGTCCATATATCGACAGTGATATCAGGGGCTTTCAACTATGGAGTCCCCAGTGAAAGCATCGGTAGCGCAATGGTCGAGGACTCTGGGACCTGAGAAGCTCCTGATGTCACTGTCCGTGGATGGACAATGATGTCAGGGGCTCCTTCAAGAGCGGAGTTCCCGGCCAGAGTGTTCTCGACACTCTGACCAGGGATTCTGGCATCTCAAATCACCTGACGTCACTGTCCATATATGGACAGTGATGTCAAGGGTTTTCCCAAGACAGGACTTCCCAGTCTAGAGCGCTTGCATTGCTCTGGCCAGGGACTCCATAGCTGAAAGCCCCTGATATCTAAGACGATATATGGACAGTGACGTCAGGGGCTTACCTGGGCACAACACTTCAAGGCAATGTATCGCACTGCATGCCTATACAGTGGGATTCGTTGACAACTTTCATCGCAGATATACGTTGGGACTCTCGACGTATATCTCCAATGGGAGAAAAATAACGCAATGTGAATATGGCTTTAGCTGTCAGTAAATGGAAATGATCTTGTCTTTTATTCAGATTCTGAATGTTCTGCCCACACAGTAAAATATATCAGTAAATGTACCAAAGCTCTATTTTGTAACAAGCCCTATCTGTTTGAGCTGCACTTTTTCCAGAATAGGTTATGGAATGGTAACAGTGAACATTTGAATTCTCTGACAGCAAGAGGAAATCTTGAAAACTAGAGAAATATTTAATGAACAATCTCATATACACTGTATGAACTAAAGTATTAGGACACCTACAGGTGCTTTTATGACATCCATTCTGAATTTATAGGCATTAATAAAGCATTTGTCCCCCCTTTGTTGCTAAAACAGCTTTCACTCTTCTGGGAAGGCTTTCTGCAAGATTTTGGCCAGTGTCTGTGGGAATTTTTTTCCATTTAACCAGAAAATAAGTTTTGAGGTCAGAACCTGATGTTAGATGAGGGGACCGGACTCTTCACAGGCCAGTCGAGTTCTTCCACACCAAACTCACCCAACCATACTTTTATGGACCTTACTTTGTGCACTGGGGCACACTCATGCTGGAACAGAAAAGGGCCTTCCCCAAACTGTTGCCACAAAGTTGGATGCATATAATTGTCCAAAATGTCTTGGTTTGTTGAAGCATTAGCGCAGAGCCGGCTCCAGGTTTATGTGGACCCTTGGGCGACACAGACTTAGTGTACCTTCCTGCTCTGCCATAGCGTTCAATAGCATCTGCGTCCTTAGGACGCTGAATCTATTGAATGTGGCGTCGCTACTGCTGTAGCAGCCATAGCGGCTGCTAGCGGGGCTACTGGGCATGGTGGGGCCTATGACGGTGGGCGGCACTGGCCCCCTTATGCCCCATAGCGGCTGCTGAAAAGGTTTTTTACTCTGCTTCCTATACAGGGGCTCCCTCTAGAAGCAGAATTCCCGGGAAGAGTGTCGGCAGCGCTCTGGCCGGGGATTCCACTTCTGTAGCAGCCACGACGGCTGCGTCCGCACCCGACGGCTGAGTGGGCTCCCCGAAGGGCAGTGGGCCCCGGCACTTGCCCGAGTTCGCCAGGTGCTGACACCGGCCCTGCATTAATGTTACCCTTCACTGGTTCTATGGGGCCTAGGCCAACCCCTGAAAAACAACCCCATAGCATTATCCTATCTCCACCAAACATTACAGTTGGCACATTGCAGTTAGGCAAGTAATATTTTCCTGGCATTCGCCAAACTCAGACTCGTCAATCAGACTGCCAGACAGAGAAGTGTGATTTGTTACTCTGCAGAACACGCTTCCACTTCTCCAGTGGCGGAATGCCGTACACCACTTCATCCGACGCTTGGCAATGTACTTGGGGATGTAAGGTTCGCAAGCAGCTACTCGACCATTGAAACCTATGCCAATAAAGTTTGCGGTACATACAGTGAAGGAAATAAGTATTTGATCCCTTGCTGATTTTGTAAGTTTGCCCACTGTCAAAGACATGAACAGTCTAGAATTTTTAGGCTAGGTTAATTTTACCATTGAGAGATAGCTTATATAAAAAAAAAAAAAACTGAAAATCACATTGTCAAAATTATATATATTTATTTGCATTGTGCACAGAGAAATAAGTATTTGATCCCTTTGGCAAACAAGACTTAATACTTGGTGGCAAAACCCTTGTTTGCAAGCACAGCAGTCAGACGTTTTTTGTAGTTGATGATGAGGTTTGCACACATGTTTGATGGAATTTTGGCCCACTCCTCTTTGCAGATCATCTGTAAATCATTAAGATTTTGAGGCTGTCGCTTGGCAACTCGGATCTTCAGCTCCTTCCATAAGTTTTCAATGGGATTAACGTCTGGAGACTGGCTAGGCCACTCCATGACCTTAATGTGCTTCTTTTTGAGCCACTTCTTTGTTGCCTTGGCTGTATGTTTCGGGTCATTGTCGTGCTGGAAGACCCAGCCACGAGCCATTTTTAATGTCCTGGTGGAGGGAAGGAGGTTGTCACTCAGGATTTGACGGTACATGGCTCCATCCATTCTCCCATTGATGCGGTGAAGTAGTCCTGTGCCCTTAGTAAAGAAACACCCCCAAAACATAATGTTTCCACCTCCATGCTTGACAGTGGGGACGGTGTTCTTTGGGTCATAGGCAGCATTTCTCTTCCTCCAAACACGGCGAGTTGAGTTAATGCCAAAGAGCTCAATTTTAGTCTCATCTGACCACAGCACCTTCTCCCAATCACTCTCAGAATCATCCAGATGTTCATTTGCAAACTTCAGACGGGCCTGTAAATGTGCCTTCTTGAGCAGGGGGACCTTGCAGGCACTGCAGGATTTTAATCCATTACGGCGTAATGTGTTACCAATGGTTTTCTTGGTGACTGTGGTCCCAGCTGCCTTGAGATCATTAACAAGTTCCCCCCGTGTAGTTTTCGGCTGAGCTCTCACCTTCCCCAGGATCAAGGATACCCTACGAGGTGAGATTTTGCATGGAGCCCCAGATCGATGTCGATTGACAGTCATTTTGTATGTCTTCCATTTTCTTACTATTGCACCAACAGTTGTCTCCTTCTCACCCAGCCTCTTACTTATGGTTTTGTAGCCCATTCCAGCCTTGTGCAGGTCTATGATCTTGTCCCTGACATCCTTAGAAAGCTCTTTGGTCTTGCCCATGTTGTAGAGGTTAGAGTCAGACTGATTAATTGAGTCTGTGGACAGGAGTCTTTTATACAGGTGACCATTTAATACAGCTGTCTTTAATGCAAGCACCAAGTTGATTTGGAGCGTGTAACTGGTCTGGAGGAGGCTGAAATCTTAATGGTTGGTAGGGGATCAAATACTTATTTCTCTGTGCACAATGCAAATAAATATATCTAATTTTGACTATGTGATTTTCTTTTTTTTTTTTATATATAATCTATCTCTCACTTGTAAAATTAACATAGCCTAAAAATTCTAGACTGATCATGTTTTTGACAGTGGGCAACCTTAAAAAATCAGCAAGGGATCAAATACTTATTTCCTTCACTGTAGTTCTTGTGCTGATGTTTACGCCAGAGGAGGTTTGGAATTCTGCAGTTATTGAGTCAGCAACTTTTATGCACTATGCACCTCAGCACTCGGCGACCCCTATCTGTAAAGTTACATGGTCGTGGCTGAGTTGCTGTGTTTCCTAAATTCTTCCACTTTGTAACAATGCGACCCACAGTTGATTGTGGAATATCTAGGAAAGAAGAAATTTCACAAGCTGACTTGTTACAACGGTGGAATCCTATTACAGTACCACGCTCTAATTCAGTTACCACTTTAGAACGACCCATTCTTTCACAAATGTTTGTAAAGGTGACTGCATGGCTAGGTGCTTGATTTTATAGACCTGTGGCAATGCGAGCGAATGAAACACCCAAATTCAATGATTAAGAGGTGTGTCCCAATACTTTTGTGCATATAGTGTACATAAACTCTGATATTTTTTTAGGCCCCTTTAACACTGCAGCATTTTGCATCAGTATTTAGACCGACGTCCATAACACTAAAGAGGTGCAAATCTTTCCATTATACTTTCCTCTGTTTATGTGCCACTTCTGATTTTGGCTTCCAAAGACTAAAGTAAAATACTGACCAAAATACTCCCGAGTGAACGTCACATCTGACGTTTTTGTGGCAGCTTTTGATCCAGTTTTTTGAGCCAAACACAGGAGTGGATACAAAAGAGAAAACACAAATCAGGCTTTCCTTTATACTTTTGCTTTTTTTTGGATCCACACCTGTGTTCAGTTAAAAAAAACTGCCACAAATATTGCATGTGCGATCCTGGACCTAAAAGGTCATTTTTTGAATATGGCATATATTGATCTTTGGTGACATATCCATTTATAAGGCTGGGAAATTTTTAGGACATTATCCTGGTTTCAAAATTGCCTTGCCCTTTTTGTATGTACAAGTTTATTATTTATTTTTCTATTTCAGAGACTTATCTAGCTTCCACCAACATACTCTGCAGAGCAGAAGTTCTCCTCTCTCTCTGTCCCCATTGGGCATTACAACATAAATTCCCTGACTGTATGTTTTTTGGTGGGAGGAAATCAGAGTACTCAAAGGAAACGCACACAAACATGGGGAGAACATACAAACTCCCCACAGATGTTGGCCTTGGATTTGAACCAAGGACCACAGCGCTGCAATTCAATTGTACGGACCACTGAGCCACTGTCCCTATTGCCCTTTTATTTTAAATTTCTCTTCACAGACACCATATTGATCATCTGATTGCTGCCGACATTGTTCTCAAGACCCCAGCTGATTTTGCAGGGGGAAGTTGCCTTCGGTTGATCAAAGCAGTCGCTGCAGGGAAAATGTAGTATTACATGCCAGCCATTGAGATAAAAGGCCATAATAGGACGTATGGACCGGGGTTGATCCGGTTTGGGACAAGTCCGTTACCAAATTAAGGCATGTCTATCAGTGGTCTATGGGTAAGGCTGTATGGTGACTGTCATTGCCTGATAAGGTATGACCATGTATCCTCTTGTATCTCAAGGACAATGCATTGTATTGCCATTGTCAGATTTAGGTATTGTCCAACAGTGTTGGAGTCGAAACAATCTATACAAGTGAAGAAATGTGTGGTGGGGGGGTCTTAAAAAAGGGAAAGACATGGTAACGAATACGATGTTTTCTTCTATTTTTTTTACAATCCCGATCTGGAATTATCTATGTAGATTTATCTATGTTCTTGCTTTTATTTATATAGTATTAATTAGTATTTTGTTATTCATCATAGAGTAGCAACTTTAGCTGTCAGTGTTCCAGTGCACTTTAGGTTTTATGACTAGCATCAAAGCATGACCTGTTGCTCTTGTACTTTCCCTCCTCTTCCAACATACAATGTCACTTTCTCAGACAGCGATATCCTGTTGCCTGCATGCTAGGTTTAAGGTCAAGTAGTCACAAGCATCTTATAGCCTGGAGCATCTACAATCAATTCTTCTTCTGTAGTATGTTACTGCCATCAATGTGTATTTCCTGGTTTACACTTCAGTTTTCCAAACTCAGCTTTAGTGTAGCCAATGTCCCATTCGTGGCTTTTTGATTGTCATGGACATAATTAGAAATTTCAGCTATCTAATAAACATCAATGATAAAAAAAAAAAATAGGCCAAATACACATATGTCTTGCTTTACACCGTAGCTGAATTACCAATTTACCATTTTCTTTACCATGATAAACTGTTACGCCACACGCCTACACCCAATATTTTACACTATGCCCAGTAAGACTCTGTTAGCACTGCCACTGGAGTCTCCGTCTGCAGATTTGATGGCTAATACAGAGTAGCATAATAGCGTATGCTACAACTGTACACCAAATATACTTTTATGGGCACTGATAATGGCAACCTAATTCAAAGGTTGTGTGGGTCTGTAATATATTACTCTCCATGAGCTATTAGACCATACTTGCCAACTTTGTAGGAATGTTCAGGAGACTTTTGAACAAAAGGGGATATCTCCTGCACTCCCGGAAGAGCAAGCAAATCACACAGGTGCCCCACATTCCGACAATACACATTCTTCTCCTAGGAACAGGGAGACTTGAGTATCTGCACATCTGCTCTAAAGACTGTATTATTTTGGGGGTCTGGGATCTGTATTGTGGGGGTCTGTATTTATTTTGGACGTCTGGTCTGAGGTTGGTATTCAGGGATTTGGTCTGTATTTATTTAGGGGGTCAGTTATTGGGTCTGTATTAAAGGGGTCTTCGGTCTGTATTTGGGTGGTTTGGTGCTTTTATTTGTTTAGGGGTTCTGGACATGGGTCAGTATTTATTTAGGACTTTTGGTTTCTGTATTCAGGGGGCCTGTATTAGTGTAAGAGGTCTGGTCTGAGGCCTGTACTTGTTTAGGTTTCTGGGGTCTGTATTAAATTAGGGGGTCTGGGGTCTGTATTTATTTTGGGGTGTGATGAAGGGGGTATTTTGAACTACTTGTGATTTAAAGGCTGTAATTTGGGGGTGTATCGTAAATTGGTGGTAAATAAGGAAAAACATTTCAGAATCTCCCTAATGTCCCTTCTTAAAAGTTGGCAAGTATGTCTTACAATTAAATAAGTATTCGGCATTGTATAGAGCAGTTACGCCATGTTTTAAAAAGTCATTGTGTCAGGTGATATGGTGACAAAGTAGTGATGGCTGCTGTCATTGACAGCAGCCAATTACTACTAACTGCTGGGGGACCAATCAGAGCGGTCCTGCCCCAGCAATCGCTGTGATTGTTCAGTCAATGCTGACTGACCAATCACAGTATTTTAGCTGTAAAATTAGTGTATGTACAAGAATCCCATTCTGTAACCCTCCCATTTGTTCAGAGAGCTAGTTGAGAACTGGTGCTTTGTGCTGATTGGTGATCAGAATTGTTAGTTCACAAAAAAAGTTAGACCTACAGCTACCTAATACCCCATCATCTTCCATACCCTATACCACTGCTGTTTTGCGGGATCAGTGTGTTTTTTTTCCTCTGCGATCATCCTCATCATCTCCCTGTAATCCCCCCCCCTGTGATCACCTCCCTTTGATCATCTCCTTGTGATTACATTCGCCTCACCCCCATCATCACCATATAAGCACATTCCAGTGAATTCTGCATGCCATTACCTCCACTATTTCCCCCCTGTGATTATATTCTAGTGATCCCTGCATGCCATTACCCCATCATCTCCCTGTGATTACCTCCTTTGTAATGTAGTACTAGTAATAGTTTTGTACAACATAATTTTTAGTACAGAATTAGTACGCCATTGCAGAATTTTTAGTAAGATTTATACACCAGTAGTTCATTTTTGTAGTACAATTTGTGCTCCAGTAGGTAATTTTTAGTACTGAATTTGAACACCAATAGGTAATTTTTAGTATAGAATTAGTACATCAATAGGTAATTTTTAGTATAGAATTAGTACATCAATAGGTAATTTTTAGTATAGAATTAGTACATCAATAGGTAATTTTTAGTATAGAATTAGTACATCAATAGATAATTTTTAGTATAGAATTAGTACATCAATAGGTAATTTTTAGTACATGTTGCACAGCAGTAAGTAATTTGTCGTACATAATTCGTATGCCAGTTGGTACTTTGGAGAAATTACTCTACAGAATTTGGGGTGTTTTTCTCTCCTTTAATCCTCGTAGAAATGAAGCATTTTGGGTTAAATGTAAAAAAAATTTGGGCAAGCATTAACAAATGGGTGTTACAATTTCCCTTGTCACAGGGCTGTGTCCCTACATACTAATAGTATCACACTGTGCTGGGACACATCCTCCTGACAAGGGGAATTTTCTATCAGTCCTGGACTGCAGAAAGACTTTTTGTGAAATACAAGGATTTCCTATAATAAACATGTCAGGAGAGATTACAGATTCTCTATAAATCTAGTGACTCACAAGTGACGACGTCTCAGATTCTAGTATTTTTTTCCTCTTTTCTTCTCCTTCCGGTCCATGGCGACTTCTCCCGGCCATGACCCATTTCTGCAGAATTTGCCACTCAGATGTCTTTGGCTCCTCATTTTTCCAACATTTCGACACCTATAAACGAAGATAAAGTTATCATGGTGCCACATACTGTGCCCCTAAATATAATAGCACCAAACACTGCACGCCTGAATATAGTAATACCATACACTGTAAAACAATATATTTCAGAATTACTTGTATAAGTAAAAGCATTTCAGTTATTACCACATGTCACATTTGGAAATAGGGCTGCCTCCTAAAGTCTAAAACGGGCCGCATCCTCAAAGGGGTTAAAATAATAAATTAAATGACTAATGAAGATATAAACTAAAATATATAAGCATATATATATTTTATTTTTATAAACATCTTCCACTAGTTGAAAGAAGAATTGAAAAGAAAGAGGTTTGTCATGAAGCAGGTATCAAGTTTCCAATTGCTCACAGCTTACAACCCGACTTCCTGTCAGCCCTTCCTAGCCGGAGCTCTTGCCATAGGACATAGGACATTTAACCAGTTTTGTTTTGAAGCTCTAATAATTAGTTTTTTATTTCTTATTTAATGTTTTTTGTATTTTCCAGATGTCATAGCTTTTGTACGGAAACATCAGATTAACTCATTTAATGTAAAGAATGCATTATCTGCAATTTCTGAATATATTTCCACTTCTAATATTTTTCTAGATCTTCTTAAGTGTCACAGTAGTTCTGACAGTTCTTAAATTTGATTCATAGGGCTTAGAATTAGCGTTACATCGAATTTTTGAGGTCTTAGAAAAAAGTGAATGTTAGGCCTCATGGCTCTATGGGGCCCTACTGAACCTCTGTATGCCTTCGATTTCAAACAGACCTTTTTATCTGATGGATTAATAATGGATGCAATATTAGGCAGGATTCACACATGCAGTGTTTGATGCATTTGTTTTTTAAATCTAACAAACTGGGTCAATACAACAGAAACAATGAATATGAGTCTTTTCTTTGTTTCATTCCTTTTGACTCCACTCCTGGCTTTGCTCACCTATCCATTGTAGACGCTTTCAGTGGTGGACAGGGCTTAGCATGGGCACTGTGACCGGTCTGCAGTTACACAACCCCGAATGTAGCAAGCTGTGATGCATTGTGTATTCTGACACCTTTCTATCATAGCCAGGATTAACTTTTTCAGCAATTTGTGTCACAGTAGCTCTTCCGTGGGATCAGACAGATTGGCGAGCCTTCGCTCCCCACACGCATCAATGAGCCTTGGACACCCATGACACTGACGCCGGTTTATGGGTTGTCCTTACTTAGGCTACTTTTTATAGATACTAACCACTGCATACTGGGAACACCCAACAAGACCTGACGTTTTGGAGATGTTCTGACCCAGTCTTCTAGCCATCACAGGTTGGCCCTTGTCAAAGTCACTAAGTTCCTTACACTTGCCCATTTTTCCAGCTTCTAACACGTCAACTTCAAGAACTGACTGTTCACTTGCTGCCTAATATATACCATCCCCTGACAGGCGCCATTGTAATCGGATAATCAATGTAAGGCCTTATTCAGACGAACGTGTCCGTTTTGGACGCGTAAAAAACGCAGCGGTTTTCCTGAATTGCAGTTCCGTGTGGCATCCGTGTACGGTGCGTTTCTGCGTTTTTTACGCGCGTATGTCACACGTTTTTTACGTCAGCAAAAAAAACTGAAGGGGGTGTATTTATTTTCCTCATCATTTCTTTAGCAACTGTTGCATGAATACGGACAGCACACGGATGTGCGTCTGTGTGCTGTCCATTATTTTCATGCACCCATTGACTTCAATGGGTGCGTAATGAAAAAAAAAACGCACAAGTATAGGACATGCAGTGAGTTTCACACAACGGACACAAGCTGTGTGAAAAATACGGAATGTCTGACTGGCCCCATTGAATTGCATATGTCCGTGTGACGTCCGTTGTTTTAACGCGTGTAACACGGACGTGAAATACGCTCGTGTGAATAAGGCCTTATTCACTTCACCTGTCAGTGGTTTTATTGTTATGGCTGAACATTCTCAAAGCAAAAGCTGTGCAACAAAAAATATCTTTTATGGACTTTATGAGTAGTTACACTATTTATTCTCTAAGGCCTCATGCACACGACCGTAGCCATGTGCACGGCCGTGGTCTTCGGGTCGGCCGGCCGCGGAGTCTCACCCGCGAGCTGCCTGCAAATCGCGGGCCGTGCACATGGCCGTGTCCATTATTTCCTATGAGCCTGGACCGCAGAACATACCCGTAATAAGACATGTCCGTTCTTTCTGCGGTCCAGGCTCCTGGGCCATGCACGGACCGTGAAAACCACGGTCGTGTGCATGGGCCCATAGGAATGAATGGGGCCGCAATTCTCCCGTGGATTTTCGGGCGATATGCGGCCACAAAAGCACGTGCGTGTGCATTGGGCCTTAATGTGTACCTATCATCTTATTAGTCCAAAATTCAGTGCTGATTAAAATCATACCTGCTTTCTTTTACACAGCCATAGAGTTAAATGATAAAATTCAGGCTGCAGCCTCCACTTCGGAGAGCTTACTGCATATGGATTTATGCAGCTCCAATTGGATTAAAGGATACTTCTATCTTAAAATGTTATTCCCAGTTTAGACATTTCTGGCATATTTTTGGGTGACCCTTGTTCTCGAGATAGGTGAGGGTCCGAGGCTGCGATCTGCATCTATCAGAAATTTATAGCATATCCCGTGGTTATCTATCAGAAATTTATAGCATATCCCGTGGTTATACCAGAAACGGCTTTATGTAAACTCATAGGGAGGTCTGCAAAATAATATTCATAAATATGATTTATCTGTTAATATATCACTATGGATTACAAACTGAGGGCTATAAGGCATGTTATTAAGCATTACATTAACCCCATTTATTGTTTGGTAGCAACCAAATAACTGGCCACATGAATGTAGAATAATAATTTTATTTTCCAATAGTAATAGCATTTTACTTATTAGATTCTTTAAATAATCCCCATTGTTGTATTTAAATATAAAGTATTGTCTTAAGGCAACAAAATAAAACAGAAATTACATACAGGAGCTTAGAAATAAAGCCAAAATATACAACATGCAATAAACATTTTTTTTTTCGTTTCTAAAAGACATCTGTAATTTTTTCCAAACAAGTTTAAACCATTAGCCTTGTAAATTTATTACAGAACTTTGCCAAATTTAGGTGAAATGTAAGAACACTGAAAGCCACTGCCTGAAAGAGTCCATTGTTTTGATGTATGATTAAGTTTTGTCTTGATGTTGTTGACGTGACTACTGCTGTCATTTGGCGGATGAATACATTTGAGAAGGTTTGGTAATAATGAATGTACTAAATATGTTTTTAAATAATGGCAGACTTCTTACTTTATTTTCACTATAATCTCAATTCATTTATTTCCATCAATAAACACAAAAAGTTATATAACTTTTGTATATATGATTCACGTAACTTGGCAGTGCATTTGCTCATGGACTGGCTGTTGGAGGAGTCAAGATTCACTTACATACAGTTTACAAAGTATTATGTACGTGTCAAGGCCATATACACTACTATATGTAAATACAAATGTACACATACTATATTACTAGCTAGAAGAGCACTATGTGTAAAGATTTTTGCATACCAGTCTTGTATAAAGATCAAATATAAAAAAATATGTGGAGATCCCTTCTAATTGATCAGTCCAGCTATTTTAGACAAACCTAAAGCATGTGCAGTATACTATAATAGATGTCACCTGTCCAACAAGTGAGATTGTCAAATTTTTGCCCTGCTGGAACTTCCTGAGTGCAGTCCCACACAAGCCACCCCACCGTCACCATGTACCATGCCAAGCATCAGCCGGAGCGGTTTAAACTCACTGCTATTGGACTCTGGAGACATAAATTACTCTTCGCTATCTGACAGTCTGATGGATGAATCAGGTTTTGGCGGATGCCAGGAGAACATTTCCTGCCTGAATGTGTAGTGGCAAGTGTAAAATGTGATGGAGAAGGCTGGGTGGTTGAGTTGGGCCAATTAGTTCCAGTGAAGGGAAATCTACAGCAATGATGCGGAGAAGACCTGAGTGCACCCAACTCTGACTAAGGCTACATTCACACGACAGAGTTGACTAAGGCTGACAACTCTGACTAAGGCTACATTCACACAACAAAGTTCTATGGGTGTATTCACACGGCCATTTTTTTTAACAGCCCGTGAAAACTGGCGTTCAAAAAATAGGACATGTCCTATTTTTGGCTGTTTTGACAGGCCCACGGCTCCCATAGAAGTCAATGGATCAGTTTTTACTGGCCGTTTTTTAGGAATCAATCTTTGGAACGGACGGTAAAAACTGATCCTGGCCGAGGATTCCCCGCACACCGCGCTACTTTGAGCGCTGAGCCCAGGGGAAGACCTTGACATTACTGTCCATATATGGACAGTGATGTCGGGCTTTCAACTGTGGAGTCTCCAGCCAGAGCATCGCAAGATCTCCCCCCCCCCCCGATAGTGCTGCTGTAGCTCCTTGTAGGAGCGGAATCCCCGGCCGATGCTCTTGCTAGGGGATGCCACTACTGGAGAAGCCCCTGGCATCATTGTCCATATATGGACAGTGACGTCAGAGGCTACCTCTGGAATTTCCAGCCAGAGCGGAATCCCTGGCTGACGCTCCGGCCAGGGGATTCAGCTACTAGGGAAGCCCCCTATGTCACTGTCCATATATGGACAGAGACATAAGGGTCTCCCTCTAGGAGTGAAATCCCCGGCCAGAGGGATTCCGCTCATACAGCAAGCTACTGTGCCGCCATTTACAGGGGGGTGCTATCTACGTGGCACTATGAGGGCTCTGGAACTTTATATGTGGGTACTATGGCACTATGGCACTTTATATGTGGGTACTGTGGCACTATCTACAGTGGGCACTCTGGCACTATCTACAGGGTCATTGCAGCACTATCTATATGGGAACGATGGTATTTTCAGGTGGTTTGGACAATAAAACCAACAAATTATATACATCAGTTTTTTTAACGGCCATGAAAAACGGATGGCAAACAGATGAAAAATGGCCATTAAAACGTACAGACAGACTGGAAATGGATGACAATTTGGAGACACACTGATGCAAAATGGCCATGAAAAACTAACAGTTGATCAGTTTTTAATGGCCATTTTTTTTCACTGTCGTGGGAATATAGCCTAACGCCTCATGCAGACGACCGTGTGTGTGGTCCAAGTCCCGTTAGTGATCCGAGGAAAGATAGGACATGTTCTATCTTCTCTCGGATCGGAGACTCTGACCATTTTTAACGGACCCGATTCACCCGCTAAAGTGAATGGGTCCGTGAAAACTATCGGGTGCCACTCGGATGCCGTCAAAAACGGCCCAAGTGGCACAACGGTCGTGTGCATGAAACTTAACAGTTACATCATTCATAACAATGCCCCCATGCAGAAAGTGAAATCCACGTGATGCGTAAGAACTAGATTGGAATGCACGTGATGCGTAAGAACTAGATTGGAATGCACAGACAGAGAGTCCTGACCTTAATCCCTATCAAATAGGCTACATTCACACGACAATGAAAAAAAAATGGCCATTAAAAACTGATCAACTGTCAATTTTTCATGCCCTTTTTGCATCAGTGTGTCTCTAAATATTCATCCATTTCCAGTCCATCTGTCTGTTTTTAACAGCAGTTTGTCATCCGTTTGCCATCGGTTTTTCATGGCCGTTAAAAAAAAAGGATGGATTTCATTTGGCAGGTTTTTTTTATCCCAACCCCCTGAAATTACCACAGTGCCCATGTAGATAGTGCTGCAATGTCCCTGTAGATAGTGCCACAGTGCCCACTGAAGATAATGCCCACATAGGGCCAGTGCCAACATGGTGCCACAGTGCCCACTGTAGATAGTGCCACAGTGTCTACATAGTACCACAGTGCCCCCATGTAAAGTGACACAGTGCCCACATATAAAGTACCAGTGCACACATAGTGCCACATTGCCCATTGTAGATAGTGCCACATTGCCCACATAGTACCACAGTGCTCACATATAGTGACATAGTTCCCACATATAAAGTGCCAGTGCCCACACAGTGTCACAGTGCCCATTATAGAAAGTGCCACAGAGCCCACTTAGTGCCACAGTGCCCATGTAGATAGCGCCACAGTGTCCCCTGAAGATAGTGCCACACCCCCCATATAGCACCCCTCTGTAGATAGCACCCCCCTGTAGACAGCATGTCCCCTGTAGATAGCACCCCCCTTGTAGATACCACCCCCTTCCCCTGTAGATAGCGCCACTGTAGCTCACTGTAGGAGCAGAATTCCTCTGGCCGTGAATTCCTCTTAGATGGAGCCCCTGACGTCGCTGTCCATATATGGACAGTGACGTCAGGAGAGCGGAATCCCCTGCCAGAGCGGACCGGGGATTCTGCTCATAGACGGAGCCCCTGATGTCTCTGTCCATATATGGACAGTGACATCGGGAGAGCGGAATCCCCTGCCAGAGCGGACCGGGATTCTGCTCTAGGAGTAACACCTTGACGTCACTGTCCTTATATAGATAGTGACGCCTGGGGCTTCTCCAGGAGCGGAATCCCCTGCCAGAGCAGGGTCAGGCTGTCGGGGATTCCGCTCCTACAGGGAGCTACGGTGACGCGCTTTCTACGGGGGATGGGCGGGGCGCTTGCTATCTTCAGGCAGGGGGGTACTATCTACATGGAAGGGAGCTAGCTACAATACTGAAGTCCCTGGCCAGAGATCTTGCGATGCTCTGGCCGGGGATTCAATTGTTGAAAGACCGACATCACTGTCCTTCTATGGATAGTAATGTCAAGGGCTTCCTCGGGCTCAGTGCTCAAAGTAGCTTCTATGGGAGCTGTCTGGTCGTGAAAATGGACAAAAATAGGAGATATCCTATTTTTTGACTGTCAATATTCACGGGCCGTTAAAAAAACTACCATGTGAATACACCCATAGAACTTAATTGTTCTGAAAACTGCCATGTGACGGCTGTTAGAAAAAGGCCGTCACACGGCCATTTTTCACTGTCGTGTGAATGTAGCCTTAGGATGAGAGAAGCCAAAAAAGGCATAATACATCAGCTGTATCTTATAAAATGTTTTCTTGTGAAGGCATATAACTACGTATAAATATAATATGTTTGTGCATTAGTTACACTTTCAATTCTTGGCCAGAATTAACTTGAAAATTAACCAGAAAGTTCTTTTTTGGTGACTTTTTACACTGACATGGAAAGTTTAAGGGTTGGTTCACACAGAGTTTTTTGGCGCTGATTTTGACGCGGAAACCACAAAGAAATGAAAAGGAGAGTTTGTTAATTTGCTTTAGTTTAAGTCAAGTTGTTGAAAGCAGACTGTAGACATAATTGATTAATAATGTATTCATTAATTATTTTCATGGTGCTGTCTTCTTCTGCAGCACTATATAGAAGATGCAGTTGCTCGCAGCAGTGCCTGTCCCTATAGGGATCACAATAGAAATTTTCTATTACAGACACATGCACTATGATCAGTTATATAAAAAGCAAATTAACATCTATAGGGGCTGCCTAACATCTATAGGGGCTGCCAAACATCTGCCATTGGGGGAACGTGTTGGAATTCTACTTATCCGATAGATTTGTTTTCCAGAGGCATCTAGTTACTTATAACCCCCCTTTGAAAAAAGTATGTTCAAAACAGAGTTAATAAAAAAGAAAACTGTACAGCGTGCACATGCATATTATATCCAGGTGTCCTAAAATGATCAGTAAAATTTAAAACTACTCCCAACATTGCTGCAGCTTTATGTGTAAGAGCCTAAACAATTTACGAATACATAGTAGGTCAGCACAAGACTGTGCCTGCTGTCAAAGTATGGAGGCATTAGCCTTATTAGCAGTATATAAATGCTGTAGCTTTACAGTGGATTTGGAGAGAATGAATGAACCATGAAAATTGAAAGAGGGTGAAAATCCCCTGAGGAATTCTAAACACAGTCACGGGTAATTACATCAATTTACATCTATTAAGTACAGTACAAGGTTTCGAATAGCATTGTCTCGATTGTCCCAAATATGCCCATTCAGTAATAGCTGCAGGGAACATCTGTCTATTCGAACAAGAAAGGAAACAGCAACATGTAATGGTTGTAAGTGATATTGATCAGCTTATCATCTGATGATCTGTAGTTAACTATACATGATGGTTACTTTGCATTCATTTACGCTGCATCTATTTTTGCATTATCCATTATACCACTTTTCATAATACTTTAATGGCTCAACAGAAGTGCTATTGCCAAAGCAGTCTTTTATTTGATTTTTTTTAGGACCACGTTAGTAAGAATAAGGCTACTTAGAAAATACAGCATGGCCATCCACAGTTTATAGCATTAAAGACGCATAGATTTAATTTAGACCTGCTGCAACTTTAGGCACACAACAGCCGCAGAACGCATGTCCTTTTTTTATTGCTAGGTTTGTTGTGCTACAGCCACTGGAAAAATGTCATGTAAGTAAAAATGCGACAAAATTTATTCTTATGGCAACAAAATGTTGGGCAACACTTTCCAAGCCGAAATGTTACAGGGGCTATCATTCTTTGTTTTTTCACCCTATTTCTAAGGCTCGGATCACACTGGTGTCATGGCTCCCGTCATTACTGGAGCCGTGACAGCTATGACAGATCCGTTGATGTACATATTCTGATGGATCCCACTGACTTACAGTATAATAGTACCATCTGGGTTTTCTTATTTATTTATTTTTATAACAAAGGTTTTTATTGTATTGAAAACGCCTCTATTTACTATACTGTAGAATGGATTAATGGGAATAGAGTTGTAAATAGTGGAGCATGAGTTGGCCAGATCAATTTGCTCATCCCTGTAACTACTACCATCTTCTTTATGAATCTTCTATGTACATATATGACCTCAGACAGAGCCGTGTACAGAGAGCTTGTACGGCGGTTTATATAGTCTGTGCTCCGTCATAAAAAAAACCTCTGCATTTCTCCATATGAAATTGGATTCATACAGGGGTACAGTAGAGCCCTGTAGAATTCTATGGGTCCTGTATCATGGCTCCATGCAACTTGGAAGGTGTAAGGTATCGTAATATGGTAGTGTGCATGAGGTCTTATGATAATGTAGTAGGTTTACTTGGGGATTTATGAAGAACCACAGATAACACATCACTGTAAAGTTTTTATAATCAAAATACATTCTATCACTGTGTGTTAGAGGGGCACTTCCGTAAAGTGTATCATATTTCACTAGAGCGGTAGTATATGCTCTGCTCCGGAACTCTGGGGAAGCCACTGACATCAATGTCCATATATGGACAGTGATGTCAGGGGCTTGCCCAGAGCTGGAGTCCCGGAGCAGAGCCGCTTCTAGCACTCTGCCTGGGATTCCAGCTCTGCTCCTGACATCACTGTTCATATATGGACAGAGATGTCAGGGGCAACCCCAGAGCTGGAGTCCTGGGCAGAGTGCTAGTAGCGCTCTTCCTGGGACTCCAGCTCTGCTCCTGACATCATATTTGGACAGTGATGTCTGGGCAACCCAAGAGCCGAAGTCCCAGGTAGAGCGCTACTAGCGCTCTGCTCTGGGACTCAGGCTCTGGGGAAGCCCATGACATCACTGTCCATGTATAAACAGTGATGTTAGAGGCTTCCCCAGAGTCCCGGAGCAGAGCCTATACTAGCGCTCTGCCCGGGACTCCGGGTCTGGGAAGCCCTAGACATCACTGTCACTATATAGACAGTGATGTCAGGGGATTCCACAGAGTCCCGGAGCAGAGCCTATACTAAAGCTCTGCCCGGGATCCCGGCTCTGGGGAAGCCCCAGACATCGCTGTCCATATGTGGATAGAGATGTCAGGGGATTCCACAGAGTCCCGGAGCAGAGCCTATGCTAGCGCTCTACCCGGGATACCGGCTCTGGGGAAGCCACTGACATCGGTGTCCATACATGGACAGCGATGTCAGGAGATTCCACAGAGTCCCGGAGCAGAGCCTATACTAGGTTCTGTGTCCCGCAGGCCGCGTGTTTGAGACACCTGCTATAGATAATGTATTCCTATGAATCAGTTTACTGAAGCCTCTGACAAATGCATTACTCCTGGGTGGCATAAAGTATGAAATACCTCTGTTTACATGCATTCAGCGGAGGCACTACAATAACCCCTCCAACCCCAGCAGCAGGTAGTGCGTTTTGTAAAATGAATCATCAAGGATGAAGAATCAATATTAGAGCAGCTAATTTAAACACTTTCTTGTCTTTTGTGTTTTGTTTATCTAAGAGATTACTTCTAATGATTTACTCAAATTGTATGCCACAGGTAGATGACGGTAATTTTGAGACTAGGCGAACTTTCTGTGGTCAAAATATTACATTATTTACATTCCCTGTATAGATGCAGCATTACTGCATTTAAAGGAAAGGTGTCATGAATTTATTTTTATTTTTTATTAATTTAAGTTTTTTATTTAATAACATTTTATATGTACTTTATTTATTTTTTCACATGAAATGTTTTGTTTTTTTTATTAACACTTTTCATTCACTGGGGGCTGCCATGTTTTATATAATCTGTGAATGTGTCTCTTAACGACACATACAGAGATGGAATACGGCATCTACAGGCCATAGGACATAACGAACGGGAGCCGTTTGTTACATCCTCTGCCTCTGCCGTCTCGCTCTATACTGCGCATGCGGTGGGTACTGGGTTATAATGGGGGTTAGTGCTAGCCTTTTTACTGTCTAACACTAAGCCCCACCTTAGTAGTGGATATATTCAAACAGACAACTGCCATTACTAAGGTGGTGATAAAGTATTAAAAAACAGAGCTATAACTACCTGTTCACACAGAGCTTGCTGGCGCTGATTTTGATGCGGAAATCACATAGGAATCAGCGCCATAAAACCCCCGAAATCTCCCCGCATTGATTTCAATTGGAGGCAGAGGCGTTTTTTTCCCGGGTGGCTTTTGACCACTTACGGGGAAAAAAAGCGGTGTTTCCTTTCTTGCCGCTTCCGCCTCTGACCTCCCATTGAAATTTTTTCGGAGGCGTGTTTCTTGGCATTTTTGCCCATGGTTCAGGCATTAGCTTCAATGGCTGCGGAAGAAAACTGCCGCAAAAACAGCGGAAAAAAAAGTGCAGGCAATTTAAAATTGTCTTCAAAATTCCTGAAGGAATTCTTAGGCACATTTTTTTTTCTGCCTGTAAAAAACTCCTTATGGGTGTATTCATTCGTTTTTAGCCCAATTTTTTCGATGTGATTTTCAGCTGCGTGGCGAAAACACGGCAAAACCGCACTGTTTGAATACAAACTAAGAAAATATTTTTTTATTGAAATTAAAAACTCCCCCGCACAACCCTCACTAATCATTTGTTTTTAAAAAATACAGGCTTTTTAACGTGTTTTTCACATGTTTTTTTGACGCATTTTGCATCATCAGGAGTCCAATTGACTATGGGAACATTTGGCGCGCTTTACGTGCCAAAGAATTGACAAGACGCTTCTTTTTTTCAGCAACGCGTTTTTTAAAACGGAAAAAATCGGGTTGTATGTACTAACAGCGCGCTTTCCAATTGATGTAAATGGGAAGCTTAATCTAGCGTTTGACGTGTTTTTCAGCGCGTAAAATTCATCAAAAACCGAGTCAAATACACGTGGTGTGAACCTGTCAATGGAAAAGTCATTCACCACAGGCGCTTCCCTCTTGACTTTCATCATTCTAAGGGTATGTTCACACGATGAGAGGCATTTACGTGTGAAAAGACAGACTGTTAACAGCTGCCTCGTTTCACACGTAAATGCTCCTCCTCGTAATTTACGAGGCGTCTGAGACGCTCTGAGACGCTCGTAAATCTTGAGATGTGCTTCATTGAGTTCAATGAAGAACAGCTCAGATTACGTGGCAAAGAAGTGCCCTGCACTTCTTTGCCGAGGCAGTCAATTTACGCGTCGTCGTTTGACAGCTGTCAAACGACGATGCGTAAATTACAGGTCGTCTGCACAGTACGTCGGCAAACCCATTCAAATGAATGGGCAGATGTTTGCCGACGTATTGCAGCCCTATTTTCAGGCGTAAAACGAGGCATAATACGCCTCGTTTACGTCTGAAAATAGGTTGTGTGAACCCAGCCTTAGCCTTTTGGTGCCTCCTGTAGCTGCTGCCAAAAACACTCCCAAAATGGGAGCTGAACAATGCTCAGCAATTTGAAGACACCTTTTCCAGGCTTGTAGCCAAAAATAGGGAGGTGGTGAGTCTCTCCCATAGTCACAGCAGCTGTGAGTCAGGCTGCTCTGTCTCATTCACCTTGCTGTAATTCTGGGAAGTGCTCTCTCTGGTGGCCAACATAGGAAAACATGTCAAATTATTGTTTAATTCTTAATACTTTCCACCTTGTGGAAGAAAAAAAAATACACTAAAAAAACTGACGCACCGGCGGTACTCCCGTTGATTGTATACATGCTCATAGCTCGTGAGCCAATCAGAGGGCTCAGCAGGGCTCAGTGGTCATTTGTTGTATTTCTGACTATATGCTATATATACGATTTGTTATCGCAGACCCCTGCTAGGCCCTCTGATTAGCTGCAGCGATCACATGGTTCATGCATGTAACCAATCACCGGGAGTGCCGTCAGAACGTCAGCACTGGATTGCTGGGGGAAAGAATCTCCTGGCATGACAAAAGATTTGGCACGTCAACATGCCAACATGAAATCCAACATGCCTAACTCTTCTGCATTTAGGCGGCCCCTATACACATATCATTAGTTGACCCTGCTGAAATTGTTAAACTTGTATCTAAATTGCATGGCAAGCAAATGCACTAAAAGACAGGAACATAACCATAGGGGTTGTTTTACCTTCCTTTGGATTAACACTAAATTTAATTGTGATGGATTTATGTCTTTTTTTAGTAAATGTATACCTTTAAGAACCATGTTGTTTTTTGGTCCAGTGCTAAGTCTTTAGGCTGGATTCACACGAGCACATTACGTCCGTAATGGACGGACGTATTTCGGCCGCAAGTCCCGGACCGAACACAATGCAGAGAGCCGGGCTCCTAGCATCATACTTAGGTATGATGCTAGGAGTCCCTGCCTCTCCGTGGAACTACTGTCCCGTACTGAAAACATGATTACAGTACGGGACAGATGTCCTGCAGCGAGGCAGTGACTCCTAGCATCGTACATAAGTATGATGCTAGGAGCCCGGCTCCCTGCAGTGTGTTCGGTCCGGAACTTCCGGCCGAAATACGTCCGTCCCTTACGGACGTAATTTGCTCGTGTGAATCCAGCCAAATAGTCTTTAAAGCAGTTAGTGATATTTCTTCTGTTACAGTACTTTTCTTTAGACAAAGATCTAAATGATAAAATTCTAGCTGCCTGCAGCCACCACTAGGAGGAGCTTATGCGTTTACTGCAATCTGTTTTAATATTGTAAAGGGGTTGTCCAGGCACGAACAACTGATGACCTATCCACAGGATATGCTCGGTGGGGGTCCGACACCTGGACCCCACACCGATCAGTTACTTTGGCTGCCTCCGGGCACCGTATGTCCATGCCGGAAGCAGATGGCTCCGGTCACGGAGTAGCGGCCGATTGAAGTCAATAGGAGCAGAGTTGCTGTTCTGCAGCACAGCCGCTATGCAGTGGTGGGAGCCATCTGCTTCCTGCCAGCGCCCCGAGCAGGTGATCGGTGCGGAGTCTGGGTGTCGGACCCCACCGATCACATACTGATGACCTATCCTGTGGCTAGGTCATCAGTTGTCCGTTTCTGGACAACCCCTTTAACTCCTTAAAACATTATCACGTACTTCCATTATAGGGAAGTATGGAGTGCGCTCACGGGCTGTGGGTGTCAGCTGTGTTTTACTAACTGACGGCAACAGCGATCGCGCCGTTACTGGCCATTTAACCCCTCAAATGCTGCAGTCAATCGCGACGGCAGCATATCTGAATAGTTGAAAAGGGTGGGAAGCCCCCTCCGACAGCTTATTGGCACCCCACAACGCGATCGGGGGGTGCCGATGGTTATCATGGCAGCTCAGGGGCCTAATGAAGGCCCCCAGGTCTGCCTTTTGTCTGCCTCTGTTAAGCCGTGGCTCTGGCAATTTTAGTCCGCAAATAATTTTTTAGCAGTTTCCCAGTAGATTATGTGGTACTTTAAATGGTGAAACTACATTAGAAACTACAACTCCTCCGGAAAAAAATAAGCCCTCACCCCACTTTATTGACGGAAAAATAAAAAAGTTATGGCTCTTGGAACAAGGGGAGTGAAAAACTAAAACGAAAAAAATTAAAATGGGGTTAGATGTATTCACTGTATATAGTTAGCTGCTAAACTTCCCTTAGTGGTGGCTGCCGGCATTTTATTATTTATCTCTATGTGCATACAGGGTATTGGAAGCTCCGACAGAGCTCCAACTGCTATAAAGATAGATACATTTGGAAATGAAATGAATCATTTTTTTATTTTTTTTAAAAGCTAAAAAATGTTTTTTAGGGAAGAACACTCATTTAAACTTCATAATTTGATATATATATATATATATATATATATATATATATATATATATATATATATTTGGCTTGACAAAAATCCCATAGAGACGGATCGAAACGTTGCCTGCCTGGGGTGAATAAACACACCACTTTTTTTCACCAATTTCCTTGGAGTGCTGCCTCTTCATTTTTTTGGATTTCATTAACAAGGGTTCCTAGCCTCAACCTAGGAGGCCTGCACCCACTGCTGTTGCTGTGCTGCTTTACTCTTTTTCTCATTATATATATATATATATATATATATAATATATATATACACACACCAAAAATAGAGCCCAGAAGCAGCACTCAATAGCAAAAAATGCATTTATTCAACCAACACAGCAACGTTTCACTTCCTCCATGGAAGCATTTTTTTTGGGGTATTTTTGGTATATTCATGGGGAGTACATCACTCCTTGATATCTGAAGCTAGCACCGGCCGTTTTTGTTTTTTCACACTGTGCTGCTCCTACTATTTGCTTGATTATATATATATATATATATATATATATATATATATATATATATATATATGTACCAGTAGAAAGGCAGCAGCACTCTGTTTCCAAGTGAAAAATCCAATAGTAAAGGGTGCCAGCTGATAGTCCCAATCCACAGACCATACAGATATCCCAAAAGAAAATCCAGCAGCACCCCGATAATCAAGGTGAAAAAAAAGTGACGTTTATTGTGCCAACATGGCAAGTGCAACGTTTCCGTCCCACCTTGGGACCTTTTTCAAGCATAGTGATACATGCACATTCAGTGGTTTATATAGTGTGTATCCAATATACATAATCAATCTCATTAAAATAATGGGGCTGACATATACATCTCAAAATAGCGTGATAAAAACAATAGAAGAGTATCAGAATAAAATAAATCGATACATACTGTGAACCCATGGGTTAATATTAAAAACAACATATAACATACATAGTTTATGCAAGAAAATGCTACAATAAATTACAATATTCAGCAGCTGGGTAAGATTTAGAGACTGCACGACCACTTGCCAATCAGAGAACAAGCATTCGATTGTTGTGTGACGTATGGGACCTGTCATCCACAGTCCGCGTCTGTCCAGCTCCAATGCGCATGCGTCGGCTCAGTCCGGACCGGAAATGACGTATCGCTCTGGTAACAAGGATACCGGTCACTGGTAAACAAAATCTCTTGAGCAATCGTTTGCAAATAATATAAGCTAGAAAACCGCACACCATGTCTGTGATCAGCATAATAAAGGTAAATGAACCAAAAGTTTACATATACATGGATCAGGTAATATTAGAGCACATAGAACATCAATATGATAAGAGGATTATTTGTTTGTGCTATATATTAACACTTGAGTATAAAATATAAGGTCCACACGAGGAAGGAGGGTCCCTGATCACTTGACGTGTTCAGCGGTAGCCACCAATCAGGTTCGTGGAAAAAACGCATGTCACTTTCGTGTACGCGGTCCAACACACGTAACCATTAACTCGTGTATCGGACGCACAGAACTTTAATATTAAAATAAAAAAGAGAAAGAGGAAATGTACTTTTGATACAACCCTGCCATGGATCAAGAAAAAATACATAATATCAAATATACTGATTACTAGACACAGTGAGCCAGATATCTACTCATAATTAATCTATATACTATTCACATATATAACTCATATTGATATTTTAGATGTTATATCAATATGTATGGTCTGAAGTGGTCCTGCAATCCCATGATAATCTATAATAAAAAAATATATTGTTAAGAATTATATCAAAAATTCATGTATCACAAATTCCATTCACTGAGGAAGAACAAAGCCAGAGGTCAAAATGTAACAGAGGGTGAAATCATCATGAAATAGCTCTAGAAACATTAAATTCGACATTTAGACCATTGGGTCGCAAGGAATTCAATAAAAAAATCCATTTTAATTCACATTTGTGTAATACCGTATGTCTATCGCCACCCCTACAGGATATTGGGATATAGTCAAGGATCATAAATCTTAGATCCTTTTCCGTATGTCCAAGCTCCGTGAAGTGTTTTGCTACAGGTAAATTACATTTCTTTTTTCTGATTGAATATCGATGATTATTCAATCTAGTTTTAAAATCACATGTGGTTTCTCCCACATACAACAACTGGCAGGGGCACCATAATACATAGATAACCCAGTCAGTGTCACAGGTTACATAATGTTTAATCTTATATGTCTTATGTGTCACAGGATGTTCAAAAGTGTTGCCCCTATGCATAAGATTGCAATTAACGCATCTATGGCATGGAAAATTGCCTGGTTTTAAAGATCTAAGCAGAGTTTGTTTCCCCTTGGGCGGAATCTCCCCCACTCTAGTTTTCACAAGTTTATCTCGTAGATTCCGAGATCTACGGTAGGACATCAGTGGCGGATTATTTAATTCACAAATGTGGTTATAACTATTCTTAGTCATAGGCCAATGTCTATTCAGTATTTTTGAGATATTCCCACTTAATGCATTATACGTGGATATAAATGGTATCCGTTTACTTTTAATATGTTTAGATGTACTCAACAATGATTCCCTAGAAATATTCTTGATTTTCGTTTTATGCGCATATAATAGATGTTTAGGGTACCCTCTTTTTGTAAAATTAGAGATCATGAGGTCTAGAGATGTATCTAAATCAATCGGATCGTCCACAATCCGTTTTGCTCTCATCATTTGACTAAATGGTAGTGACCGTATCATGTTTTTAGGGTGGCAACTCTCAAATTGTAGAAGGGTGTTACGGTCTGTGTCTTTCGTGTATAACCCAGTAGTCAGAATATTATCATTTAAAGAGGCTCTGTCACCAGATTTTGCAACCCCTATCTGCTATTGCAGCAGATAGGCGCTGCAATGTAGATTACAGTAACGTTTTTATTTTTAAAAAACGAGCATTTTTGGCCAAGTTATGACCATTTTTGTAGTTATGCAAATGAGGCTTGCAAAAGTCCAAGTGGGTGTGTTTAAAAGTACAAGTCCAAGTGGGTGTGTATTATGTGCGTACATCGGGGCGTTTTTAATACTTGTACTAGCTGGGCGCTGTGAAGAGAAGTAACATCCTCTTCTCTTCAGAACGCCCAGCTTCTGACAGTGCAGACCTGTGACGTCACTCACAGGTCCTGCATCGTGACGGCCACATCGGCACCAGAGGCTACAGCTGATTCTGCAGCAGCATCAGCGTTTGCAGGTAAGATCGACTTACCTGCAAACGCTGATGCTGCTGCAGAATCAGCTGTAGCCTCTGGTGCCGATGTGGCCGTCACGATGCAGGACCTGTGAGTGACGTCACAGATCTGCACTGTCACAAGCTGGGCGTTCTGAAGAGAAGAGGATGTTACTTCTCATCAGAGCGCCCAGCTAGTGAAAGTATTAAAAACGCCCCGATGTACGCACATAATACACGCCCACTTGGACTTTTACTTTTAAACACACCCACTTGGACTTTTGCAAGCCTCATTTGCATAACTACAAAAATGGTCATAACTTGGCCAAAAATGCTCGTTTTTTTAAAATAAAAACGTTACTGTAATCTACATTGCAGCGCCTATCTGCTGCAATAGCAGATAGGGGTTGCAAAATCTGGTGACAGAGCCTCTTTAACATCACATTGACATCTAGATATACCGTCTGCCAACATTGCTGCTGTTTTTACTGAGGAAGACATCGCCAGAATTTTGAATGGGGCGGAGGGTGATATTTCATTTCTGAGCACTCCGTCATTGCCAGATGTGAAACGCAATTTGGAGTTTGAGTCCAAGAGATTGATCAACGTTGAATTGCATCTACTGACGCTCGGTCAGTATTATAAAAATAAGATGGTACCCCGGGGGATGCGCCCCCAAATGAAACCTACAATGCATGTACAACATGAGGAATTTAGATCTAAATATGAGCAATTGTCAAACAACTATGCCCTGGACACGATTTTACTGAATATGGATTTCCTGCACCGAGATCTGAATAAATTGAAAAACAAAGTTCAGGAATTGGGAGATAGTTACAAACCCTTATCTCTGCTGAGGAGTTTGTATTGCAGATGGAGAAACTACAGGTTACATTATCTAGAACACGAGCTGAAACAGAGGATGTCAAGAAACGCAAATGGTATAGAGATCAACTGGATTATAAAACAGGTCAAGTTTATACATGGGACCGCTCTAGTGATCGGATGACAGATCCACTAAGGAGGGAACAGAGAGGACGAGAATCTAAAAATAATTTCGGTAGTGAGAATCGATACCAAGATCATCGACAACAGGAATATGGCCAAAATCGATATTTAAATCAAGATGGCGATTTTTTAGGAGGAACCAACATGGAACACACAAGTACAAGCCTACCAGGAGAGCAGGACATAAAAGGAATCGAGGAAGGAAGAACCCGCTCACAAAGACAACAGCGCCAATTGAGTCAAAGGACTTTGCACAACAACCAAAAAAGGAATCTAGTGAAATCGTGGTAAATATCTCCTCTCATATATTATCTGATGCACAGTTGCAGCTTTTGGCCAGAGGCCTTTCTTTTTGCCCCAGTCAACGGCTAGATTGGTTCCAATTGGAACTTGATCTATATAATTTTATTAGATCAGTTAATCTCAAAGTGTGGTTTGATTCTCAACCCTACGATAATGTAGTGGAGGCTGAGTCTAAGAATATCTGTTTAAAGAATGTTGGCTTAATTTAATAAAAGTGGCTTTCAGCCGCCTGTCATGTCAAATTCTATTGAAACGTATATTGAGTTAGTTAAGAAAGATCTGGCTGAGTTACGTGCATGGAATAATGATAGTCTTAATCACCCTAATATTACTACTGCAGAAATGGCAGCTATGGATGAGTTGATCCATAACCATGACCTCACCATTAAACCCGCTGACAAAGTGGGTGCGGTCGTGGTTATGGATACCAAAACATATATGTCTGAAGCATATAGACAATTGAGTGATACAGATATATACAGAGAGTTAAATTATGACCCTAGGGGTGATATTGAGAAAAAGATCAAAAATCTCTTGACACAAGCATTTGATGAAGGTACTATCGACTCTGCATTACATACCTTTCTAGTTATTGATTATCCAAATACCCCTTGCCTTTATTTACTTCCCAAAATACATAAGGGACTGGTGAATGCACCAGGTCGCCCGATTGTATCGGGCAGAGGATCCCTATTGAGTAACATATCTATTTTTGTGGATAGGGCACTTAGACACTTTGCAACAGGCACTAAATCCTACATTAGGGATACTACAGATTTTCTATACAAATTAAAACAGATAAAACCCCCAGTATTGGCACTTTTAGTGTCTTTCAATGTTGTTTCCCTTTATACGTCTATAGGACATGACAGAGGCATTGAGGCAGTGAGACAGAGACTTAATGATTCAGAATACGATGTTACATGCAGGGAATTTATCATCACTCTTTTGGAGCTCATCTTGACCTCCAATTATTTCATGTTCGATGAGAAATTTTATATTCAACTAAAAGGTACGGCCATGGGGTCGAATATGGCCCCTACCTACGCCAATATATTTATGGACATGATGGAGGAGACGTGCGTCTATGTGTCCCACCACTTCACTCATGTTTTGGGGTGGTGGAGATACATAGACGACGTCTTCCTCATCTGGACAGATACTGTAACGACCTTGGAGTCATTTCATCAGTTCCTTAACCAGATCGATCCAAATATTCAATTTACCATGACTTATTCAAGTGAGAGGGTCCAATTTCTAGATGTCAATGTGATGTTAAATGATAATATTCTGACTACTGGGTTATACACGAAAGACACAAACCGTAACACCCTTCTACAATTTGAGAGTTGCCACCCTAAAAACATGATACGGTCACTACCATTTAGTCAAATGATGAGAGCAAAACGGATTGTGGACGATCCGATTGATTTAGATACATCTCTAGACCTCATGATCTCTAATTTTACACAAAGAGGGTACCCTAAACATCTATTATATGCACATAAAACGAAAATCAAGAATATTTCTAGGGAATCATTGTTGAGTACGTCTAAACATATTAAAAGTAAACGGATACCATTTATATCCACGTATAATGCATTAAGTGGGAATATCTCAAAAATACTGAATAGACATTGGCCTATAATTAAGAATAGTTATAACCACATATGTGAATTAAATAATCCGCCACTGATGTCCTACCGTAGATCTCGGAATCTACGTGATAAACTTGTGAAAACTAGAGTGGGGAGATTCCGCCCAAGGGGGAACAAACTCTGCTTAGATCTTTAAAACCAGGCAATTTTCCATGCCATAGATGCGTTAATTGCAATCTTATGCATAGGGGCAACACTTTTGAACATCCTGTGACACATAAGACATATAAGATTAAACATTATGTAACCTGTGACACTGACTGGGTTATCTATGTATTATGGTGCCCCTGCCAGTTGTTGTATGTGGGAGAAACCACATGTGATTTTAAAACTAGATTGAATAATCATCGATATTCAATCAGAAAAAAGAAATGTAATTTACCTGTAGCAAAACACTTCACGGAGCTTGGACATACGGAAAAGGATCTAAGATTTATGATCCTTGACTATATCCCAATATCCTGTAGGGGTGGCGATAGACATACGGTATTACACAAATGTGAATTAAAATGGGTTTTTTTATTGAATTCCTTGCGACCCAATGGTCTAAATGTCGAATTTAATGTTTCTAGAGCTATTTCATGATGATTTCGCCCTCTGCTACATTTTGACCTCTGGCTTTGTTCTTCCTCAGTGAACGGAATTTGTGATACATAAATTTTTGATATAATTCTTAACAATATCTTTTTTTATTATAGATTATCATGGGACTGCAGGACCACTTCAGACCATACATATTGATATAACATCTAAAATATCAATATGAGTTATATATGTGAATAGTATATAGATTAATTATGAGTAGATATCTGGCTCACTGTGTCTAGTAATCAGTATATTTGATATTATGTATTTTTTCTTGATCCATGGCAGGGTTGTATCAAAAGTACATTTCCTCTTTCTCTTTTTTATTTTAATATTAAAGTTCTGTGCGTCCGATACACGAGTTAATGGTTACGTGTGTTGGACCGCGTACACGAAAGTGACATGCGTTTTTTCCACGAACCTGATTGGTGGCTACCGCTGAACACGTCAAGTGATCAGGGACCCTCCTTCCTCGTGTGGACCTTATATTTTATACTCAAGTGTTAATATATAGCACAAACAAATAATCCTCTTATCATATTGATGTTCTATGTGCTCTAATATTACCTGATCCATGTATATGTAAACTTTTGGTTCATTTACCTTTATTATGCTGATCACAGACATGGTGTGCGGTTTTCTAGCTTATATTATTTGCAAACGATTGCTCAAGAGATTTTGTTTACCAGCGACCGGTATCCTAGTTACCAGAGCGATACGTCATTTCCGGTCCGGACTGATCCGACGCATGTGCATTGGAGCTGGACAGACGCGGACTGTGGATGACAGGTCCCATACGTCACACAACAATCGAATGCTTGTTCTCTGATTGGCAAGTGGTCGTGCAGTCTCTAAATCTTACCCAGCTGCTGAATATTGTAATTTACGTAATTATAGCATTTTCTTGCATAAACTATGTATGTTATATGTTGTTTTTAATATTAACCCATGGGTTCACAGTATGTATCGATTTATTTTATTCTGATACTCTTCTATTGTTTTTATCACGCTATTTTGAGATGTATATGTCAGCCCCATTATTTTAATGAGATTGATTATGTATATTGGATACACACTATATAAACCACTGAATGTGCATGTATCACTATGCTTGAAAAAGGTCCCAAGGTGGGACGGAAACGTTGCACTTGCCATGTTGGCACAATAAACGTCACTTTTTTTTCACCTTGATTATCGGAGTGCTGCTGGATTTTCTTTTGGGATATATATATATATATATATATATATATATATGTATATATACACATGCGTACTATTCTGTGACTGTAGGTGTTTTTTTCCATGCATATTCTCCAAGCTAAGTACACCTTTGAAATAGTTTTTGAAAAATTTATATCCGTGTGATTTGTGCAACTTCCTAAATACTTTTTATTAAAAACTATTTTTACTTTTTGAGATACAGCCGTATATTGTATACAGAGCAGCTGTATCTTGTGCTAAGACCTGAATCCGTCAGGTCAGTGGCACTGATGGGTTCAGTGACAGCTTGAGACACGCAGGAACCACCCGTTATCGATCACATCTAAGTTCATAACTAAGATGTGATCGATAACAGGTGGATCCTGCGTGTCAGAGACATGTAGGACCCATTGTCACTGAACCTGTCAGTACTGCGGACCTAACGGATTCAGGTCTCAGCCCTAGATGCAGCTGCTCTGTATAAACAATACAAAGCAGCTGTATCTCAAAAAGTAAATCTAATTTTTTATAAAAAGTATTTAGAAAGTTGCACAAAACACACTGATAGACATATATATAACACTATTTCAAAGGAGTACAAAGCCTTTAACCCCTTCCCGCCACAGCCCTTTTTCATATTTTCATTTTCGTTTTTTCCTCCCCACCTTCCAAAAGCCATAACTTCTTTATTTTTCCGTCAATATAGTCTTATGAGGGCTTGATTTTTACGGGACGAGTGGAAGTTTTTCGTAGCACCATTAATTGTGCCATATAATGTACTAGGAAACGGGAAAAAAAGATTTGTGGGGTAGAAAATTAAGAAAACAGCTATAACTCCATTGTTTTTTGCACATCGTTTTTACGGAATTCACTGTGCAATTAAAACAGCATGTTAACTTTATTTTTTGGCTCAATACGATTACGGCGATACCAAATATATATATAGTTTTTTTTCTATATTTTACTACTTTTAAAAATCTAAGTGTAAAAAAGAAAATGTATTTTGTGTCGCCAAATTCCGAGAGCCATAACTTTTTTATTTTTCCGTCGATTAAGTGGTAGGAGGGCTTATTGTTTGCGGAATAAGCTGTAGTTTTTAATAATAACATAGACATTCTGGCATTGACATTCTGGCACGATGAGCTGTTAGAGGGGGTCACCCCCCCTCTTTCCAACTATTTAAATGCTGCGGTCGCTATTGACCCCAGCATTTAATGAGTTAAATGAGCGGGATCGCGCTCGAGCGCGATGCCGCTCGCTACTCTGAAGTGTCGGCTGTAACATACAGCCGACACCCGCATCGTATGGAGCGGGTTCACTCCGTGAGCCCGTTTCATACTTCCCCTACCCGACTTTGGCGTATGGATAAGTCAAATGTCGGGAAGGGGTTAAAGTAAAAGGAAAAGAAGCCAGTCAAATAACTGTTTCTGTTATTTGAACCTGAAAAAACTGAAACAGACCCTTTAAGGGATTCACTGGTGTAATATATGAGTAAAATATAACATTTATTTATAACTCTCTAAAAACAGGGGTACAATCACCACTGTGAAAAAGCCCCACCGTGTGTATAAAAACGTATTAAATAATAAACACTGAGTTCTAATTCAATTGTGAACCTCCTATAGCTCAGTGTTCAACAAGAATATCAATACGGAATCAGCATTTGAAAAATGGGCATAACAATAGTCTTGACCCTAATTCACACTAGAGTCCGTGATAACCACACCGGAAGCTCCTAGTGTTGAGGTATACAAACAATGCTAGTGTTCCCAATGCTAAAAAATTCCTATTCACAACCGACCCTACGCGTTTCAATACTCATCATCAGGGGTCTGTAGCTTGGTCACTCTGGCCGGGATGCCAGCGATATTTAGTTCAGCAGCAGGTATTCTGCTGTACTCCACGGAAGCATGCTCGCATAGATGTCAGCGGCATGCTTCATTCTGGGACTCTGAGTTATTTAAAGCATCTGACTCCTCCCCCTGTCCTCGGCACCGCCAATCGAAACAGCCAATCACACTCACCAATCGAATTCGTGACACCTGTCCATGTGACTCCCGGCCATCAGCTGACAGCCAGGAACCAACATCGACCGCATCAAAAGCCGAACGCGCAGGCGCAGTAGAGGCCACAATCGAGTCGCCCATGCTGCCAGGAACTCACCACTGCAAAGAAGGAGTATATCGATATTTAAAGTTTGGGTAAGTGTTGCGGATCAGCTCAAAACCCGCAGCTGGACTGCCATTGATAAAACAACTGCACTGATAATACATATTGTGTAGATAAATGAATGTCTACCCCACTATAAAGTGTCATTATAGCACCTACTGAATAAGGAACCATAGCCAGACTGCCCACATGATGATCATTGATAATTAAGAGACCACCTGTCATGACGACCATGTGGGTCTCTTGCTATCCTGAAGGGATAACTGGCCATGGAAATGCATGTTTAAATGAATGTTTAAATAAAACATGCATAGTTTGTCTGCTCATTTAAACTCCCTGGTTGTGTGCACGCCAATCTATAGATCCACTGGGCTTCCTTTCGTAGTATGAGGTTATCCCAGTCACCTCCCCGTTTGGGAGGCCTAATGAGTTCAATTGCTTGAAATTTAAGACATTCTGCACGACCCTGATGTGTAGCGTGTACATGTTTGGATATAGGAGTATCTCTAGAATTCGCAATGTCGCCAACATGTTCTCTGATCCGGCGCCGAAACTGCCGCACCGTTTTTCCAACATAATTCAGTGGACATGGACATGTTATCAGATATACCACCCCTGCTGTTTTACAATTGACAAAATCACGAATGTCATATTCCAATTGCGTAACGACACTCCTAAACTTGTCACCTTTTTGAATAAAATCACAAGCCTTGCACCTGCCACATCTGTGTGTACCTGGTATTTGTCTGTCCAGGCATGTTCCTTTTTGTGCAATGGGATCAAAACAACTATGCATAACTCTGTCCCTGATGTTTTTCCCTCTCCGGAATGTGACTGAAGGCCATTGCGTAATCTGATCTATCAAATCTACATCAGTACTAAGAATACGCCAATACCTCTTCAGGATCTGCATAATACGTTTTTATACACACGGTGGGGCTTTTTCACAGTGGTGATTGTACCCCTGTTTTTAGAGAGTTATAAATAAATGTTATATTTTACTCATATATTACACCAGTGAATCCTTTAAAATTGTTATGTTGTGGGAGCACAATTGAATACATCTTTGAAATACAGTGAATTAAACAGACCCTTTAAGGCCAGATTCACACGAATGAGTGCAAACTCGGACGTGAAAAACTGCTAGTTTTTCACGTCTGAGTTGCACCCATGCGGGTCCCGTTTTCACTGATCCCTATAGACTTGAGTCTATCGAGTGATCCGTGAAAACGGAAGATAATAGGACATGTTCTATTTTTCAATGAATGCTTCACACGGTCCATTGAAATACATACATCTGTAGAACGGCTGTTGTTTTAACGGCCGTCACACGGACGTATACTACGGTCGTCTGAATTCGGCCTAAGTCTCATCTGTACAGGACCTTATGACTTGTAGAAGGGAAGAAAGAAACTGGAAAGTCTTTACCAAAGTATTTAGCTAAAAATAAACAGAGGTAACACGGACTGGTAATACAGCTGTGTAAGTGGGCAGTAAACTGAATAACAAGTTCACAAAGTACAAAAAGAGCAGAACAATATGGATTTAAATATTAAAACAGACTTATGCGTGAAGACTACAAATATTTACATTATTGGAGGATGATTGGATCCGTTGCTGATAATATTGTTTGCTAAGATCTGGTTTTCAATACATGGACCTTCACTTTAAGGCAGCTGGTTTGGTATTACGATAAAGTTTAAGCGTGGTAGGAAGTAGTTGCATGAATGATATCATTTCCTAGAATTCTGTGTCAGCAGAAATGAATATAATGAGCAGAATAGGTGTATTTCCAAATAAAACCTTTAGTCTGTATTTATTGGATTTACTGTAATCCATTTCGGCAGGCACTTTATCGGTTTCTTTATAACACCTAGTAGGGCATGTAGGGCACTAGGGCCATGGAATCCAGTCAAACACCTTGACGTTCGGATATGCCCACTGTCTAATGAAGTTTCCATCTCAGTTAAGGCGATGGAGATATAGTCGTATTTAGACAAGTTTAAATAGCCATAAATTTTGAGTCCATTGAAAACAATATCCAGGCCTGTGAATGTGTGTTCCTGAAAGTAAATGAAAAATGAAAGGTGTAGTAATACATTTCTGTCCACATAAAGCAGTCTGAATGACTCATTATAATAATATTACTCAAGTCTTAGATTTATTGAGATCATTAGCCTTCTTCCAAATACATGTTGGCCAAAACTTGCAACTACGTCTACAAAATATGATTTATTATGGCCTTCTTGACTATGCCGACTAACATTCAACTAGTTCACTTCCCCGGGGATATGTATTTAAGATGTTATCTTGGACATGCCTACATCCTTCTGATTTCCAATAGGAAGCATCAACCTTTAGAAACATTTCCTGTTGCCTTTAGTTTTCAAGTAGTTAAATGGGTCAAGCAGTATTACAGTACGATGGAGTTCAATAGAAACCACATTTGTTTACATATTACTACTAGAACAACTCCGTGTACAAGTAGGGCAATTCAATAAAAAAAAAATCTGCATGTAGTGACCAGGGGGTAGGGAAACGGATAAGTGAGCCCTAATCTACCCGCCACTCTGTCCCTGCCTACTTGCAACGACCCGCCCTAGGCGACGGGGTACAACTGGGCGGCGGTCCCTGCACTCAGTAAGTGCACGACAAACACGACAAACATACAAGGGAATACAAGCAAGGGAAAGGGGCAGTTGCCCACGACAACACCGTGAGCAACCAGAGTGGTGAACGAGCCGAGTCAAGCCAGGAGTGTGCGAGGTACCAAACGAAGAGCAGAAGAGTAGTCAGTAAGCCAGGGTCTGTATGGAGCAGGAACAAAATAGAAGGAGCTGTAGCTGGGCCAGGAAACCACACGAAAAAGAATAACAAGCAAGGAGGAACAGGAAATGCAGGTATAAATAGACAGAGGGCGGGAGCTAGCTGAGTCTGGCCAGGCTGCGATAGGCTCTCCCACTCCTAAGCCTGCCAGCCTGAGTGGTGGAAGCTGGAGTCAGTCTCAGGGATGTAGATTCAGGTGCTGACTGATTAATTAAGGGAGTTAACCCCGAAGCTGTGCCTGGCAGATCCTTTACACTGCAGGACAATGACAGGCGACAACCACTAGAAGTGCAATGACAGCAGTATTGTATTCTGATGATGGCACCTCACAGAAAATATTGGGAAATCTGCATCCCCCGTAGCCTTGTAGACGATCACCTAACTTAACAATTTCTATGTTACCTACAGTATATTAAGAAGTTGCATGTCTTAAAGGGATTGTCTCATCATCTGCTTATATGCTCTCTATGAGCCAGACCAGCTCTTTTAGGGTATGTTCACACGCAGTGTTTTCAGCCGTAATTCAGGGTGTTTTACTCCTCGAATTACACCTGTAAAAACGGCTCCATTACGCTGACAAACTTCTGCCCATTGATTTCAATGGGTTTTACGTGTTCTGTTCCCACGAGGTGTAATTTTACGCGTCGCTGTCAAAAGACGGCGCATAAAAAGACGCCCGCGAAAAATAAGTGCATGTCACTTCTTGGGACGTTTTTGGAGCCGTTTTTCATTGACTCCATTGAAAAACAGCTCCAATAACGGCCGTAAAATACGCCGCGAAAAATGCGAGTTGCTACAAAAACGTCTGAAAATCAGGAGCTGTTTTCGCCTGAAAACAGCTCCGTATTTTGAGACGTATTTTACGTTTGCGTGTGAACATACCCTTAGAGTGGCTCTCACTATATTATATAGACAGGTGCAGCTTTCCCTGGCAATATTAGCTGTTTTCCAGGGATCATAGAAGCCGAACCCACAGATATCAGTTGATCACCGCAACAACTTCTTTTAAAAAGGGCTTGTTAAGTTAAAGAGGCTCTGTCACCAGATTTTGCAACCCCTATCTCCTATTGCAGCAGATCGGCGGTGCAATGTAGATAAGAGTAACGTTTTTTGTTTTTTTTAAACGAGCATTTTTGGCCAAGTTATGACCATTTTTATATTTATGCAAATGAGGCTTTCTAAAGTACAACTGGGCGTGTTTAAAGTTATGTACAAGTGGGCGTGTATTGTGTGTGTACATCTGGGCGTTTTTACTTCTTTTACTAGCTGGGCGTTGTGACTAGGAGTGTATGATGCTGACGAATCAGCATCATCCACTTCTCTTCGTTAAGAGAAGCTGGGTGTTAACGAAGAGAAGTGGATGATGCTGATTTGTCAGCATCATACACTCCCATTCACAACGCCCAGCTAGTAAAAGAAGTAAAAACGCCCAGATGTACACACACAATAGACGCCCAGTTGTACATAACTTTAAACACGCCCAGTTGTACTTTAGAAAGCCTCATTTGCATAAATATAAAAATGGTCATAACTTGGCCAAAAATGCTTGTTTTTAAAAAAAAAAAAAAAACGTTACTCTTATCTACATTGCAGCGCCTATCTGCTGCAATACGAGATAGGGGTTGCAAAATCTGGTGACAGAGCCTCTTTAAGCTTAAAGGTAACCTGTCACCAGCATTTCACCTATGGAACTCTCCTCACCGTTCGCTGGTCGCTGCTGTCAAAAGTTAATTGCCATTATCCCCTCTTCTAAACTCCTCTGACCGTAAATAACGGTCTGCAAACATTTTGCGCTTTTTATGGTAATAATCCGTCCGTCTCGTTCGTTCCTCTTCTTATGCCCGCCCACCGCTGAAAACTGGCCCGCCCTGAATGCTGAAATCTCGTTTGAGACAGCACGCATGCGCCCGTCATGTATGGTCTGACACCCTTCCCTGCTTCGTCTATGCCTCAAGTCTAGTTACTGCGCTTGTGCCGCTATGGTGTCCTGTTGTGCGCATGTACCAGAACAGGACATCGATGTGCAGGCGTGAGATTTCATGTGTGCTGGGGGAAGCGAGGAGCTGTCAATCATAAGTAAGGAGGCGGGGTTAACTCGGAAAGGCTTGAGGAATGAAGATTTGACTCTTTTATGCTAATTATCATACTGCGCAGGAACACTAAAAACTGAATACTAAAGCTACAGAGCCGACTAAGAAGACAATTATAGGTTATATAGAAATGATTTTTCACCCCCTACTACCAGGTATTGCTGATTTAATAGGTGAAATGCTGGTGACAGTTTCCCTTTAAGTGACCTGTACCAAGGCCTCTCTTTGTGGAACATTACAATATAAATATATAAAGGTTCTCGAATATATTTCAGAATCATTCCCTTTACAAGCAGCAGCTTCCAAGAAAGCAACAGGGTTATTATATTATAGTATATTGTTCTTTATACAGTTGCGGCGCACCACATGGTTTTTTTAATACTTGTATGTATCTTTTAATATGTAGGATTGCTGCTGTTTGCACAGACGTAATTGTATTGCGATGGATATACCGATTTATATTTAGAGCTTTGGCACAACTTCTATATTTCACAGTAAAAAAAAAGAGACTAATATGGTAGTGAATTGCCGCAAACAGGAAATCTTATCTTATACATATTTGTATATACTGGTATAGATAATGTATAATAATAGTTTCTAAAGGAGTATTACAATTTCAGCAAATAAAGCCTATTTATTATACAGTAAAAAGATATACAAGTTTCTGATATTCTGTATCAGCTCCTTAAGATTTTCAAGATCCCTGCTTGCAGTCATTTAATAGGAACATTTAATAGGAAGATTTATTGTTTAAATCCATAGGATACAAATCTGTTCTGATCATGTAATGGACACACGGGTGCACGACTCGTTACAGGACACAGTAATAACTGTGCAGTACCTGTAACGAACCATGTACCGTTGTGATCATCACATGACCAGATTTTTATCCCCTGGAAGTAATTAGTGAAGTTCGATCTTGAATACCATGAGGAATTTTATGGAAAGTATATTGGAAAATTGCATAACGTTTCATCATACAAAGAATAACATTTATTTAAAACTGTTCTATTCCTAATACTCTGTTACATGCTGGCCATATACACCACAGGTTTTAGTGGGCAGCTATCTCCCCCAACTTCCTCACATACAAGCATGCAAGTTTATTCCTTAGGGCGGGTTCACACATGGCGGAATTGCACTTAAATTCCGCTGCGGACACTCCGCAGCGTTAATCCGCAGCGGAGCCGTTTCTACATTGACTTTCACTTTAATTTAGCAGTGTTCGTTTACACGATGCGTACAATTCCGCTGCGGAGCATAGGCTGCGGAGCGGAATTTGGTGTCCGCAGCATGCTCTGTCTGTTGCGGAGCAGTGGCGGACTCATGGCGGAATTTCTCCATTGACTTCAATGGAGATTCAAAGTTCCGCAATGAAGTCCGCAGCTGTCATGCACATGTCATGTGTGCTGCGGATGCGTCTTGCTTTTTTTACTTGACATTTCTTCATTCTGGCTGGACCTATGTATTTCTAGGTCTACAGCCAGACTGAGGAAGTCAATGGGGCTCCCGTAATGACGGGAGCGTTGCTAGGAGACGTCAGTAAATAGTCACTGTCCAGGGTGCTGAAAGAGTTAAGCGATCGGCAGTAACTGTTTCTGCACCCGGGACAGTGACTACCGATCCCAATATACATGTATCTGTAAAAAAAAATGAAGTTCGTACTTACCGAGAACTCCCTGTTTCTGTCTCCAGTCCGGCCTCCCAGGATGACGTTTCAGTGTAAGTGACGGCTGCAGCCAATCACAGGCCAAGCACAGGCTGCAGCGGTCACATGGACTGGCGCGTCATCCAGGGAGGTCGGGCTGGATGCCGAAGGAGGGACGCGTCATCAAGACAACGGGCGGTAAGTATGAATTTCTTTTACTTTCACTAGGGAAAGTGCTGTCCCTTCTCTCTATCCTGCACTGATAGGGAGAAGGGAAGCACTTTTCCTGCAGTCCGCAGCGGCCAGTCCGCATCAATTTTCTGCACATTTTGTGCAGATCCGCAGCCGTAATCCGCAACCCGGATTAGGTGCGGCATTGATGCGGACAGTTGCGGAGGAATTCCGCCATGTGTGGTCATGCCCTTAGGGAGACAAGCCACTGACAGACACTTCTGGCAGAACAAAGTTCAGGCGTGTTGGAAACAAACATGTCAAATTTTAATTTCACCCATGGGTTCATTAGAGGAAAGTCGCGCCAACATACACATTAGATTGTTAGTGGATACTGACAATTCAATTTATCTAATGAATATATCAGCAGTTTTACTTGGATATTTTTTTTAGTTGAGACAAACCTGCAGTACTCATACAATAAGCCGCTTATTTATTCTTTCTAGTAATGGTATGTTCACACGGCTTATTTTCTGATGTTTTCGGTCCAGAAACGGCTGAAAAACTGCCTAAAAATCGGAATCAAACATCTGCCCATTTCAATGGGAAAAACGGCGTTCTGTTTTGACAAACCGTTTTTTTACGGGGCCGTTTTGAAAAACGGCTGCATAAAAAAACCGCCGCGAAAAAGAAGTGGATGTCACTTCTTGAGCCGGTTTTGGAGCCGTTTTTCATTGGCTCTGTAGAAAAACAGCTCCAAAAACGTCCATAAAAAACGCTGAGAAAAACGCGAGTTTGCTTAAAAAACGTCTGAAAATCAGGAGCTGTTTTCCCTTTAAAACAGCTCCGTATTTTCAGACGTTTTTTTAGTAAGCGTGTGAACATACCCTAATAGTGTTTTCACAAATACATGCCTTTTTTAGGGTATGTGCACACACACTAATTACGTCCGTAATTGACGGACGTATTTCGGCCGCAAGTCCCGGACCGAACACAGTGCAGGGAGCCGGGCTCCTAGCATCATACTTATGTACGATGCTAGGAGTCCCTGCCTCGCTGCAGGACAACTGTCCCGTACTGTAATCATGTTTTCAGTACAGGACAGTTGTCTTGCAGCGAGGCAGGGACTCCTAGCATCGTACATAAGTATGATGCAAGGAGCCCGGCTCCCTGCACTGTGTTCGGTCCGGGACTTGCGGCCGAAATACGTCCGTCAATTACGGACGTAATTAGTGTGTGTGCACATACCCTTACAGTAACTCGGCTGTTTTCTTCTATTTACTCCATTGCAACCCCCACCCACTTCACAGTTAGTCACATTTACCTCAGGTTCAGCATATCTCACTTATAATTTAGTTGCTTGAAGTTTATATTTATAAAAGAACTGTGTATTTAGGCTTAAGGGCTTTTTCAGACTACAGGGTGTCAAATCGGCAGTGAAAAACTGCCATTTTGCATGGCCAATTTTTCACCTGTGTGGGACCTATTTTACTTGTGTCATTATATTTGTACTTTGTACATGTCAGCGACATGAGGTCAGGTGACTCAGGTCAGGTGACTGGACTGGTCCACTGCCGGGCCGACACCATCCCCAGACAGAAGTGCACCTGTCACCTCCACCGCTTCTCCGCATGGCCACCTCGGCTCCTCCTAATGGTGAGTCACGTCAGGCAGAGCAGGGAGTGGTAGCGGTAGGCTACCACTACCGCTCTCCGCTCTGTTTGCAGTTTGCAGTGTGGCGCTAAGTACAAGGGGGGGTTGTGTGGCACTAAGTACAAGGGGGGCTGTGTGGCGCTAATTAAAAGGGGGTACTGTGCAGCATTATTTACAAGGGGGGCTGTGTGGCACTATCTATAAGGGGGACTGTGTGGCACTATCTACAAGGGAGGGCTGGGTGGCGCTATTTACAAGGGAGGGCTGTATGGCACGATTTACCAGGGGGGGCTGTATGGCACGATTTACCAGGGGGGGCTGTGTGGCGCTACCTACAAGGGGGGCTGTGTGGCACAATTTACAAGGGGGAGCTGTGTGGTGCTATTTACAAGGGGGAGCTGTGTGGCACTATTTACAAGGGGGAGCTGTGTAGCACTACCTACAAGGGGGGCCGTGGGGCATTTTTAGAAGGGGGCTGTGGGCCATTTTTTACAAGGAGGACTGTGTGGCGATATCTACAAGATGGCTATGTAGCGCTATCTACAAGGGGGGCTGTGTGGCGCTATCTACAAGGGTGGCTGTGTAGCGCTATCTACAAGGGGGGCATAGTGGCACTATCTACAAGGAGTCTCTGTGTGGCGCTATCTACAAGGGGCACAAAGGGGGCACGGTTACTCACACTTTTATTGTGTCGAGCACTGAGGAATCATTATTACCATCTGGGTCACTGGATTACGAGTTTGTTTAGAGGATGGGATATAGGTGTAGAGGGTGCTGGAAAAGCGAGAAACCAACATTTCTGTGTGTCAAATTCTGCAGAGACGATTCGTGGCTGGAATAAGTCGTCACAGTGATCTGGGCCGGATGGAGAAAAACAGGGAAAGTGAACCTAAACATCACCTAAATTAGCGGGGGAAAGCTCCAAGCGGAGCTGTGATTGGTGAATCACTCCTAGCACACTGCACACTGCACAGGCAATGATTTTGTAATGTGTCTATAAAACTTGTGGTCTGTCCGTGATTTTTAGCTCAGTTGTCCAGAAATTTCTGAAGTGCAGGTTGGCAACCCTCTTCAAACCTAAATTTAATAAAAAAGGAGGCCTTAAAATCCACTATGTGCTTCTTCGCTTCTGAGGCCGGTGCTTCAGTCCATTACCACACTAGGGCCACATGTGGGATATTTCTACAAACTGCAGAATCTGGGCAATAAGTATTGAGTTGCGTTTCTCTGGTAAAACCTTGTGATTTACGGGGAAAAAAAATTTATAAAAAGGATTTTCTGACAAAAAAAAAAAATTTGTAAATGTTACCTCTACTTTGCTTTAACCCCTTAATGACCAGCCTATTTTGGACCTTAATGACCAGGCCATTTTTTAAGTTTTTCCATCGTCGCATTCCAAGAGCTATAATGTTTTTATTTTTGCGTCGACATAGCTGTATAAGGTCTTGTTTTTTGCGGGACAAGTTGTACTTTTCAATAGCACCATTTTGGGGGACATTATTTATTGATTAACTTTTATTAACTTTTATTTGGGGGGAAATAGAAAAAAACCTGAAATTCTGCCACTCTTTTTCGCGTCTTAAATCTACGCCGTTTACCTTGTTATATAAGTAACACAATAACTTTATACAGAAGGTTTTACCAGAGAAACGCAACTCAATACTTATTGCCCAGATTCTAAAAGTAAAAACACGCCCAGTTGGTCTTTAAGAAACTAATTAGCATAAATCTAAAATTGCTCATAACGTGCTCAAAAATGATCGTTTTTCAAAATAAAAACCACTGCTGTTATTTCCATTACAGCGCCGATCAGATTATGTAGGAGATAGGGCACTTATAATCTGGTGACAGAGCCTCTTTAAATTCCTGTGAAACGCCTAAAGGGTTAAGAAACTTTCTAAATGCTGTTTTGAATACTTTGAGGTGTCTAGTTTTTAAAATGTGTTTTATGGAGGTTTCTAATATATAAGGCCCTCAAAGCCACTTAGGAACTGAACTGGTATCTAAAAAAAAAGAGGCTTTTGAAATTTTCTTCAAAATATGAGAAATTGCTGCTTATGTTCTAAACCTTGTAACATCCTATAAAAATAAAAGAATGTTCAAAAAATGATGCCAACATATAGTAGACATATGGTAAATGTGAAGTAGTCACTATTCTGTGTGGTATTACGATCTGATACATTTACAAGCAGATACATTTAAATTCAGAAAAAATTCTATTTTTTAAAAATTTTCTCCAAATTTAGCTATTTTTCACAAATAAACACTGAATATATCGATCAAATTTTAACATAAAGCTCAATGTGTCACGAGAAAACATTCTCAGAATCGCTTGGATAGGTTAAGCATTCCAGCGTTATTACCACATAAATTGACACATGTCAGATTTGAAAAATGGGCTCTGAGCCTTAAAGCCAAATTTAGGCTGCGTCCTTAAGGGGTTAAACAAATTTTTCCATCAGGGACATTTATGTCATATCCACAGGATATGCCATAAATGTCAGATAGATGCAGGTCCCACCTCTAGGACCTGCACCCATCTCTAGAACGGAGCCCCCTAAACCTCGTTTTAGCTTTCTGTGTTCCCGCTGACGCTTGTTATTTCTGACCATATAAGAAGAAAACAGCATAACTCGCTAAGCTATGATGTTTCCGGAACTTCCAGAGTAGTGAATGGCAGTGTCAGAAACAGCGTAGCATGCGAGCTATGCTGTTTTCTTCTTATATGGTCGGAAACAGGGTTGCCAGCCTGCACTTCAGAAATTTCTGGACAAATGAGCTAAAAATCACAGGCAGACCACAAGTTTTACAGACACAGCTACACAGATAATGCTACACAGCCCCCCTTGTAGATATCGCCACACAGCCCTACTTGTAGATAGCGCCACTTAGCCCCCCTTGTAAAAAACAACCCACAGCTCCCCTTGTAGATAGCGCCACACAGCCCCCCCTTGTAGATAGTGCCACACAGCTCACCCTTGTAAATTGTGCCACACAGCCCATCTTGTAAATAGAGCCACACAGCCCCCCCTTGTAGATAGCGGCACACAGCCCCCCTTGTAGATAGCACCACACAGCCCCTCCTTGTAAATAAGACCGCTCAGCTCCCCCTTGTAAATAATGCCTCACATCTCCCCCTTGTAAATAATGCTGCACAGCTCCCCGTTGCACTTCGTGCCACACAGCCTCCCCCTTGTACTTAGCGCCACACAGCCACCCTTGTACCTAGCCCTACACAGCCTCCCTTTGTACTTAGTGCCACACAGTCCCTCCCTTGTACTTAGCGCCACATTGCCCCCTCTTGTACTTAGTGCCACACTGCAAAGCGCAATCAGAGCGGAGAGCGGTAGTGGTAGCCTACCGCTACCACTCTCCGCTCTGCCTGACATGACTCACCTTTAGGAGGAGCCGAGGTGGTCATGTAGCGAAGCGGCGGAGGTGACAGGTCCACTTCTGACTGGGGATGGTGTCAGCCTGGGAGTGGACCAGTCCAGTCACCTGACCTCATGTTGCTGACACGTACAAAGTACAAATATAATGACATAAGTAAGCAAAAGGATACATACAGCAAAGTTACAAATTGTGAATGTATACAAAAAGACCAAGTAGTAATAATGAGAGCAACAAGAGACCTAAGGAAGAAGTGGAGGGAAAAAGAGGGGAAGATAGGAGAGAGAGAGAGAAAAAAAAAGGAGGGGGAGGACATCACCAAGAAAAGACCGTGTTAAGGTAAAGCTAATCAGGTATTATCCAGCTAGCGAGGAAGAGCATCACTGTATTTGAAAGTAATCCAACCTGTCCATGTGCGAAGGAATTTATTGTTACAACCTATATCGCTCACCAAAAGACTCTCCATTCTCATAATGTGGTTCAATTCCAAAACCCACTCCAAAAGTGAGGGGCACTGTGTAGACTTCCAATGTCGAGGTATTACATATCTGGCTGATGAGAGAAAATGTCTGAAAATATATATTTTTAAAGCTGCTACATGAACAGGAAAGATTGAAAAGAGACCTATAGATGGTACTGTAGGAAGTTGAGAACCTGAAATCACATTGTAAAGAGAAAAAATACTGTTCCAAATCTATCTGACATTTATGGCATATCCTGTGGATATGTCTAAATGTCCCTGATGGGAAAACCCCTTTAAGAATATCTCTGTACTTTGCTCCATTCATCTTTCCCTCAACCCTGACCAGTCTCCCTGTCCCTGTCGCTGAAAAACACCCCCACAGCCGCCACCATGCATCAATGTAGGGATGATATTGGGCAGGAGATGAGCAGTGCATGGTTTCCTTCAGACATGACGCTTAGAATTGAGGCCAAAATGTTTAATCTTGATTTCATCAGACCACAGAATCTGGTTTCTCAGTCTGAGAGTGTTTTTTTGCCAACTCCAGGCGGGCTTTCATGTGTCTTTTACTGAGGAGAGGCTTCTTTCTTGCCACTCTGCCATAAACCCAAGATTGGTGGAGTGCTGTAGTGATAGTTGACCTTCTGTAAGTTTCTCCTATCTGCACACAGGATCTTTGGAGCTCAGCCAGAGTGGCCATTGGGTTCTTGGTCACCTCTCTTACCAGGGCACTTCTCCCCCAATTACTTCGTTTGGTGGGGCGGCCAGCTCTATGAAGAATCCTGATTGTTCTAAACTTCTTCCATTTAAGAATTATGGAGACCACTGTGCTCCTGGGAACTGTCAGTGCAGCAGAATTTTTTTTGTACTGTTCTCCAGATCTGTGCCTCCACACAATCCTGTCTCTGAGCTCTACAGGCAGTTCTTTCCTCATCATGGCTTGGTTTTTGCTCTGATATGCATTGTCAGTTGTGAGACCTTATATGGACGGGGGGGGGGTGTCTTTCCAAATCATGTCCAATCAAATGAATTTGGACACCAATCAAGGTGTAGAAACATTTCAAAGATGATCTAGAGAAATGGGAGGCCCCTAGTCGACTACGCTATTGATTCCGTCAAAACGGAACCCTTGCACAACGGAGACAAACGGAAACTATTGGCACCGGATCCGTCACCATTGAAATCAATGGTAATGGAAACGGAAACCTTTGGTTTCCGTTTGTGTCAGTCAGGGTCTCGTTCCAACGGAAAGCTCAGACGGAATGTCGGAACGGGACCATGTCACAGATGTGAACGAAGCCTAAGGAAGGCAGATGGAGGCAACTTGAGCTGGCCTCTTTCCCCACAAGCCCAATTGCAGCATAAAGAGATGCTTTTATAGTATATACTGTATACTCTACACATATGCCTACTACTAGGCACACTTCTAAATATCAGTCAACACACAATAGGGGCATGTTAGTATTGACATTTTACTTTAGTGGTTCTGCTTATAATTCACAAAAGTGTACTAACATATTTTCATGTTTCATTTTTCAATTACACATGCTAAAACATATTGTTCTATAGAACCACATATTGAAGATGCTAACTTTATCTTTAAAAAGAGACAAAGTGAGTAAAAAGGGGCCACCTAGTATTTTAGGGTCCATGTTGCATCTAGGTTACCCTTGAGGTGAAAACTGTACATGGACCCACCATTGCAATAATACTTATAGGTTAAAGAAGTCAGAAACCAAACAGCATCATATGCAATTTCCACATATCTCACCAGATAAGGATCAGCATAAAATATAGACCAAGTGAGATAAGGAGTTGCAAAGTTTGCTATGGAGAACCAAATAGCAATAGTCACCCACGTGAAAAAAGTAGTAGTCTATCTTATTAATGTATTTCCTGTATCCTTACATGTCATATAATAACTGTAGAAGATAGACAAGCCTAATACTCCACTAGACCTTTACACGACCAAACACTGTTATATTTCATTATTACATTTATTTCAAGTTACTTATATATGTTCCACAGTGCTGTACAGATGTAGTATGAGTAATCTGTGACATAAGAACATTGAATGATTCATTAGTAGGCACATTAATACAATATATACAATTGTGGGATATTTTTCTTAACTTCTCTTCTAAAGCATATGTGTTTATTATTTTCTATAGGGAGGAATAATTCATACGTGTCTGAGTATTATGGCACAGAAAATACCATTGATCTTAGTAAATTTCCCATAGGTTGTTGGTCATCACCACTATAATCTCCCTCCACCTATTGTCATATTTTCCAACTTTCATGGCGTCAGTATGTCCTCCCACTTCTAAAACACTGTATTTTTACTTTACCACATCTTCCTGTTAGTTCTCTGCAAATGCTATTTTCTGCAGACTAATAAATAATCCTTGCTGTGTTCATGCCAGCAAATCCGTCATCTATCTGCCCATAAATAATGGCCATCATCCTCTCTTAGGCATGTGTTAGATTTCAGTACATGTCATGCTTACAACTCTTTCAGCTAGTCATCTCCTTGGGACATTGCGTACTTAAAACAGGGTCATAAAGGAGCATAGTTCTTCATACTCGCACTAAACACGACTATTCTACACTTGAGCAACTTCATGCTAGGAAACTCTGCACAATGAGGCACTAAAATCAATTAGAATACTGGCATCTTAGTGTTTACCAGTTGCTAGGCTTATAATTTAAGCATGCCATCATCTCCGTCGATTCTGTAGGTACTGGCTGTGAATTTGTGGATCGCCATAAAATTGACCGGATCCACTGCCAAAAATCGAATTACTGTCGTTAGCTTAAAAAAAGTAGGTTTTCCTTTGAACAGAATTTTAGTTTTATATACAATCAACATAAAGAGTTTAATAACTTATACTGTTTTACATTGCTTTGCTTATCTGTTACTATTTCTGCGTTACAGCCCGCATTAGGGTATGTGCACACGGCAGCGTACGATACGGCTGAAATTACGGAGCTGTTTTCAGGAGAAAACAGTTCCGTAATTTCAGACGTAATTGCTCGTCCTCGCATTTTGCGAGGCGTCATTGACGGCCGTAATTTAGAGCTGTTCTTCATTGAATTCAATGAAAAACGGCTCAAATTACGTCCAAAGAAGTGGCCTGCACTTCTTTGACGAGGCAGTCATTTTACGCGTCGTCGTTTGACAGCTGTCAAACGACGACGAGTAAATTACAGGTCGTCGGCACAGTATGTCCGCAAACCCATTCAAATGAATGGGCAGATGTCTGCCGACGTATTGGAGCCGTATTTTCAGGCGTAAATCGAGGCATAATACGCCTCGTTTACGCCTGAAAATAGGTTGTGTGAACGCAGCCTTATAGTCCAGTGCTGCATTCACAATTTTGTAGGCCTCACAGCTGAAATCATCGCCCAGCTTTCCTTGCTACCGGCACAATGTCTCCATAGGTAATTGTATTCTTGAAAGTTTCATCTTTACACCAGGCACTCTACAGTAATCTTATGGAAGTAAAAATAACTAATCCACACCATTTTAGGATCCGGTTTACGCTGAAAGTAATTTGTCCACAACAAACTTGTTGACTGGAATAACAAACAGCAGAATTATGAATACAGTTCTGGGTTATAATACAGAAAGTAACTCAAGACCAGTTCAAGTTAAAGAATGCAATGTATTTACAAAGTCACTCACTGTTTTGATTTCAGTGGCCATTTCAGAAATCAGTAATCCATTTATTTTCTTCAAATACTAAAACTTTAAAAAAAACAAAAAAAAAACGTATTCTCTTTATAGCACTAGTAAATAAAATGTATCAGTTATGAAAAAAAGAAAGAGATGGGTAAAGTGAAAACTACAAAAGCTATTGGGGATAAAAAAAAAATAGACATCGAAGAGCAACAACAAATGGTCCTGCTGCCAAAGTGAAGGCAAGTAAACGGGGCCTAAATTGCAGTACCAGACACAGCCACAAGGAAGAGAGGAGCGCTGTTTGGCTTGCAGTGAAGGGGCCAAGGTGCTCCAGAGAGCGCTGCAGCCTCTTGATTCTGCTGATTGGTGGGGGTACCAGTTGTCAGACCCCTACCAATCACACATACACAAACAATGTAATATCCTAGAAATTAGCTCTTTTTTTAAACAGTAACCTTATCATTTTCATTGTATTGGCTTATCTTTTGGATAGTGATCAGCCACAAAAGAATATAATGGCATCTAACTTCTTTAATATGATAACAGAAGAAAATAAGTAACGCATTTCATATTACACGAGTTTGGAATCTCCTTGATACATTGCTAGTTTCCTACAAAGGACTCTGCACTTGATAGATGGAAGATGTGTACAATAGGCTGGCTTTCCACACTTCCCCTTGCAAGGCTTTTATCTTTATTCAAACCTTGGCTATAAGCATTATCTAACCAATATTGGCAATAGGCTGAATTATCTTGGTGGGTATTGTGGTTCATTGGTGCAATTTAAGTATTCATTATAAAACATTAGCTGAAATTAGCCATAGGCAGTAGAGGTCTCATGTGACCGTAGTGGCCGCCGCTCATCTCCACCTGCTCCAGAGAAGTAGCAAGCATGTTGGGTCAAGACAAAGTCAAAATCAGTTATAATGAAAAACTAGGAGACGCAAATGTCATTGCCGCTATCAGGATCTCCTTGACAGTTGGTAGCGGATTTGAGGGTGACACAAATAAATATGCACCACTTACATGCTACATCTTCTGTTACCAAAATATGTTAAAGATTTCCTAAAGAAAAATGAATCTAACTTTTTACTGTAATTTCCCTTAATCCTTTCAATTGTCAAAATCTTTGACAATTGTTCAATGTCTATAGTTCTGGAAGATTATAATATAAAATATACCCTTCTGATGATAGTATGAATTGCTTACAGATAAGGGTAAATAGCTATAAAATGATAGCAGAAAAAAACAGCAGATGTGCTTGTAATCAGGTAGGCAGAATTTATTACTAGATGATATTGACATGGTATGATATATTGTAACTGTTAGCATAAACAGGACTGTATTGTAGCAATGCCTGCTAACAGGGAGCCACAGCGGTCACACAAAGCTATGGGAGTCATGTATGGAAAATAGCTCAGACAATCACTGGAGGCCTTGCCTGTAGCAAGCAGCCAAATTATTGCTTTAATTTTTATGAAGTACAGTAAAAAATAGTGTACCGTGTTAGCCAGAGACAATATGAAATGTTAAATACTTTTGTGTCAAAAAAGACAAAAGTATAGAAGGTATGATACCTTTATTGGCTAACCATAAAAGTTCTATATGCGGCTTTCAGAGCACACAGGCCCCTTCTTCTGGCGAATTAACAAATGAATGACTTAGAAAAAAGCACAACATTTAGATTCTGAAGGGTCATTTTAAAAACAACAGAGAAAGAAAAATTTGGGAATTCAAGATGATGATAAAATTCCAGTCATTGACACAAGGCCTCAATCTAACGCCTGGACTTATGAGCCACTACATGGACACACGTCACGTCCCCCATCAGACTGACTCCAGATGCCTTAACTCCTAAGTCATCACCCCTATAACCTCAGTTTTATTGCCCCGGCTTATCTTAATGATGTATCACTTCATGTATTAATCGTCTTTGTGTAACATCTAAATGTTGTGCTTTATTCTAAGTCATTCATTTGTAAATGGCCTGAAGAAGGGGCCTCTGTGCTCTGAAAGCCGCATATAGAACTTTTATGGTTAGCCAGTAAAGGTATCATACCTACTATACTTTTGTCTTTTTTGACACAAAAGTATTTAACATTTCATGCTTTAATTTTTAAAACTTGTATAAGTAAAATGACAGCTACAATCTGAATGGTTGCTATGGACAACATTTTCACATTTTTAAGTGTACAGCACTGCCAGTTTTAGAAAACTTTTAACACGTGAGAGAGAATTTTCATCAGGTCCCATCATTTGGGGGCTAAGCATTGTGACCCCCACTGATAGCTAGAACAAAGGTTATTAATATATTGTCATTAATATATTGAAAATACAAGAACAAAATGGCCTACGGGGGACCCAACTTTGCCATTTGACCAGTATCCCATTTTCTTTTAAACTGGCACTGATACCCCTTCAGCTCCTCTCATTTGGGAGTAGTGAAGATGAGTTATATATTTGGCTTAAAGAATCTGGCTATGCTTCACCTCTCCCTAATTGAATTATGAGAAGTCAATAAGAGCTCTTTCATTCTAGTTATTGGTAGGGATGCTCCTATAATATTGTTAGTCCCACTGCCTTCATAGTGACAATATCAGTATGAGCCACATTATCCCCCTATGTACCAGCCCAAGAGTTCTCTTAACATTGCCATGCCAGCGTTTTACCAAACTCTTCTACACTCCTGTGTTGTGTGATGTCCTGATACCTGGCACAGATATGATCAGCTAAACAAAGGAAAGTGGTAAAAAGTGTATCACATGATTTGAGTGAAACAGCTCAGTCAAAATAGGCACTGTGTCTCTGATTCTGGTATTGACATCTGCTTTGTAAAGCAATGACTTTACACATAGTGTAGCTTTAGGCCTCTTCCACACTGCCAATTGTAGAGCCGTTTTGTATGGAGCTGTAATAGGGCTCGGAACAGCCTTTTATTTTTCTAGGACATTACAAGGCTTAGAACTTTAGCAGCAATTTCTCAAATTTTAAAGAAAATTTCGAAAGGCTATTTTTACAGGGGCCAGTTCAGTTGTGAAGTGGTTTTGAGGGCCTTATATATTATAAACCCCCAATAAAATACCCCATTTTAAAAACTGCACCCCTCAAAGTATTCAAAACAGTATTTAGAGAGTTTCTTAACCCTTTAAACGTTTCACAGGAATTAAAGCAAAGTAGAGGTGAAATGTACAAATTTTTTTTTTTTTTTCAAAAATTGCTTTTTATTCAATTTTTTTTGTAACACAGAAAGTTTTACCAGAGAAACGCAACTCAATATTTATTGCCCAGTTTCTGCAGTTTTAGGAAATATACCACATCTGGTCCTAGCGTGCTTATGGACTGAAGCACAGGCCTCAGAAGCAAAGGAGCACCTAGTGGAGTTTGGGGGCCTTATTTTTATTAGAATATATTTTAGGCACCATGTCAGGTTTGAAGGGCTCCTGCGGTGCCAAAGCAGTGGAAATCCCCCAAATTTGAGAAACTGCACCCCTCAAGGAAATTATCTAGGGGTATAGTGAGCATTTTGAACGCACAGGTTTTTTTCAGAAATTATTGGAAGTAGGCCGTGAAAATTAAAATCTAATTTTTTTCAAAGAAAATGTAGGTTTAGCTCATTTTTTCTAATTTCCACAAGGACTAAAGGACAAAGAGCACATTTGTAAAACAATTTTTCCAGAGTAAAACAATACCCTACATGTGGTTATAAATGGCTGTTTGGACACGCAGCAGGGCTCAGCAGGGAAAGAGCGCCATTTGGCTTTTGGAGCTCAAATTTAGCAAGAATGGTTTGCGGAAGCCATGTCGCATTTGCAAAGCTCCTTGAGGGACCAAAACCGTGAAAACGCCAAAAAGTGACTCCATTTAGGAAACTACACCCATTGAGGAATACATCTACGGGTGTAGGGAGCATTTTGACCCCACAGGGGTTTCATATATTTTATTAGAATTGGGCAGGGACAATAAAAACAATCCTTTTTCTTCAATAAGACGTAGCTTTAGCTACAAATTTTTCATTTTCTCAACAAATAAAGGAAAAAAAGAACCACAACATTTGTAAAGCAACTTCTCTGGAGTACGGAAATAGCCCATATGTGGTCATAAACTGCTGTTTGGACACACGGCAAGGATCAGAATAGAAAGAGCGCCATTTGGCTTTTGGAGTACAGATTTCACTGGATTGGTTTATTGACACCATGTCGCATTTGCAAAGCCCCTAAGGTACCAATACAGTGGAAACTACCTAAAAGTGACTCCATTCACAAACCTACACCCCTTGAAGAATTCATCTAGGGGTGTAGTGAGCATTTTGACCCCCCACAGGTGTTTCATAGATTTTATTAGGATTGGGCAGTGAAAAAAAAAAAAAATCCTTTTTCTTCAATAAGACGTAGATTTAACTCAAAATTTTTCTTTTTCTCAACAAATAAAAGAAAAAAAGAACACCAACATTTGCAAAACAATTTCTCCCAAGTACAGCAATACCCCATTTGTGGTCATAAACTGCTGTTTGAGGACACAGTAGGGCTCAGAAGGGAAGGAGCGCCATATGGCTTTTGGAGTGCAGATTTAGCTGGATTGGTTTCTGGGCGTTATGTCGCATTTGCAAAGCCCCTGTGGGACCAAAACCGTGGCGACCCCCCAGAAGTGACCCCATTTTGGATACTACACTCCAAGTTATTCACCTAGGGGTGTAGTGAGCATGTTAACCCCGCAGGTGTTTTACAGAAATGAGTGTGCATTCAATGTTGCAGAGTGAAAATGGGATTTTTTTCCATAGATATGCCAATATGTGGTGCCCAGCTTGTGCCACCATAACAAGACAGCTCTCTAATTATTATGCTGTGTTTCCTGATTTTAGAATCACCCTACTTGTGGCCCTAATCTTTTGCCTGGATTCAGGGATATAATATTACCACTTTACAAAGCATTACTGAGGCCCCATCTAGAATATGCAGTTCAGTTCTGGGCTCCAGTTCATAGAAAGGATGCCCTGGAGTAGGAAAAAATACAAAGAAGAGCAACGAAGATAATAATGGGCATGGAGAATCTAAGTTATGAGGAAAGATTAAAATAACTAAACCTATTTAGCCTTGAAAAAAGACGACTAAGGGGGGACATGATTAACTTATATAAATATATTAATGGCACATACAAAAAATATGGTGAAATCCTGTTCCATGTAAAACCCCCTCAAAAAACAAGGGGGCACTCCCTCCGTCTGGAGAAAAAAAGGTTCAACTTGCAGAGGCCACAAGCCTTCTTTACTGTGAGAACTGTGAATCTTTGGAATAGTCTATCGCAGGAGCTGGTCACAGCAGGGACAGTAGATGGCTTTAAAAAAATAAAAAAATACAAGCTCCTATGTGTAGAAATTTTTACCTTCCGTTTTCCCATCCTTTGGTTGAACCTGATGGACATGTGTCTTTTTTCAGCTGCACTAACTATGTAACTATGTGTTACGCTGTGAAGCAATCCTTTATGCGCAAGCCAGTGTCGCACTGATAAATGGTGTCCTTTCTTATCCCCTTTATGGTCCACACTCCGCACCTTTTGCAGTGTGGTGAATTTTGCTGGGAAGTGTTGTCCTGGTATAATACGGGCACCCTCGCTTCCAGCAGATATGTTTGGGCCCTCCCCTTCCTGGTTCCCTAATTTTAGGGCCTTGATAAATCGCCTCTTGAAACAGAAGAAATGTTCCCCTCGGGCTGCAAAGCTGCATATTTTTTATTTCCTGACTTATTGGAGCATTAACGAATTATTTTTTTCATAGAGGTAGCGGTATGAGGACTGTTTTTTTGCGGAACGGGCTGTAGTTATTATTGGTACCATTTTGGGGTGCATGCGACTTTTTGATCACTTTTTATCCTATATTTTGGGAGGCAATGTGACCAAAAACCAGTAATTCTGGCATAGTTTTTTCGTTTTTTTCATACAGCGTTCACCATGCGTTATAAATTACATGTTAACTTTATTCTGCGGGTCAGTACGATCCGGCGAAACCTAATTTCTAGCACTTTTTTATGTTTTACAACTTTTTGCACAATAAAGTTACTTTTGTGAAAAGAATGTATTTTTTCTGTCTCCATGTTGTGAGAACCATAACTAATTATTTTTTTAGTCGACGGAGCTGTATGAGGGCTTGTTTTTTGCGAGACGAGCTATATTTTTTATAGGTACCATTTCTGGATACATGCGACTTTTTGATTACTTCATATTCCAATTTTTATAGGGCAAAGTGACCCAAAAATTCTGGCAATGTTTTTTATGTTTTTTTATTTACACCGTTCACCGTGTGGAATAAATAACATAAGATTTTTATAGCTCAAGCAGTTACGGACGCGGTGATACCAAATATTAATGTATGTTTTTGTTTTTTTTTCAATATTAAATGACTTGATCAGTGAAAAAGGGCGATTTGTGTTTTATTTTATCACTTGAAACTTTTATTATATTTTTTAAAACTTTTTTTCACTTTCTTTTCACTTTGTTTTTTACACTTTTCTTTAGTCCCACTAGGGGACTTGAAGGGCCGACTATCAGGTTTTCTTTTTCTAATACATTGCACTACCAATGTAGGGCAATGTATTAGATCCGTCAGTCATTCACTGACAGCAAGCCGATTAGGCTTTGCCTCTGGGCGGGGCCTAATCGGCTTCCGTAATGGCTGAGCAGGAGGCCATTGTTAGTCCTCCTGTTGCCAAAGCAGCAGTCGGCAGCCCTGCGATTGCATAGCAGGGCTGCCGATCTGCTACAAACCTCTAAGATGCAGCGATCGCTTTCGATATCTGCATCTAAGGGGTTAATGGCAGAAATCGGATCTAGCTCCGGTTCCTGCCATTACAGGCGGCTGACATCCACCGCTAATGATGCCATCTTGCCTGCGGTTACGGAAGCCTTTTAGGCCCCGCCTTACTCACCTCCCGGCGCCCGCATCCATGCATCCATGAGCGCTGGTCCCCACCTCCTTCCTAGGAGGCGCCAGCGCTCACTTCCGCTCCGGTCTGCTGTGTCCCGTAGGGTGCGCACGCACGCTCATGCCCACGCTTAAAGCGCCAGCGCGCGCACCTGTAAAACAATCATTATTATCAACCACATGATTTCCTGGTCTATAAAAAGGCCTCAGCCCTTGTGATCCTTGACTGAGCATTGTTAGTTATTCCCAAGTCTGTCTTGCAAATGGTCCCTTAGTTTTTCCCATTCCAGTTGTTACCCGTGCCCTGTTACCTGTTCCTGTATCTCGTGCTGTGTTCTTGTTCCGGTGCCTACTAGTTGGAGTCGTGTCTACTGCACCTGCTGTTGCATTGCCACGACCTGTGTCATCTGCCATGTCCTGAGGGATCCGCCACGTCTGGCGCAACCTGCGGCACCTGCTGTCATCCGCCACGTCTGGCGTTACCTGCTGCACCCACCTCCATCCGTGCCAGATCTGCGACCACTGTCTGGACTATCCAGTTACCCTTGTGCGGGACAATGTAATTCTGGGGTTAGTTTGGCCAGCTGCCTCCCTGCTTCTGCGGTGTGGCCTAGTGGGTCCACATACCCACAAACTGTGACAGTACGCTCAGGCCATGGACCCCGTTGGTCAACCTGAGACCTTGATGACACAAACAATGCTGGCCGAGATGGAGGATCTTCAGTCACGGCAAGACCAACTCCTCCTGTTGGTGAACGCCATTGCCCATCGGTTGCTTGCTCCAACCACGGTCGTCACCGTACCCATTCCTGCTGTTCCTCCTGCTACACTTCCTGTCTGTACCAGTGCCGACCCCCTGTGCTCTTTGCCGCTATTTCCACGCTATGACGGAGACCCGAGGTCCCGCAGGGGATTTTTGAATCAGTGCCTGATCCACTTCAGACTTCATTCCAGGTGCTTCTCTTCGGATGACGTCAGGATCGCCTTTATCATCTCTCTCCTTACTCGCAAAGCCCTGGCATGGGCTAATCCTCTGTGGGAACATCAGGGACCAGAGACCGTGACTTGCAGTGCTTCTTACGGACCTTCCGCTCGATTTTTGAGGAACCTGGGAGAGTTTCTTCGGCTGCTGCATCTCTGCTGATCCTACACCAGGGAGACCTCTCTGTGGGTGAGTATGCCATTCAGTTCCGTATCCTGGCTGCTGAGTTAACCTGGAACAACGAGGCTTTGGTGGCCACATTCTGGCAGGGACTGTCTTTGGGGATAAAGGACGAGCTGGCTGCTCGCGATCTGCCATCTACCCTGGACGATCTTATCCTACTCGCCACCTGAGTTGACATGAGGATCCGGGAGCATTCCCAAGAGGTTCTCCGGGAGAGAGAACTTCCTAGGCTGGATTTTACTTTCCAGCAATCCTCCTCATTCGTCCCACCAGAGGATCCTATGCAGAGTAACCATGTCAAATTGTCTATCCAGGAGAAACAAAGCAGACGCACTTCTGGACTTTGTCTGTATTGCGGCATCGGAGGCCATATTGTGTGTTTGTGTCCCCAGTGGCCAGAGAGACCCCATTGCCTAGAATTGGTTGGAGAGACAACCCTAGGTGGAACGGTACCTAATAAAGCATTCTGTTCCAAGCTGACTATTCCTGTGACCCTAGTATCCGGCGAGAGGACGCATCGGGTTTCTGCCTATCTTGACCCTGGGTCTGCAGCAAACTTTATTCAAAAGGAGCTGGTGGATCATCTTCAGTTGCCCACAGTTCCCCTAGAAACATCTTTGGCTATTGCCTCAGTGAATGGACTGCCTCTGCCTGATCCCATCGTTTCTAAAACCAAGCCGTTGAAGCTCCAGGTTGGAGTCCTTCATTCTGAACTGATTTCTTTCCTTGTTTTGCCTAAGGCCATCAATTCTGTTCTGCTGGGCCTGCCTTGGCTTCGACTACATGCCCCAGTCCTGGACTGGAATTCTGGAGTGGTTCTCCAATGGGGCTCCAAGTGCCTTGGTCGTTGTATGTTGCAGATCCATCCTGTCCAGCCTCCTTTACCTCAGTCATTGGCGGGACTGCCCCCCAGTTTGCAGATGTTTTCAGCAAAAGGGAGGCTGAGACTCTGCCTCCACATCGGACTTATGACTGCTCCATTGAACTGGTTCAAAATGCCTCTCTCCCCTGTGGCCGAGTATATCCTCTCTCCTTGCCAGAGTCTCTATCTATGTTGGCCTATATCAAGGAGAATTTAGAGAGGGGTTTAATACGAAAGCATTCCTCCCCGGCCGGGGCTGGATTCTTCTTCGTTAAAAAGAAAGATGGATCCCTTCGACCCTGCATTGACTACCGTGGTTTCAACCAGATCACGGTCAAGAACAAATACCTGTTGCCACTTATATCCGAGCTGTTTGATTGCATACGAGGAGCCCAAAAATTTTCTAAGCTAGACCTGCGGGGGGCTTATAACCTAATCTGGATTCGCTGGGGTGACGAATAGAAGACGGCATTTAACACCCGGGACGGGCACTATGAATACCTAGTGATGCCCTTCGGACTGTGTAACGCTCCCGCAGTGTTTCAGGAATTTGTGAATGATATCTTCCAAGATCTCCTCTATGTCTGCGTTGTTATTTATCTCGATGACATTTTGATTTTCTCCCCAGATCAGACGACTCATCGGAGGCATGTCCGTCAAGTGCTACTACGATTAAGAGAGAATCGTTTATACGCCAAGCTGGAGAAGTGCGTCTTTGAGAGGAGTTGTTTGCCCTTCCTGGGCTACATCATCTTGGCTCAAGGTCTCAAGATGGATCCTGAGAAAGTGAGAGCTGTCCTGGAGTGGCCACGTCCTCAGGGTCTAAGGGCCATACAGTGGTTACTGAGATTCACCAATTTCTACCGGCAGTTTATTCCAAACTTCTCATCTCTGACGGCTCCCATCTCTACCATTATGAAGAAGGATGCGAACGCCAAGGTTTGGACTCCAGAGGCAGAGTCCGTATTTATTAGTCTCAAGGAAGCCTTCACTTCAGCTTCGATCCTCCATCATCCTGACTTACCTCGGCAGTTCTCAGTGGATGTGGACGCTTATTCTGTTGGTGCAGGTGCACGTCTGTTCCAGAGGAGCTCCAAAGGAGAGGCAGTAGTATGTGGCTACTACTCAAGACTTTTTTCTTCTGCTGAGCGCAATTACTCTATTAGAGATCAGGAGCTACTGGCCATCAAATTGGCTCTGGAGGAGTGGATACATCTTCTAGAGGGCGCAGTTCACCCCATCCTGATCTACACCGACCAGAAGAACCTTACCTACCTTCTTTCCGCTCAACGACTAAATCCCTGTCAAGCCCGGTGGTCGCTGTTCTTCACCCGTTTCCAATTTGTGCTCTACTACCGTCCCGCAGACAAAAATGTGAGGGCCGATGCCCTGTCCAGATCGTTAGAGAAGGAAGACACGGTGGAGTCCCTTCAGACTATCATAGACCCGTCATGGATTGTCACTGCTAATCCTCTGCAGGTTAGAGACATCCCTCCGAGGAGGACGTTTGTTCGTTTGGCAGACAGGAGAAGAATTCTCCGCTGGGGACACAGTTATAAACTGGCTGGGCACGCTGGTGTCCATAAAACCCGAGACCTGATTGCTCGTCACTTCTGGTGGCCCACGCTACCCAAGGCTGTTGTGGACTTTGTCTCTTCTTGCACGGTGTGTGCTTCTAACAAAGTTTCTCACTCCAAGCCTGCCGGCCTGCTTCAACCTCTGCCTGTACCCAATGCCCCCTGGCAGCACATTGCTATGGACTATGTCACAGACCTTCCCCCCTCAGCAGGATGCAACACTGTCTGGGTGGGGGTGGACCGTTTCTCGAAGATGGCACATTTTATCCCGCTGACCGGCCTACCTTCTGCTCCCCTACTGGCGAGTCTCTTCATTCAACACATCTTTCGCTTGCATGGCTTTCCTCTTCACATTGTGTCCGACCGGACACATTTACCTCAAAGTTCTGGGGAGCTCTCTGTAAACTCCTGGATGTGAGATTGGACTTTTTCTCGGCCTATCACCCCCAGTCCAATGGGCAAGTTGAGAGGATCAACCAGATCATGGAAAATTATCTCCGCCACTTCATCTCTTCACAGCACGATAACAGGGTACAGCTTCTTCCATGGGCCGAGTTCTCGTACAACAACCACACAAGTGAGTCCATCACTTCCACTCCATTTCACATTGCGTACAGTCAACATCCTAGAGTCCCTCTTCCAGTGTCGACTACATCTCAGGTACCCACTGCTGACTCTGCATTTGGGGACTTTCTGCAAATCTGGCAACAGACCCCGTCCTCTATTTTGCTGGCAGTCGATCGCATGAAGCGAAAAGAGAAATGAGCCGCCTCAATATGTTCCGGGTACCAAAGTCTGGCTATTCTCTCGGAACATTCGTTTGAAGATGCCTTCATACAAGTTTGCTCCCAGGTTCCTTGGTCCTTTCGAGATTCTGCAACAAATAAACCCTGTCTCCTATAAGGTGCGGCTGCCTCCTACCCTCAGAATCCCCAGCTCCTTTCATGTGTCCCTCCTGAAACCTGTGGTCCTGAACCGCTACAGCAAGACTTTTAGTTCCACAGTTGCTCCCAGCGGTTCTTCTGATGTGTTCGAGGTGAGGGAGATCCTGGACTGCAGGAGGGTAGGAGGAAGGACTTTCTATTTGGTGGACTGGAGAGGGTTTGGTCCTGAGGAGAGGTCCTGGGAGCCGGAAGAGAACCCCAGTGCTCCTGCTCTCATTAAGAAATTCCTCTCTCGCTCTGGCCCCAAGAAGAGGGGGCGTAAGAGGGGGGATACTGTAACATCCATGGCCACGGACCGTCGGGTTTACTCACCTTATGGATCCGTGAGCGCTGTTCCCCATCTCCTTCCTAGGAGTCGCCAGCGCTCACTTCCGCTCCGGTCTGCTGTGTCCCGTAGGGTGCGCGCGCACGCTCGTGCCCTCTCTTAAAGGGCCGGCGCGCGCACCTGTAAAACAATCATCATTATTGACCACATGATTTCCTGGTCTATAAGTAGGCCTCAGCCCTTCCGATCCTTGCCTGAGCATTGTTAGTTATTCCCAAGTCTGTCTTGCAAATGGTCCCTTAGTGTTTCTCGGTCCAGTTGTTACCCGTGCCCTGTTACCTGTTCCTGTATCCCGTGCTGTGTTCTTGTTCCGGTGCCTACTAGTTGGAGTCGTGTCTACTGCACCTGCTGTTGCATTGCCACGACCTGTGTCATCTGCCATTTCCTGAGGGATCCGCCACGTCTGGCGCAACCTGCGGCAACTGCTGTCATCCACCACGTCTGGCGTTACCTGCTGCACCCACCTCCATCTGTTCTAGAGCTGCGGTCACTGTCTGGATTATCCAGGTACTCTTGTGCGGGACATTGTAATTCTGGGGTTCCTGTCGTTTGGCCAGCTGCCTCCCTGCTTTGGCGTTGCGGCCTAGTGGGTCCACATACCCACAAATCGTGACAATGTATATATATATATATATATATATAAATATATACGATCCAAAGGCAAAGAAACACAGCACTCCATATATCAAATAAATCAGGCCATGTGCTCGTCACCAGGGGATGAATCAATTCCCCTTCTTTTCAGATAAATACCAGCACAGAACGAAGTGACGGCACCAAGGACTTTAAGACGGATGAAAAACAGGGTGGATTTATACTTGATGCCATTGTTCATTTGAGATAGCTTGAGAAAGGTTCCTGTTGAACCGAAACGTTGCTGTGATTTCTTGAGGTGAATAAATACACCCTGTTTTTCATCCGTCTTGAAGTCCTTGGTGCCGTCACTTCGTTCTATGCTGGTATATATATATATATATATATATATATATATATATATATATATATATATATATACATACACTACCGTTCAAAATTTTGGGGTCACCCAGACAATTTTTTGTTTTCACACTTATATTTATCAAATGAGTTGCAAAATGACTAGAAAATATAGTCAAGACATTGACATGGTTAGAATGATTTTTATTTGAAATAATAATTTTCTCCTTCAAAGTTTGCTTTCATCAAAGAATGCTCCATTTGCAGCAATTACAGCATTGCAGACCTTTGGCATTCTAGCTGTTCATTTGCTGAGGTAATCGGGAGAAATTTCACTGCATACTTCCAGAAGGCCTTCCCACAAGTTGCATTGGCTTGATGGGCACTTCTTGCGTACCATACGGTCAAGCTGCTCCCACAACAGCTCTATGGGGTTGAGATCTGGTGACTGCGCTGGCCACTCCATTACAGATAGAATACCAGCTGCCTGCTTCTTCCCTAAATAGTTCTTGCATAATTTGGAGTTGTGCTTTGGGTCATTGTCCTGTTGTAGGATGAAATTGGCTCCAATCAAGCGCTGTCCACAGGGTATGGCATGGCGTTGCAAAATGGAGTGATAGCCTTCCTTATTCAAAATCCCTTTTACCTTGTACAAATCTCCCACTTTACCAGCACCAAAGCAACCCAAGACCATCACATTACCTCCACAATGCTTGACAGATGGCGTCAGGCACTCTTCCAGCATCTTTTCAGTTGTTCTGCGTCTCACAAATGTTCTTCTGTGTGATCCAAACACCTCAAACTTCGATTCGTCTGTTCATAACACTTTTTTCCAATCTTCCTCTGTCCAATGTCTGTGTGCTTTTGCCCATATTAATCTTTTCCTTTTATTAGCCAGTCTCAGATATGGCTTTTTATTTGCCACTCTGCCCTGAAAGCCAGCATCCCGGAGTCGCCTCTTCACTGTAGACGTTGACACTGGAGTTTTGCGGGTACTATTTAATGAAGCTGCCAGTTGAGGACCTGTGAGGCGTCTATTTCTCAAACTAGAGACTCTAATGTACTTGTCTTGTAGCTCAGTTGTGCAGCGGGGCCTCCCACTTCTCTTTCTACTCTGGTTAGAGCCTGTTTGTGCTGTCCTCTGAAGGGAGTAGTACACACCGTTGTAGGAAATCTTCAGTTTCTTGGCAATTTCTCGCATGGAATAGCATTCATTTCTAAGAACAAGAATAGACTGTCGAGTTTCACATGAAAGCTCTCTTGTTCTAGCCATTTTGAGAGTTTTATCGAACACACAAATGTAATACTCCAGATGCTCAACTAGCTCAAAGGAAGGTCAGTTTTATAGCTCCTCTAAACAGCAAAACTGTTTACAGCGGTGCTAACATAATTGCACAAGGGTTTTCAAGTGTTTTCTAATCATCCATTAGCCTTCTAACACAGTTAGCAAACACAATGTACCATTAGAACACTGGAGTGATGGTTGCTGGAAATGGGCCTCTATACACCTATGTAGATATTGCATTAAAAACCAGACGTTTGCAGCTAGAATAGTCATTTAGCACATTAACAATGTATAGGGTGTATTTCTAATTAATTGAATGCTATCTTCATTGAAAAAAAATTTCCTTTTCTTTCAAAAATAAGGAAATTTCTAAGTGACTCTAAACCAGGGGTCTCAAGCACGCGGCCCGCGGGCCGCATGCGGCCCCTGGGGCTGTCATCTGCAGCCCACGGGACATAGAGCCGCTAGTATCGGCTCTGCTCCGAGACTCTGGAATTCCCTGACATCGCGGTCCACATATGAACAGCGATGTCTGGGGCTTCCCCAGAGCCGGAGTCCCGAGCAGAGCGCTGGTGTCGGCTCTGCTCCGGGACTCTGTGGAATTCCCTGACATCGCTGCCCATATATGGACAGTGTGTCAGGGTCTTGCCCAGAGCGGAGCAGAGCGCTGGTGTCGGCTCTGCTGCGGGACTCTGCGGAATTCCCTGACATCGCTGTCCACATATGAACAGCGATGTCTGGAGCTTCCCCAGAGCCGGAGTCCCGAGCAGAGCGCTGGTGTCGGCTCTGCTCCGGGACTCTGTGGAATTCCCTGACATCGCTGTCCACATATGAACAGCGATGTCTGGGGCTTCCCCAGAGCCGGAGTCCCGAGCAGAGCGCTGGTGTCGGCTCTGCTCCCGGACTCTGTGGAATTCCCTGACATCGCTGCCCATATGTGGACAGTGTGTCAGGGTCTTCCCCATAGCGGAGTCCCGGGCAGAGCGCTAGTACAGGCTCTGCTCCGGGACGCTGCGGAATTCCCTGACATATCTGCCCATATATGGACAGTGTGTCAGGGTCTTCCCCAGAGCGGAGTCCCGGGCAGAGCGCTAGTATCGGCTCTGCTCCGGGACTCTGTGGAATTCCCTGACATCGCTGCCCATATATGGACAGTGTGTAAGGGTCTTCCCCAGAGCGGAGTCCCGGGCAGAGCGCTATTATCGGCTCTGCTCCGGGACTCTGGGGAAGCCTCTGACATCGCTGTCCATACATCGACAATGATGTCAGGGGCTTCCCCAGAGCAGGAGTCCCAGTGATGTCAGGAGCACAGCTGGAGTACCAGGAAGAGCCTACTAGCGCTCTGCCTGGGACTCCAGCTCTGGGCAAGCCCCTGACATCACTGGGGCAGCCTCTACAGAGGGCACTGGGGCAGCCTCTACAGAGGGCACTGGGGCAGCCTCTACAGAGGGCACTGGGGCAGCCTCTACAGAGGGCACTGTGGCAGCCTCTACAGAGGGCACTGTGCCAGCTTCTACAGAGGGCACTGTGGCAGCTTCTACAGAGGGCACTGTGGCAGCTTCTACAGAGGGCACTGTGGCAGCCTCTACAGAGGGCACTGTGGCAGCCTCTACAGAGGGCACTGTGGCAGCCTCTACAGAGGGCACTGTGGCAGCCTCTACAGAGGGCACTGTGGCAGCCTCTACAGAGGGTACTGTGGCAGCCTCTACAGAGGGTACTGTGGCAGCCTCTACAGAGGGCACTGTGGCAGCCTCTACAGAGGGCACTGTGGCAGCCTCTACAGAGGGCACTGTGGCAGCCTCTACAGAGGGCACTGTGGCATTATCTACAAGTGGGTGTGTGGCAGTATCTGAAGAGGACACTGGCATTATCTAGGGGTGTGTTGCATTATCTACAGAGGGCACTGTGGCCTTATCTACAGAGGGCACTGTGGCCTTATCTACAGAGGGCACTGTGACCTTATCTACAGAGGGCACTGTGGCCTTATCTACAGAGGGCACTGTGGCCTTATCTACAGAGGGCACTGCGGCCTTATCTACAGAGGGCACTACGGCAGCATCTACCGAGGGCACTGCGGCAGCATCCACAGAGGGCACTGCGGCACTATCTAAAAAGGGGCTGCCCAATCTTGACATGTGTGCTAACTGAGCCGCCGGACTGCATTTAGCGACACTTAAACTGGAAAGCTGGATTGTTGAAATAAGCACGTGGAGAAATATCTCAAATTTTAAACCTAGCGCTATTATTATAGTAATGTAGTATTATTATTATAGTAATATAGTGTTATAGTAGTTCAAATAACTAATTGATTAACAATAATTTTGTATTGTATCAAATTTGAAAGTAATGCGGCCCGTCAACTTCCCATTTTTTCTATATGCGGCCCACTTACCCGGCCGAGTTTGAGACCCCTGCTCTAAACTATTGAATGGTAGTGTGTATATATATATATATATATATATATATATATATATATATTTATATACACATATTCATTGCATCAGTGTTTGATTATTTACAAAATCATGACATCCGATTGATTTGTTTTTCTTTTTTGGGTTCTGTTAGCTATTTCACATAAAACAGTACTGCTTGTTATATGCCAAATAGTTTTGTTTTTTCTTATGGAAAGCCAGAAAGTTGACACAGCACTGTATCTTCCAGATGTTTTTTCTTATTTTGTACGCACTGTTGTGTTGTAAGCTTGGTACACTAAGTACAGGAAAAAACAAACATCTCAGCGTTCATTCCGTTTTTGTACACCGACCTTATACTTGGTTGGTAATGTTTCTTGCAACCCTCGTTTTTTTTGCAGCAGGAAGCTACCATCTGTGTAGAAGAAGACAATAATTTGCCAACTAGTATATCAATATATAAGAAATTCACTATTTAATGTATATTGTGATGAAAGCAGATGAATAATGGAAATTAAATTTGTTTACCACCTTTATGTTTCAGGACAAACTTTAAAAGTCACCAGAGAGAAAAGTGGTAATCAATACAGGACCAACGTGGCAGCTCTGAATGTAAGTTACATTTTCTATATATTGGCACTCATCCTTAACATCAATACTTTTATAACACAGGTCTGCTAGATACAGCAGAATTCTTGCCCACTGGGCTACTAGGGTGTAGAAATTATCCTGATTGGTGTACGGATGTTTGCCTATCGGGATCATAAGTGTAGGGATCCTATGAGGGAACTTATGAGTGTGAATGAGAGGCTTTGACTCAATGTTTGCCTCCGACACTTACTGGGAAGCTTTTCCACTTGTCCACAAATGAGTTATTGCCGTTATGGTGGATCACCAGAAAATTTATTTTTGTATATCTATACTATGTTTCTAGTAAATGGATGAGAATATGTATAATTATGAGCTAGAGGTATGTATGTTATAACCACTGGAATGCTAGTCTACTAAGTGAGAATATCTTATATGATATATTACTGGATTATTTCAGAGTATGCTCCATCCTATGGAATGTGACTGTAAAGGATCTGCCAGGCACTGCTTCGGGGTTAATTCCCAGAATTAATCAGTCAACACCTGAGTGTACATCCCTGAGACAGATACCAGCTTCCTCCACTCAGGCTGGCAGGCTTAGGAGTGGGAGAGCCTATCGCAACCTGGCCAGACTCAGCTAGCTCCCGCCCTCGGTCTATTTAAGCCTGCTCTTCCTGTCCATCTGTGCTTGTGAATTCTTTCCTTGAGGTTTCCTGGCCCAGCTACAGCTCCTGCTACTTTTTGATCCTGCTCCATACAGACCCCGGCTTACCGACTACTCTTCTGCTTTTCGCTTTGTACCTCGCACTCTCCTGGCTTGACTCGGCTCGTTCACTACTCTGTTGCTCACGGTGTTTCCGCGAGCAACTGCCCATTTCCCTTGCTTGTATTCCCTTGTTTGTTTGTCGTGTTTGTCATGCACTTACTGAGCGCAGGGACCGCCGCCCAGTTGTACCCCGTCGCCTAGGGCGGGTCGTTGCAAGTAGGCAGGGACAGAGTGGCGGGTAGATTAGGGCTCACCTGTCCGTTTCCCTACCCCCCCCACCATTACTAATTCACAAGCCCTATACCTAGTCTACCCTGGTCCCTGACACCATTATGGAACCCCGTGAAACCCTGGCTCAGCAAATGCAGGGTCTCTCCCTACAGGTCCAGGCCCTGGCTCAGAGGGTCAACCAGCCTGATGCTACCTTGGTAGTTCCCCTCACCGCACCCCTTGAACCCCACCTCAAGTTGCCCGACCGGTTCTCAGGTGACCGGAGGGCTTTTCTCTCCTTTCGGGAGAGTTGTAGGCTTTACTTTCGCTTAAAGCCTCACTCCTCAGGTTCTGAGAGCCAGCGGGTGGGTATAATTATGTCCCGGCTCCAGGAAGGGCCCCAAGAGTGGGCCTTCTCCTTGGCTCCTGGCGCCCCTGAACTTTCCTCCGTTGATTGTTTCTTTTCTGCCCTCGGACTTATTTATGACGAGACCGACAGAACTGCCTTTGCCGAGAGTCAGCTGGTGACCTTACGTCAGGGTAAGAGACCTGTTGAGGAGTATTGCTCTGACTTTAGGAAGTGGTGCGTAGCTTCTCGGTGGAATGACCCTGCCTTAAGGTGCCAGTTTAGGTTGGGTCTGTCGAATGCCCTGAAAGACCTGCTAGTTAGTTATCCCTCTTCTGACTCCTTAGACCAGGTTATGGCTTTAGTGGTACGACTTGACCGACGTCTCAGGGAACGACAACGTGAACGTTTATGTGTTTTTTCCTCCGACTCCCCCATGATGCCTCCCGAAGTCCCGTTGCTTCGTTTCTCCCCTAAAGACTCAGAAATACCTATGCAACTCGGGGCCTCCGTGTCCCCTCAACAACGTAGAGAATTCCGCAGGAAGAATGGTCTCTGCTTCTACTGTGGGGATGTCAAGCATCAAGTAAACAACTGTCCCAAGCGTAAGAATGCTGTCAGAGAGCTCCCGCGTCTAAGTGATCATCGGGGAGGTCACTTGGGCGCACAGGTATTTCCCGTAAATATGAAACGTACTAAGATATTGCTTCCCTTTCAGGTCTCTTTTGGTGGTAGGTCTGCTACCGGCAGTGCCTTCGTGGATTCAGGGTCCTCTACTAATATCATGTCTGTGGAATTTGCTATGTCTCTCGCTATGCCTCTGATTGATTTGCCTAAACCTGTTCCGGTAGTGGGTATCGACTCCACTCCTCTTGCTAATGGTTATTTTACACAGCATACCCCTGTTTTTGAACTCCTTGTTGGCTCCATGCATTTGGAGCAATGCTCTGTACTATTGATGCAGGGATTATCGTACGATTTGGTTCTAGGTCTTCCCTGGTTGCAGTTGCATAATCCTACGTTTGACTGGAATACTGGGGAGCTAACCAAATGGGGTAATGAATGTTGTACGTCATGTTTTTCTGTTAATTCTATTTCTCCCCCTAAGGAGGTGAATACGCTACCCGAGTTTGTTCAGGACTTCGCTGATGTTTTCTCTAAAGAGGCCTCCGAAGTATTACCGCCTCATAGAGAATACGATTGCGCTATCGAATTGGTACCAGGAGCTAAGCTTCCTAAGGGTAGGATATTTAACCTTTCTTGTCCCGAACGTGAAGCCATGAGGGAGTATATCCAGGAATCCCTGGCCAAGGGTTACATTCGTCCCTCTTCTTCTCCGGTAGGTGCTGGCTTCTTCTTCGTAGGGAAGAAGGATGGGGGTCTTAGGCCATGCATTGACTACCGTGGCCTGAATAAGGTCACGGTAAGGAACCAGTATCCCCTTCCTTTGATTCCTGATCTCTTTAATCAGGTTCAGGGGGCCCAATGGTTCTCTAAATTGGATCTACGGGGGGCGTATAACCTTATTCGCATCAAAGAGGGGGATGAGTGGAAGACTGCGTTTAACACGCCCGAAGGCCATTTCGAATACCTCGTCATGCCCTTTGGGTTGTGCAATGCCCCTGCGGTCTTCCAGAACTTCATAAATGAGATTTTGAGAAATTACCTGGGGATATTTCTTGTAGTGTACCTTGATGACATATTGGTGTTTTCCAGGGACTGGTCCTCCCACATAGAGCATGTCAGGAAAGTGCTCCAGGTCCTTCGAGAAAACAAACTGTTTGCCAAAATCGAAAAATGTGTATTTGGGGTACAGGAGATACCATTTTTAGGTCAAATCCTCACTCCTCATGAATTCCGCATGGACCCTGCCAAGGTTCAGGCTGTGGCTGAATGGGTCCAACCTGCCTCCCTGAAAGCGCTACAGTGTTTTTTGGGGTTCGCTAACTATTACAGGAGATTTATTGCTAACTTCTCGGTCGTCGCTAAGCCTCTTACGGACCTCACTCGCAAGGGTGCTGATGTCCTCCATTGGCCCCCTGAGGCCGTCCAGGCTTTTGAGACCCTCAAGAAGTGCTTTATCTCGGCCCCGGTGCTGGTTCAGCCCAACCAAAGGGAGCCATTTATTGTGGAGGTTGACGCGTCCGAGGTGGGAGTGGGGGCCGTCTTGTCCCAGGGTACCAGCTCCCTCACCCATCTCCGCCCCTGTGCTTACTTTTCTAGGAAGTTTTCGCCCACGGAGTGTAACTATGATATTGGCAACCGCGAACTTTTAGCCATTAAATGGGCATTTGAAGAGTGGCGCCACTTCCTGGAGGGGGCTAGGCACCAGGTAACGGTCCTTACCGACCACAAGAATCTGGTTTTCCTAGAATCTGCCCGGAGGCTAAACCCGAGACAAGCTCGATGGGCGTTGTTTTTTACCAGATTCAATTTTTTGGTTACCTATAGGGCCGGGTCTAAAAATATTAAGGCGGATGCACTGTCGCGTAGCTTCATGGCCAGCCCTCCTTCGGAGGAAGATCCTGTTTGTATTTTGCCTCCAGGTATAGTCATTTCCTCTATCGAGTCCGATTTAGTCTCTGAAATTGCTGCTGATCAAGGTTCAGCTCCTGGGAACCTTCCTGAGAACAAGCTGTTTGTTCCCCTGCAATTCCGGCTAAGGGTACTTAGGGAAAATCACGACTCCGCACTATCTGGCCATCCAGGCATCCTGGGTACCAAACACCTCATTACCAGAAATTATTGGTGGCCTGGTTTGCCTAAAGACGTTAAGGCCTACGTCGCCGCCTGTGAGGTTTGTGCCAGGTCCAAGACTCCCAGGTCCCGACCAGCGGGCTTACTGCGTTCGTTGCCCATTCCCCAGAGACCTTGGACACATATCTCCATGGATTTTATCACCGATTTGCCTCCATCCCAAGGCAAGTCGGTGGTGTGGGTGGTGGTAGACCGCTTCAGTAAAATGTGCCACTTTGTGCCCCTCAAGAAACTACCCAACGCCAAGACGTTGGCTACCTTGTTTATCAAACACATCCTGCGTCTCCATGGGGTCCCCGTCAATATTGTTTCTGACAGGGGGGTACAATTTGTTTCATTGTTTTGGAGAGCCTTCTGTAATAAGTTGGGGATTGATCTGTCCTTCTCCTCTGCTTTCCATCCTGAAACCAATGGCCAAACGGAGAGGACTAATCAGTCTCTAGAACAATACTTAAGATGTTTTGTCTCTGACTGTCAATTTGATTGGGTTTCTTTCATTCCCCTCGCCGAATTTTCCCTTAATAACCGGGTCAGTAACTCGTCAGGGGTCTCTCCCTTTTTCTGTAATTTTGGGTTTAATCCACGGTTCTCCTCCGTTTCACCTGGTTGTTCCAACAATCCCGAGGTGGAGGTCGTTCATCGGGATCTGTGCGCAGTCTGGGCCCAGGTTCAGAAGAACCTAGAGGCGTCCCAGAGCATACAGAAGGCTCAGGCCGATAGAAGACGTTCTGCTAACCCCCTGTTTGTGGTCGGGGATCTGGTGTGGTTGTCATCCAGGAACTTGCGTCTCAAGGTTCCGTCCAAAAGGTTTGCTCCCCGGTTTATTGGGCCGTATAAGGTCATTGAGGTCCTCAGTCCTGTCTCTTTCCGGCTGGAGTTACCCCCGTCTTTTCGTATACACAACGTGTTTCATGCCTCCCTCCTGAAACGCTGCTCCCCGTCCTTGGCCCCCTCGAGGAAACCTCCTGTTCCCGTCCTCACCCCTGAGGGGGTGGAATTTGAGGTGGCCAGGATCGTGGACAGCAAGATGGTCCAAGGCTCCCTCCAGTACCTGGTCCATTGGAGAGGATACGGGCCCGAGGAGAGGACTTGGGTACCCGCCCGGGATGTTCACGCTGGGGTATTGGTCAGGAGGTTCCACCTGCGTTTCCCCAGTAAGCCAGGTCCACTTAGAAAGGGTCCGGTGGCCCCTCATAAAAGGGGGGGTACTGTAAAGGATCTGCCAGGCACTGCTTCGGGGTTAATTCCCAGAATTAATCAGTCAACACCTGAGTGTACATCCCTGAGACAGACACCAGCTTCCTCCACTCAGGCTGGCAGGCTTAGGAGTGGGAGAGCCTATCGCAACCTGGCCAGACTCAGCTAGCTCCCGCCCTCGGTCTATTTAAGCCTGCTCTTCCTGTCCATCTGTGCTTGTGAATTCTTTCCTTGAGGTTTCCTGGCCCAGCTACAGCTCCTGCTACTTTTTGATCCTGCTCCATACAGACCCCGGCTTACCGACTACTCTTCTGCTTTTCGCTTTGTACCTCGCACTCTCCTGGCTTGACTCGGCTCGTTCACTACTCTGTTGCTCACGGTGTTTCCGCGAGCAACTGCCCATTTCCCTTGCTTGTATTCCCTTGTTTGTTTGTCGTGTTTGTCATGCACTTACTGAGCGCAGGGACCGCCGCCCAGTTGTACCCCGTCGCCTAGGGCGGGTCGTTGCAAGTAGGCAGGGACAGAGTGGCGGGTAGATTAGGGCTCACCTGTCCGTTTCCCTACCCCCCCCCACCATTACAGTGACTGTCTATTCTGTTCTATCATCATGGGAACATGTTAGTGTTAGTTCTTTATTAGTATTAATAATATGATTAGTAGAATAATAATATATGCCACCATTCGTAAGTTAACCAATTCTTTATACCCTTCATTGACAAATTCCACTATGAAGATAGTTACAATATAGGCTCAGGTGCTAAGACCCCCACCAATCACTAGGATGTAGGGGCTATGGAGTTCCTCACAACACTGTGAAAATCGACCTTCCATATGAGCCTAACTACCAGGGTAGCAGGCATTGTAGCTGCCAAGCCGTTAAGGGGGCCCTCTGAAACTCATAGTTGTAGAGAAGAGAAGAAAAAAATGAGAGCAGAGGCAGATAAAAATGTTATGCAAGCCACTTGGAAACCAGGATAAGAAGGAAAGACTTAGGGAACTGAGTGGAGACCATACGAAGCTTAAAGAGGCTCTGTCACCACATTATAAGTGCCCTATCTCCTAGATAAGGAGATGGGCGCTGTAATGTAGGTGACAGTAATGCTTTTTATTTTAAAAAAACGATCTTTTTTCACAACGTTAGGAGCGATTTTGGTTTATGCTAATGAGCTTTCTTAATGCCCAAGTGGGCGTACTTTTACTTTCGACCAAGTGGGCGTTGTACAGAGGAGTGCATGACGCTGACCAATCGGCATCATGTACTCCTCTCCATTCATTTACACTGCACTAGCGATATAGTTATATCACTATGTGCAGCTACATACACAAGCCCTAACATTACTACAGTGTCCTGATAATGAATGCACATGAAATCCAGCCTGGACGTCATGTGTACTCAGAATCCTGACACTTCTGAATCTTTTTTTGTGAGATTCCGGCAAGTGAAACCAAATCTCGCGAGATCACGGAGCTAAACGAGATTTGGTTTCACTTGCCGGAATCTCACAAAAAAAGTGTCAGAAGTGTCAGGATTCTGAGTACACATGACGTCCAGGCTGAATTTCATGTGTATTCATTATCAGGACACTGTAGTAATGTTAGGGTTTGTGTATGAGGCTGCACATATCTATATCGCTAGTGCAGTGTAAATGAATGGAGAGGAGTGCATGATGTTGATTGGTCAGCGTCATACACTCCTCTGTACAACGCCCACTTGGTCGAAATTAAAAGTACGCCCACTTGGGCATTAAGAAAGCTCATTAGCATAAACCAAAATCCCTCCTAACGTTGTGAAAAAAGATTGTTTTTTTAAATAAAAAGCATTACTGTCACCTACATTACAGCGCCGATCTCCTTATATAGGAGACAGGGCACTTATAATGTGGTGACAGAGCCTCTTTAAAGTGAATGCACATCTTTTAACACTAAGGTCCCATGCACACAAGCGTATTTTTGCGGCCGTAGTTCACCCACAAATCTGCGGGTGAATTGCGGCCCCATTCATTTCAATGGGCTCATGCACATGACCGTGGTTTCCACGGTCCATGCATTGCCCAGGAGCCTGGACCGCAAAAAGATAGGACATGTCTTATTACGGCCGTATTTTGCGGTTCAGGCTCATAGAAATTAATGCACACGGTTATGTGCACGGCCAGCGATTTGTAGACGGCCTGCGGGTGACAATCCGCGGCTGTCCGAGCCACAAATCACGACCGTGCACACCAATATGGTCGTGTGCATGAGGCCTAAGTAATTTTTAGGTCCGAAATTCTTTGCTGATAAATTTTATAATATATCTTTATAGCAGTCAGAGTTTTGTTTTACTGATCTAGAGCTCCTAATCCCCTGCATAGACATAGATTCAAAACATAACAATCTGGACACCTGCAAACCACCACTAGGGGAGTTGAAAACCTTACTGCATACTGTTTTATTATTAAATTCAATTTATAGCAGTACGCAATCTGCTCGTAAGCTCCCTCTAGTGGCGGCTGTAGGTAACCAGAATGTTAGCTCTTAAAATTATGTTTATGCCGGGTATTCGGAGAGAGCTCTTTATCAGACAACAAAAAAGCTCCAACAACTATAAAGATATATTAGGAAATCAATCAGCACAAAATTTTAAACCTTTTTAGAGAAAAAAAAAAGAAAAAGTAAATACTATAGCTTTACATGGCCTGAATTCATTTAGTGCTGTAGGAGGTCGTGGTGGAGTATGGCACCATACCAATTCTGCGTTGGAGCCCCAAAGTTCCTTGTTACGGCTCTGGTCTTCCATTAACCTTTTCCCAACACTGTTTGCAATTATAGCAATCACCTTTTCCAGTCGTATAGCTAACCATTGGGGTTACGTGTATGGGTAAAATCAAGAAGTCTTAACACCACCATAAGCAATCAGGCTTTGATAGACAAAACAGCCTAATTTATTTCTAAAGATACAAGGGATAAGCAGTTGAAAGACAGCTCTGATGATGCTTATCTCCCAAATAACCAAAGGACTGAATGATATATTTTATTTGCATGGGGGCCTATGGGTGACATATGCCACTGCATGTCAGGGCATTTTGTTTGGCCCATACAGACAAACATTATCCTGACAAGTGCGACGAACGTAAGATCCAAATGCCATGAGAACAAAGCATTAAATGTTGTTAATCAAACAGCACAATATTGTTTTGTGCTGTTTGGTCTAAAAGCCCATCCACTATAATATGTTGCCCTCAAATAAGACAGCATATTCTGGTGACAGGTCCGCTTTAAATCTTGCAGTGTTCAATGGCTTCAGATTATGACAAATCAGTATTTCACAAACACTACAATACATTTTTGAGTTATTCCACCACAGAGAAATTATTTTTATAAAAGATACATGTACTAAATTTTCCAAAGAGCCTTGGAAGCTAGAGGACAGCTTTTTGCTACAGAATGCCATGTGTGATTAAAGAGTTGTTCCCATTGATATTTATGGCATATTCACGAGATATGCCATAATGGTGTTATAGATGCTGGTCCCAGCCAGTGGCTGCCTCACCAGGTGGGATGGGGTCTAGTCACTCCCATTCTGGAAATAAGTACGAGTCCCAGAAATTGTTGGGTACCAAATCTGAACGGAATCTCCGCCTGAGGTTGCTTTAAGAGGGTATACAAAATCTGTTCTTGTATGTTATCACTGTGTGCAGTATTCTTCCAGCACAGCACTGTGGAATAACAAGCCCAGAGGGCCAACCTGTCAATCCCACCGCAGTCCTACACACGTAAAATTACAGGGGACACCACAGCCATCGCCAGGACATCCTTTAAGTTGTAATGAATGTTACTATATAATACATGTTTTGACTGTCTCTTCAGCCTCATAACCATGGCCCTATTTGGGATCTGTATCGTATGGATACCGGGTATGGCCTTCAATGTATATTGTATGTCTGTATGTCTCTGCATTTACACACATTATTTTTTTTCATGGATTCCATGCAAACCCATGTGTTATTGTGTCAGCATATTGTGTCAGTATACTTTTTTAAAAAGTGTCATGCTGTTTCAGTGTTTAACATCTGTATTTACATCTACATTTTTTGCCATATTGCAGGTAAAAATATGGTCCATAATATGATATCATACAGATGTCAGACACATAAGAACATATGGGTGTCACAACATACGGATTATTAAAATTGTCTCTGTATACGTGACTAACAAATGCTGTCATATGCATGAAGCCTTATGTGTTGTAAGCAACTTCAGAACATATTACATTAGTTACCCGTGAGAGTTTTTAGGGCCCTCTTATGCCTCATTTACACATTGCAGATTTTGTCAGTATTTTTTATTAGTATTTTGAAGGCAACACCAGGACTAGATCCTAAACACAGGGGAAATATAATGAAAAGATTTATACTTCTCTCTGCATTGCATTCACTCCTCTGTTTGGCTTCAAAATACTGATTCAAATCCCAAACTGCAACGTGTGAATAAGGCCCAATGCCAGTTTTAGGCTATTCACATGTGGTGGCCAAAGCACGGCCAAGATGTGGTCAAAAACCGCAGCAACAAGCAGCTTTACAGCAAATGGGTGCGGTTTTTAAATTGTTTAATGGCCTTGCGGTTTTGTGGGCATCTCGGCCACCATGTGTAAATTCCGCCGTACAGCTCATTGATAACTCTGCCGTAATGTACAGAATGGAGTTATGAAAGGAAAGTAAACTACACAAGGGCATAACAGTTAGAATCTGATATAAATAAGACACAATAAATGTTTTTTTACAGTTAGCAATATTTTTTTTTTAACTATGATAGCACAATTATTTTGTGCAAAGCACTGATCCAGCTAAACTATTTTAGATGACTTGTTATATGGTCACCATGTAATAGGTCACTTTCCTAACATTTAACCATATGTAGTCCTGGCAAACATATATCATACCTAGTGTGGACAAAAAGTGTACTCGTTTTTATACACAAGGCCATTAGGGCACATTTATGATATTAAGTGCACCACAAAAATGATGTAACGGGGGACATTTACTAAGATTGGCGCACTGTTTGAGTAGTGCACAAGTTTGTGAAAGCAGTAAAGCACACATCATATTTCTCAACACGGCACATGCTTCTAAACAATGGAGTGTGACTGTGAAGCCCCGCCTACTTTTCAGGCGCAATCTAAACATATAAAAAACATTGTCGAAAGACATATGTTTAGTGCATTAACACCAGAAACGTACATAAGTGCATTGCTAAATTTACCTCAATCCAGATTAGAAAAATGGCACAAGTGACGTTCCATTATTTTAGAGCCATTTTTAAAGGTTTTTCCCAGGATATTACATTATTGGCCTATCCTTAAGAAAGGTGATCAATGGGGGTCCAACTTCCAGGACCCTACACTGTTCAATAGAATGAGGGAACAGCAGTACCTTTCCTGTAATACCCGTCCGTACATGGGTGTGGCTGTGCCTGGTATTGCAGCTCAGCCCATTCAAGTACTGTAAATGGGCTAATCAAGGTTGCCGTAGCAGGCACAGCCACACTGGTATGGATGTGGCAGTGCCAGGTACTCCCTGTGTAACTCCCCCTATCTTAAGGCTAGGCCATCAAAGAAACATACTGGATAATCCCTTGAACCTAGATCTACGTCACATACTACAGATTTTAAAAAAGAGGACGTGGCTACACAACCCGCGATAAGGGTCTAATGTTGGCTTGTGCCACATTTTGGCTCACAATTGTAGTGTATAAGTACAACAGCATAAAGGTAGTGTAATTGTGTCTAGTATGTTGTGAGTTGAGACAAATGTCTTATGTAGCATGTGTCATCTTGATACATTTGGAGCAATTTACACCAAATGAAATATCTTGTTTTTCCGATGTAACGTGTTGTTCTTACAAGACTACGGATAAATGTGCCCCAGTATTATAAGTGTCTTATGATGTGTACTTTAAGAAACAGCTCTCCCATTGTATAATATCATTCATTGTATAATCATGACAAGAAACGGAAAGTAATACTCTGTACTCAAAAACGAATAGTTCTTGTCTTGAAACAATTAGCCTTTCCTGTTCTCATTCCATATCCCGCGAGTCTGATAGTATTTATGCCTTTATGAAAGTTCAGGAAACGCTTCAGAAAGTGGTTGCCACAGGTTGCCATCTAAATACTGTTTGTTTAGATTTGTTTTTTTTATTTACTTGGTCAATAACATTTTGCACTACCTATTTAATATGAGAGCAATGTTTAGCTGAGGAATATATGTATAATAAGAGGAAGCAAAGCAAGAATACTTTTTTGTAAAAGTGTAATATCAAGGGCAAGGGCGAGATCTCACTCAACAGTATATTCCTAATTTCATAAGGATGTCTGTGTGTAGAAAAAACTGTGCTAGACAGATGTATGAAGAGGTCATTTACTTTCCCACACTTAAAGGAATACAGTACGACTAGTTTAGTTATAAACAAAGACAATGAACTCCATTTATTCCAGCATTTGTTAATTCAGTATGATAATCCGGCACTTGTTATCCAACATAAAACTACAAGAAAATATGGAATTTTTTCAAAACCAGATTTTTTTTTTACCCTTAAAGAGGCTCTGTCACCAGATTCTCAAATCCCTATCTCCTATTGCATGTGATCGGCGATCGGGATTTTTTTAAAACGTTCATTTTTGGCCAAGTTATGAGCTATTTTATATATATGCAAATGAGCTTTGAAATGGACAACTGGGCGTGTTTTTTTTCTTATGTCCAACTGGGAGTGTATTGTGTTTTTAACTGGGCGTGTTTACGTGTATGACGCTGACCAATCAGTGACCAGTCAGCATCATACACTCATCTCCATTTATTTACACAGCAGCGATGTGCAGCCACATACACAGAGATTAACGTTAATCAAGTGTCCTGATAATGAATACACATGATCATCCAGCCTGGACGTCATGTGTATTCAGAATCCTGACACTTCTGACTCTTTTCTGTGAGATTTCCAGCAAGTGAAACGAAATCTCGTTTACCTCCATAATCTCTCGAGATTACGCGTGACTTGCGGGAGTCTCACAGAAAAGAGTCAGAAGTGTCAGTATTCTGAATACACATGACGGCCAGGCTGAATGATCATGTGTATTCATTATCAGGACACTGCAGTAACGTTAATCTCTCTGTATGTGGTTGCACATCGCTGCTGTGTAAATGAATGGAGAGGAGTGTATGACGCTGACTGGTCACTGATTGGTCAGCGTCATACACGTAAACACGCCCAGTTAAAAACACAATACACGCCCAGTTGGACATAACGAAAAAAAAATGGCCAATTGTCCATTTCAAATCTCATTTGCATATATATATATAAAATAGAACCTATAGAATGTAGGGTACAATTAACACAATGCAATTTAGAGAAAATGTATACATTTTATTAAAGATAACAACATTAAAAGATGAGTCATGCTGAGCATGAATAAAAACGTCTCTCAATAGCAGAGGACAATTACATATGACAATAAATGACAGTGCCATGGCTGGTATATTAATGTACTTCCAAGATAATCAGTCTATCCAGTAATATAGTAACAGCTTCTGTGTGAATAATGACAATCAAAATGCAACATGTGTACAGAAACAAAGAGGTCTATAATGAAAAAGACTGCAAACAGCTCAAGTACAGCATCAAACACCAGCCTAGTGCTGGGAACCAACATATGAAATCAAACTGACAATTACAATACAGTCAGTGATGGTAAAGGCAGTTTAAACAGAGTGACATGTGGAAGACAAGAAACACAACATACCCATGATAGCCCTCTGCAAGGAGAGAACGTCAGTCCCGACGCACGTTTCGGCGAAATGCCTTCGTCCGGGGGCATTCACATTTAAACTGCCTTTACCATCACTGACTGTATTGTAATTGTCAGTTTGATTTCATATGTTGGTTCCCAGCACTAGGCTGGTGTTTGATGCTGTACTTGAGCTGTTTGCAGTCTTTTTCAGTATAGACCTCTTTGTTTCTGTACACATGTTGCATTTTGCATGTCATTATTCACACAGAAGCTGTTACTATTTTACTGGATAGACTGATTATCTTGGAAGTACATTAATATACCAGCCATGGCACTGTCATTTATTGTCATTTATTGTCATATGTAATTGTCCTCTGCTATTGACAGACGTTTTTATTCATGCTCAGCATGACTCATCTTTTAATGTTGTTATCTTTAATAAAATGTATACATTTTATCTAAATTGCATTGTGTTAATTGTACCCTACATTCTATAGGTTCTACATTAGTCGTTTAGGGTCAATACACCAAGGTTCACTTGGTCTCACTAAGGTCTTGCCCTAGATATAGGTATTAGTATATAATGTATCTACATATATATTGACTAGACCTTTTCCTGCATGTACCAATAGGTTTATATATATAAAATTGCTCATAACTTGGCCAAAAATGAACGTTTTTTTTAAATAAAAAAAAACTTTACTGTTATCTACATTGCAGCGCAGATCACATGCAATAGGAGATAGGGATTTGAGAATCTGGTGACAGAGCCTCTTTAAATTTAATTTACCTTCTATAACCATTTCATAATATAAAGAAAAACAGATGTGGTTTTTACAAACCATACCTAAAGAACCCAAAATTGCAATATAATATAGCACGGTGCCATTCCTGATATGAATTAAATAGAAAAGAAAAAAGAAAAAAGAGATTCAGAAATGTAAATAGGCACTCTTGGGCTCAATAAAATTGAATAATTATTTTATTTCTTGACTCCAGATAATACCGGAAAGAGTTTCCAAGAAAAAGGTGAAGATCTTTACATATTTCAAATTCCTTACCAGGGGTAACTGGTGAAAAACCCAAACCACGATTTAATAAAGATATATGGTGTGTTGATAGAGGGAAGTCTGTTAGATTAATTATATTATTCAGATTATTATCTATCTTCCCCTGCGTTGTCTTGTATTGGGTCCTCCTTTTTTCTCTACTATTCTTTCCTCTCCGAATTTTCCTCTGTTTCTGTCCCCTAAAAAAGAAACCTTGGATTGTGATTCCTCAACTCTAACGTGTTTACCCATCTCATTGTCACTAGATAGGTCACTTGTAGTTTCCCCATCTGTTGACATAAAGGTATTTCTTCTCACCCTTACTCTATTCCTATTCTGTCTTTCTCTATTTTTTGTAAAGGAGAAAATTTGTTTCTGTTCAAAATCAGAAGTATCCCTTTGGAACTTTCTCCTTTTTCGTACTGATATTTCACGAAGTTCCACTTCTACCTCCTTCTTAAGACTATTATTTAATTTTTCAAATTCCTGATCCTTACAAAAAATATCCAATTTTTTGACACTCTCCTCAATTTCCATATTGAGCAAACTAAGCATATTTTTCTCCTCTTCTATTAGTAACTCCATCAAATTCATTGAATGCCTCAGACACTCATCATCCCATTTTTCTAAAAATGCTTCGCTCTTAAAATGTGATGCAGGTGTTGTACGTCTGCGTAGGCCTCTTGGGACAATTTTGGACAGCCTATATGCCTCTAAACTCTGAATATCCCACTTCCGTCTCAAATGGCTCAAGATAAGTCTCCGATGATTTTTAAATAAACCATATATATCTCCTCCAATATCCTCTGCACCTCTATTCATTTCACAATTCAGAAGTGCCGCAATCTGTGCATCAACCTCCAAATCCAGACAGTAGGCCATGATCAGGACACACCACTGATACCCTCACAAATCAAGAAAGAAAATATTTTCTATTTTTCTTAAAAAAAAAAAAGGTATATAGACAAAAACAGGAAGGAAAACACCCTCCAAAAATATGATATAAAGAAAAACAGATGTGGTTTTTACAAACCATACCTAAAGAACCCAAAATTGCAATATAATATAGCACGGTGCCATTCCTGATATGAATTAAATAGAAAAGAAAAAAGAAAAAAGAGATTCAGAAATGTAAATAGGCACTCTTGGGCTCAATAAAATTGAATAATTATTTTATTTCTTGACTCCAGATAATACCGGAAAGAGTAACCAACCATTTCATAATCCAGAATATTTGATAATCCGGAACATTTTAGGTCATATTGATGCTGTATTAAAAAGGTTGCCCCAACAAAAGAAGTGATGGCATATAACTAGGATATGCCATCACTTTCTGATCGTTGGGGGCCCAACTGCTGGGACCCTAAGGCTATGTTCACACGGGGTATTTTGCCGAGTTTTTTTACGCGGAAACCGCGTCGCAAAACTCGGCAAAAACGGCCCGAGAACGCCTCCCATTGATTTCAATGGGAGGCGTCGGCGTCTTTTTCCCGCGAGCAGTAAAACTGCCTCGCGGGAAAAAGAAGCGACATGCCCTATCTTCGGGCGCTTCCGCCTCTGACCTCCCATTGACTTCAATGGGAGGCAGGAGAAAGCGTATTTATCGCTGTTTTATGCCCGCGGCGCTCAATGGCCTCGGGCGAAAAACGGTGCGATAATCGCTGCGAAAATCGGCGTGCAGGGAGAGGAATATCTGCCTCAAAGTTCCAAACGGAATTTTGTGGCAGATATTCCTCCCCCAAAATACTCCGTGTGGACATAGCCTAACAATCCTCAGAATGAAAGGGCTGCCGGTCCAGTTATAAACTATGGCTCCTTCACAGTTCTGCTTTTGAATGGAGCAGGTGGGTAGGATCCGCACTATGCAGAGCAACTGCTGTAAGGGTCTTCCGCAACTTCATTTTCAGGATTAGCTAGCTTCGTTGATCATGAAATGGTGGCTTATGCTTGCAATATTCCATCACATTTGAAAATAGGGAAACCTCTATAGGCAGTCCCTACTTCTTATACTTAGGGTATGTTCACACAGCTTATTTTTAGTAATTTTTCAGGCCAAAAAATCGGAAGCAGAACACGTCCAAACATCTGCCCATTCATTTCAATGGGACAAACAGCGTTCTGTTCCGACGGGGCGTTTTTTTACGCGGCCGTTTTGAAAAAGAAGTGCATATCACTAATTGAGGCGTTTTTAGAGCCATTTTTCATTGACTCTATAGAAAAACAGCTCCAAAAACGGCCATAAAAAAACACATAGAAAAACGCGAATTTGATTAAAAAACGGCTGAAAATCAGGAGCTGTTTTCCCCTCCAGCTCCGTATTTTCAGACGTTTTTTTGCTAAGCGTGTGAACATACCCTACGCAACTAAGTACAAAATAAATTGGGTAAATCACACATTTATTTAAAATTATTTGGGCAAAAATTATCTATTATATAAACATACAGTAGTGCACTTTAATTTTTAGACCCTGTGAAAAACAGATCCTGACTGTCTGTGTTATAACTGATGCAAAACAGATGCATTTTGGCATTACTTTAAATCCCGTAGAAATAAACAGGATCTGTCAATGGATTCATTCCTTACATTTTTCTGACAAATTATGTGTCAAAACAACATCAAGAAGATCGCTGGTATGAGCCTCATCTTAATCAAGCATATAAACAGACCTAAAAAATAAGAAAAAGCAACAACTAATCCAATATAAGGCCTAGTTCACAAAGAGTTGTTTTTTTTTGCCTCAAAATCAGCTGAGCCGGGGGGCGTGGCTGACTTCCGCCGCGAGCAGTCGCATGCTGTGAGAGCTCCGTCCCGGCTCCGGTGTTTCTGCATTAATCCTGCTGTAAAACTTCCCGCAAAAACTTCTTGAACGTGGGGCAATCGCAGGCACAGTAGAGGAGAGCTCAAAATGAGCAAGACACGCAATTCGGCGGCCGCTGACCGCCTTAAAGAGTTCGCCAGAGCAAGTAGCCATCATGGCGCCGTTACTCCTGGACAGCAGCATGACGAGGCGGACCCTCAGGGAGATGAGGATCCGGAACCATCACTGAAACAAGTCACAGCACAGCTCCTGACTGCTATACGTGAGTCTACTACTTCTCTTACTGGGAAAATAGATGAGGTTAAGGTGGACCTTGGATTGATGCGTCAGGATCTCCAGAAGCTAAGAGACCGGGTTCGTGATACCGAAACTCGGATCTCGCAAATAGAGGATGATTCTGCTCCTGTGGCGCGGCAAATCGGGGCCTTGGAAAGGGCTGCAGAAGCATGGGCGCAAAGATCGGATGATCTTGAGAATAGGATGCGCAGGAATAATGTTCGTATCCTGGGCCTGCCAGAGCGTGCTGAAGGCAGAGATCCAGGGACATTTATGGAGCAATGGCTCAAAGATACGCTGCCTGATGCTACACTGTCTGCGGCCTATGCGGTTGAACGAGCACATCGCGTTCCCGCCAGACCACCACCGCCAGGGGCCATGCCTAGGCCTATGTTGGTTCGCTTACTCAGCAGCAAAGATAGAGACGCCATTTTGAGAGCTGCGCGCCAAAAAGGCCAGATCACACACAACGCCGCTACGGTCACGATTTTTCCAGATTTCTCTGCAGCACTCCAGAAAGCTCGAGCTACATTTGTCGGCATTAAACGACGGTTGAGAGATCTTCAGATTCAATACTCCATGGTCTTCCCAGCACGGCTCAGAGTTGTACATCATGATAAATCTATCTTTTTCAATACTCCGGGAGAGGCTGACGAATGGCTGAACAGCCGAAATAACCTAGGCCCCAGACCATGATTGTGGTTTTACTATCCGACACCTAGAATCGTGGACACGGAGACTCTGGGACTTTTGTGGAGCTGAGGACTGCTCCGGGAACTTTTATTATCCTCTTCTCTTGACGTTGATCCAGGTTGCTGCGTTGTGGTATAATATATGCATATCTGATACGTTTTCATTGAATGTATGCTCTCTCTAACCACTGTATTTTACTTTTGCTTATATTGTTGATATTGGATTGGGATTGTCCATGAATGGGTTGCTAGACCGATCTGAGGCGACTAGATACTCCATATTATTGCGGGTTCTAATGTGACGGGTTGTATGCCTGTCTTATGTGGGTTGGAGACGCTGGAGGAGGGAAGTTGGAGTAATAGTCTGTGTGGAGTTTCCAGTCTCACACAGGCTACCCCCGTGATTCAGAAGGGATATATTCCCCTAGTTCGGAAGATTTTCTTGATAGGGCGACTGAGTTCACCCTCCTACTATTGTTGTTTTGTTAAATCTTCTACTTTTGTATTTTAAGGATCGTTCATTTAGCGGTGCATGATGTTTCTAAGTGTTATGTCTTGGAATGTGCGGGGACTGGGAGAGCCACGTAAACGCAATCAAATCTTCTCACAGATCAGGGCAAGAGGCCCGCAAATAATATGTTTGCAAGAAACGCACTTAATGTCAGACACTATTAAATTTATGAGGAAGCCATGGATACAATGGTCAGCTCACTCCACGCACTCCTCATATTCCAGGGGGGTCTCCTTGTTAATTCACAAGTCCCTAAGGTGGGAGCCAGGAGTTATGCAAAAAGACCCAGATGGGAGATATATTTTTGTACATGCCTGGATAGAGAGTCATCCTTTTGTCATACTGGGTATTTATATTCCCCCGACACAATCCCTAGCGGTACTATATGAGGCAGCCAAATTTGCATCAGAGTATCCCCAAGCTACGGTCCTCTGCATGGGAGACTATAATACTGTAGCAAATCCTACATTGGACAGATTTCGTCCGGATGTGGGGACAGATCCCCCCGGTATAGCTAGACCCCCTTCTTTATTGCTATTTCTGGAAGAGGTGGGATGGCATGATCTATGGAGGTATATGTGGCCGGATGTTCTAGAATATACTTGTTATACCCCGGGGAGAAATGCATTGTCCCGGATAGACTACATTTGCGGTAATGTACGAGCATGTTCGATGCTCTCATCTGTAGAACATTTACCCCGGGTGTTTTCTGACCACTCCCCTATGATGGTTAAATTGGTCACGTCCCAGAGAAGGAGCCATATCTGTAGGAAAATACATCCATTTTGGTTAACTCAATTTACCCAGCAGGATCGCATTCCCGATCAAATTCATATTTACACACAGGGCAACGGAAATGGTACAAATCACTCAGCTTACTGGGATGCATTAAAAGCCTATTTGAGGGGCTGTCTCCAGTCCTCCATTTCTTATATTAAAAAGGAATCGGTTAAAAGGGAACAGGAACTAGCTAACTTCTGCAAGGTACTAGAGGCCACTTATGTCTCGGACCCATCGGAGAACAATAGGGTCAGCTGGTTAAAAGCGGGAAGACAATATTTGCTGTATTTGACGGAAAAAAGCAAGCGTAAAATGTTCTTTGCAAACCAGAAGTATTTTGAACAGGGAAACCAATCCAGCAGCCTGTTAGCACACCTCATCCATCAGAATACTTCCTCCCCAGCTATCTTGAAAATTAGAAGCCCTAATGGGGTTATTCTCACTGCTACGTCAGATATACTTTCTGCATTTTCTGATTTTTACAAAGACTTATATGTCTCTAGAACTACGGAAACGGCAGAAGAGTTGCAGGCATATTGTGAATCTGTCCCCTGCCCCTCTATAACTAATGAACAGAGTCTCCTACTTGATAGTATGATCACGATAGAAGAGCTGAATGAGGCAGTGACTGATATGTCTAAGGGGAAAGCCTCGGGACCGGATGGAATACCTTTAGAAGTTTATTTGAAATACCAAGAGCAGTTACTCCCAGAACTCCTTCAGACCTACCATAAATCCTTGTTAGCGGGGTCCCTGCCCGACTCCTTCTATGAAGCCACAGTAGTGGTGATACTTAAACCAGATAAAGATCCCTTGGACTGTTCTTCCTATCGGCCTATAGCATTACTTAACGTAGATTATAAAATTTTAACTAAGGTATTGGCAAATAGACTTAATGGTATTATGCCCTCTATTATCCATCCTGATCAGGCCGGGTTTATACAGGGGAGAAGTACGTCGGACAACCTACGCAGAGTCCAAATTGTTTCTCAGATTGCATCGCGGCAGGGTGCGGACTGGGCCTTGGCATCTTTGGATGCAGCAAAGGCCTTTGACTCTATTGAATGGCCATATCTACTTCAAGTTCTGCGGAGGTTTGGATTTGGCCCTGTGTTCTGTCATTGGGTCTCCTTATTGTATCTTCATCCCAGAGCAGCGGTGTTCTTAAACGGACAGCTCTCCCCATACTTTGATTTGGCTCGTGGTACCAGACAGGGGTGTCCACTTTCACCTTTATTATTTGCAATCGCTGTAGAACCCTTAGCTATTCGACTTAGATCGGATGTGGTTTACCGGGGTATACCCCTAGACTCTGCGGAACACCGAGTGGCATTATATGCTGACGACCTGTTGCTATTTATGTCATCTCCTGATGAGTCCCTAGATGAAGCAATGACCATAATTGATAGGTTTGGAGATTTTTCTGGACTGTCCATTAACTGGGGCAAGTCGTGTCTGATGTACTTTTCCCCGCGCAGAAATGGTATGGTGGGATCATTGGTAGGGGGTTTGAGGGTGGTTCCTAGTTTTAAGTATTTGGGAATTCAAATCACGAGATTGGATGCTGACATGATACAGGCAAATGTTGCTCCCCTAATACCGATGTTTCGAGACAAATTTAAGATTTGGTCAGGATTACCTCTTTCCGTAGCAGGACGTATCAATCTTATCAAAATGGTGGTTCAGCCTAAATGTCTTTATATTCTGCAACACATATTTGTATATATCCCAAGGGCATTTTTCCAAGAAATAGACTCGCAACTAATTAAATTCATATGGGGATCTTCTAGATCTAAGCTACAGCTAGCAAAATTGCAACGACCCAGAGATCTAGGGGGAATGGCCCTCTCTGATTTATATTTATACTACCTGGCGGGTCAGCTCAAGTATATGGCTGCCTGGGTGTCACCTGAAGTACCGGAAGGATTGGAACTATGTCTGGCAAAATACTTAGATATTCCTAAACTCTGGCCTGTATTAGAACCCTCACTTCCCCTTAGTAGGAAATCTTTACCGATACATAGGGTGGCTCGTAATGTCTGGTCGGCGGCACTTAAGATCTCAGGAGAAGACCAAATAATAGCGGAAACACCCCTATGGCAGAATGAGGCACTAGATCAGTTACTCTCCTCACAGGATGATACATTTTGGTCGACACTAGGGGTAAATACGGTGGGAGATCTATTTGTGAATAATGTGATGCTGTCCTTTACTCAAGTTGAGGAAACCTATCAAGCTCCGAGAAGAGCTTTCTATAAGTATTTACAATTGCGCCATTCACTACTGACCCAGTATAGGGGAAGAGAAACACCTATTTCCACCTATCCCTTGATTGGGGTTATTAGATCACAGGGACCTGGAGGATTAATCTCATCTATCTATTCTTACCTTATACATGCGAAGGCAAATAAAGCGGATCTCCCAGCAATGGGCAGGTGGCAGACCTTGATCCCATCCCTAGATGAGGATTCTAGATTGGATCTACTAGAGTCACATAGATTCGTCTCTCCTGCTATTAACAACAAGCTTATACAGCTCTACATCATACACCAGAGCTATCTTACCCCGGTCAGTCTTTTTAAAATGGGTAGACGGCCTAACCCCAGTTGTCATAGGTGTCCTTATGAACCTGCGGATTTTCATCACATGATATGGGAATGTCCTCTGCTTCAGGTTTTCTGGACTGAAGTTACTGACCTGTTATCCCGGGTATTGGAAGTTCCAGTTAGACTGGAACCAGGAGTTTGTCTATTTGGATTGGTGGAGGATGGGATGTATGATCATACAACACGTACGTGCCTTCGAGAGACGTTATTTATAGCTAGGAAGGCTATTGCTATTAGGTGGATGAATCCTCGTACTCCCACTAAATCTATGTGGATAGAAATGATTAATTCCATGATACCTTATGAACGAATTGTGTATGTTAATAGAAGATGCCCGGATAAATTTCATAGGGTGTGGGATCAGTGGTGTAATTCTGAACTCACATCCTACTCCAACAATGCTTTATCTAGGGCTCTTGAAGCAGCCCCCACTTAATGTGTGTTGTAAAGGGAAGGGAGGAGGTTGCCTCTCCTATCTGTTTGGGTAATGTATAAGCTTTAAGATGAGATGCGATATTATAGGTACCCTAGATCGCTTAGATGGAATCGAGATTTGTGGGATCTCTGTCTTCTGCATATGGTGATATATTATTGCTTCTAAAATATGGAGCACCATGCACTATGAACGATTGTGAAAAGGTTTTTTGTATACTATGTTTTAGTTTATTACCTGTTTAAATTTGAAAGAGATTGTAATGCCATGCATTGCTGATATGATATTGTAACACGCACTTTTGTATTTAATGTAGGGCATGTCCGCTGTGCGGGGGCCCAGAAATGTCTTGTATCATGGTGTTTATGTATCTCCTTCAATAAAACGAGTTTAAAAAAAAAAAAAAATCAGCTGAGCCTACAGAAGCTAAAAATATGCTCCTCAGGTCTGTACTATATTGTAATGCTTTCTTTTGTAGGAATTTTTGGTGCAGAAATATTGTGCCGAGCATTTATCAAATGGGATTGCCATTGTATTTCCTTATAATCCGCTATTAGGAATTTCTGGGCCCCAAGGAGTCTTGGCACAAAGTAAAGTAATGGGAGGTAGGGCAGGGCTAAGCAAACTGATAAGGTCTCTGTGGAGGGACAGGAGGTCAGTAGGGGGAAAAGGATGAGACTAGGTGGCAGGGCTCTGCGCAGGGGGCTGGAAGAACTGAAAGTGGCAGGGACGGTATGGTGTACAGTGGGGTACATAAACTGACGGGCTCTGTGGTTGGACAAAATTAATTCAGAACAGACCCCTAAATTAATTCAGATCCCAGACCAGACACCTAAACTAATTTAAACCTCAGACTAGACCACCCCAAAAAATACAGACCTTAGACCAGACCTCTGAAGTAATTAAAACACCTTCCACCAAACCCCCTCCATGCTGCCAGACCTTAGCATTCAGAATTTTATGGACTATCTAGAACAAGGGTCTCAAACTCGGCAGGGTAAGTGGGCCGCATATAGAAAAAATGGGAAGTTGACGGGCCGCATTACTTTCAAATTTGATACAACACAAAATTATTGTTAATAAATTACTTATTTGAACTACTATAACACTATATTACTAGAATAATAATACTACATTACTATAATAATATCGCTAGGTTTAAAATGTGAGATATTTCTCCACGTGCTTATTTCAACAATCCAGTTTTCCAGTTTAAGTGTCGCTAAATGCAATCCGGCGGCTCAGTTGGCAGCGTTTGGCAGACACACATATCAAGATTGGGCAGCCGCTTTTTAGATAGTGCCACTGTGTCCTCTGTAGATGCTGCCTCAGTGCCCTCTGTGGATGCTGCCACAGTGCCCTCTGTGGATGCTGCCGCAATGCCCTCTGTGGATGCTGCCGCAGTGCCCTCTGTGGAGGCTGCTGCAGTGCCCTCTGTGGATGCTGCCGCAGAGTCTTCTGTAGATGCTGCCGCAGAGTCTTCTGTAGATGCTGCCGTAGTGCCCTCTGTAGATGCTGCCGCAGTGCCCTCTGTAGATGCTGCCACAGTGCCCTCTGTAGATGCTGCCACAGTGCCCTCCGTAGATGCTGCCACAGTGCCATATATGGGCAGAGATGTCAGGGGCAACCCCAGAGCTGGAGTCCCGGGCAGAGCGCTAGTAGGCTCTTCCTGGGACTCCAGCTGTGGTCCTGACATCACTGGGACTCCTGCTCTGGGGAATTCCACAGAGTCCCGGAGCAGAGCCTGTACTAGCGCTCTGCTCGGGACTCCACTCTGGGGAAGACCCTGACACACTGTCCATATATGGACAGCATGTCAGGGAATTCCACAGAGTCCCGGAACAGAGCCTGTACTAGCGCTCTGCTCGGGACTCCGCTCTCGGGAAGACCCTGACACACTGTCCATATATGGACAGCGATGTCAGGGAATTCCACAGAGTCCCGGAGCAGCGCCTGTACTAGCGCTCTGCTCGGGACTCCGCTCTGGGGAAGACCCTGACACACTGTCCATATATGGACAGCGATGTCAGGGAATACCACAGAGTCCCGGAGCAGAGCCGATACTAGCGCTCTGCACGGGGCTCCGGCTCTGGGGAAGCCCCAGACGTCGCTGTTCATATGTGGACAGCGATGTCAGGGAATTCCAGAGTCTAGCGGCTCTGTGTCCCGCGGGCCGCAGATGACAGCCCCAGGGGCCGCATGCGGCCCGCGGGCCGCGTGCTTGAGACCCCTGATCTAGAGGATATGTGACTTGGACAACACAACAAGGCCAAGGGCTCTGTGAGGAGATGACCAATTTACTAGAAAAGCCTTTAAACGTGGGCCCTAACTACATGGGATTATGTCTTCGAAAGGCAAAGAGTGACAAAAGGTGGCTATGTGGTGGAAGCCCGGAGGAGATGCAAGATGACATGGCCTCTGTAAAGAGGAGGAGGCAGTAGCAAGGGGGGAGACGCCAAGTGGGGAGACCCCAACCCCCCCCCCCCCACACACACACACACACACGCACGCGCGCACACTGTCCCACTGTTAGGGCTGGCCTTTGGTTAGATGACGCCCTGTGCAGGCTTATTTTGGCGCTCCCCACCCTCTGCACAAACAACATAGAGGAAAAAAAAGACTATGTTCACCTTTGCAACCAATATTTTTCAATTGTCCAATGCATCTAGAGTGAAAAATAAAGCAACTTTGGAGAAAGTTTTCCTACTTGCTTTAGATTTTTCAAATCTACTATACAGACCTATGCATCCTCAATATAATAAACTCTAATCAAACCCTTTGTAGTATGATCCTGCAGTTATACTCTCTTCGCTTTAATCCCTATTTCTTGCTAACCAATCGAATAAAAATCCTACTTTCTTCCCCACAGGGTAGTCTAATAATACTCTCCCCCTCTTTTCTCTATTGCCCAGGATCATCTCTGTTCCTCCACCCCAGGTATCATCCTTTCCAAGATATCTCCTCATCCCATCCATTTCAGGCATCATCTCTCCCACTTTCCTTTAGGTATTATTTACCTCCCCTCTCCCATGTCTAATTCCAGCTTAGGTATCATATCTCCCTCCTCTTCTCCAATTAGGCATCAACTCACTTACCATCCACCAGGTATAATCTCCCCCAGTTATAATCTGTCCTTCCTCTACCCCGCAGGTATAATTTATCCCCCACTCTTCAGATATCATCTCTTCTTTTCTTCAAGTTGTCATCCCCCTAGTGTTATGCCAACCTCCAGTATTATTGCCCCAGTATCAACCCCCTCCAGTATCATCTCTTTCCACCACCATCATCTCACACCCCAGAGGTATCTTCTCCCCAGAGGTATCCTCATCCCTCATCTCAGGTATCATCTCTCCCGCTTTCCCTTAGGGATTATCTACCTCCTCTCCTTGAGATCTTATTCCCCCTTATATGTCATACCTCTCTCCTCAAGTATCATCTCCCTCCTCACCCATTACCCCACCTATAGAAAGCAAATGTCTTACCCATGTCTGCATTATATCCTCTCAACACTGCATCATAGTGCTGTTTTATTTGCAGCAGCTCTTGCCGATGACTCTCACAGCTCCTGTGCTGTGTAACATTTGAGAGGAAACCTGTCTTCTCCCTTTGGTTACACAGCACAGGAGCTAAGAGAGCGGTCGGCAAGAGCTGCAGCAAGTAATACAGCACTATGCTGCAGTGTTGAGAGGATATAATGCAGACACGGGTAAGACATTTGCTTTCTATGGGGGTGGGATAATGTGAGGAGTCGCCATGCAGCAAGAGCCTGACACAGACATCATTCACTGTGTCAGAAGACTGCTGCTGCTCCTGCTGGACGTCACCATGGGAAGACGGGTTCAAAATGCCCTCTGCTGCACTACAAATGAAGTCTCTACCTGACACGTGACTACGCACGTCATGCCGCTGTGTGGAAGAATAATAATAAAGGGGCGGGCTCGCTGGGCGGGCACTATGTAAGTATCTTTCTCTTTCCAGCAGGCCCTTATGGTTTTACTTTGGTAGAAAGCAACGGGCCCCTCTATGGTGGGTAGATCAATTCCACCAGTGGAATGCGGGTCCCTTTTTTAAAATTCATGGCCGGGCCCCTGACGGCAGTATAGCCAGTTCTGCCATGATGGCAGCCCTGTTTATAATAAACAATTTATATTTGGTACATGTTAATAACAAGATCCATTCTACCCATCTTCCTTCCTTCTTGAAGTGTTTATTAACAGGTAGATTACTCTTGTTATACGCTGTCCAAACTTTTTCCAAAATATCGAAATTATAGGATGATAAGGTTGACAACTGAGCCATGTTACAAGCTTAAGTCCTGGGAGCGGAGAGCATTCAGCAATATCGTAATGTCAAGACTTAGCTAGGGTAAGTGCCCAACTGGGGCTACTGGGAGGCACCTGGGTCAGACACAAAGGGAGACCCGGTGGCAGGGATAAAAGATGGCAAACGCAAAGTAGGCAGCGAAGAGGGGGGAAGACCTGGGGCAAACACCAAAAAGGGCACACCTGGGGCAGGCAACATATGGGACATATGTGTGTGTCATCAAATGGGGCACACCTGTGACTTAGCAAACTCAAGAGGACATTTGTGGTTCACTCTACCTATTTCCCATTTTGGAAATTATGTGTTTCTCAACACAAGTTTTTACGTGCCCCCAACAGGTCAGTTTAAGCAGATCCCAATGAGGATACAACTATTGCAATTACTTATTTAGTTACACTAGTAAGACCACTAATGCAATTTTAAAACCTCAGGACAACCCCTGTCCATGTGCCCTATTAGGGCATATGAACATCATAGGGGAGTTCTTTGCTCAGGACCCCTCTCTGTGAGTCAGAGTGGGGAGGTGCTAACAAGCAGCCACTGGCACTGCAGGGAAGGGGAACTGTCTAGCTGACCACAGCTTTCCCCAACAAATTCAGCTATTTGACAAGGGTCTTGGGTGCTGGACCTGCAAAAATCATCTAATCGCTGTGGAGGCTCTCAGATTAAAGGGGTTGTCTATGATAAGATTACCTCTTTAAGGACATCTTTAACTCATATCAATTTGTAGGTCTTTGCATAAATATTTGGGAGTTTAAAATGGCCAAGCGTAATGATGCATACCTGGAAATCATCCCAGTGCGTTAGTTACATATTTTTCTTGTTCTAAAATAATACTTAATACACATTTATGAGTAACTTCAAGTGTTTCTTTTCAGTTCAATGTAACTATAAGATATAACTTCAAATACTAAAGAAAAAACAAACATATATTCTTCTGTCTGCAGCAGAGCTTACTATCTTGTTACTGGTCAGCAAAGACTTTGTCGACAAGAGTTTCTCTAAGCTGGAAAGAATTCTTGATTCTTCTAGAAAACAGGGCTTAGGATATGCACAATTCATTCCACTAGTGGAAATTTGGAACAGGTTTGTGCTGATTTGACAGAATGGGACTTCAAGAATAATTACAATAATCGGCTAACTTGCCAAGTTATTGCTGTAATAGTGTTTATGGGTTAACACACTAAGATGTTTTTGAAGCTTTTATGTGGTGTGTATATAGGTATCACCAGACAGATATTATTTGTTTTGTGTATCTGCTTCTTTTGTTTTGTTTGTTTTCTTACTGGTTCATAAATCTTTAGTAGAAGAGTTTAACAGCAAGAACATTGTATACTTTTACAAAGAGCTGTTTCCAGAGAAAGTCCATGCCTGATCTGCAGGAAGGGTATGTTCACATTTGATGATAGTGGTGCATCAGAAAGCAAGACAAGAATATATATAGCGCCTTGCAAACGTATTCAAGAGGTGTTTTTCCTGATTTGTTTCATTACAACTTTGAATAAAATGGCTTTTTGGGGATTTTGTACCAATTGATTTACACATCATGACTACCAATTTGAAGGTGCAAACATATTTTTTACTGTGACAAACAATAATTAAATAAAAAACAGCTAACTTTAATGTTCATAAGTATTTACCCCCTGAGAGTCAATACTTTGTGGCATCACCTTTTGCTGCAATTGCAGACGTAAGTCTCTTGGGGTATGTCTCTATTAGCTTAGCACTTCTAGACACTGGGATTGTTGCCCATTCTTCAAGGCAAAACTGCTCAAACTCCATCAAGTTAGATGGGTTGCATTGGTGTATAGCAGTCTACAAGTCATGCCACTGAATCTCTATTAGGCTGGGTTCGCACACACTATTTACGGACGTATTCCGGGCGTTTTAGCATTGAATTACGTCCGAAAATGCGGCTCAATAGCGTCGGCAAACATCTGCCCATTCATTTGAATGGGTCTTACGATGTTCTGTGCCGACGGTCATTTTTTTTTACACGCCGCTGTCAAAAGGTGGGGCGTAAAAAAGATGCCCGCGTCAAAGAAGTGCCTGTCACTTCTTCAGACGTAAATGGAGCCGTTTTCCATGGACTCCATAGAAAAACAGCTCCAATTACGTCCGTAATGGACGCAGCGAAAGACGCCTGCACATGCCATTACGGCTGAAATTACGGAGCTGTTTTCTCCTGAAAACAGCCCCGTAATTTCAGCCATAACGGACGCTGCCATGTGAACATACCCTTAGATTGAGGTCTGGACTTTGACTAGGAATTTCCAAGACATTTAAATGTTTTCTCTTAAACCTCTCCAGTATAGCTTTAGCAGTATTTTTAGGGTCATTGTCCTGTTGGAAGGTGAACCACCGTCCCAGTCTCAAATCTCTGGTAGAATGAAACAGGCTTTTCTCTAGAATTGCCCTGCATTTACTGCTATCCAACTTTCCTTCAATCTTGATCAGTTTTCTAGTCTCTGCCGATAAAAAACATCCCAACAGCTTGATGCTGCCACCACCATGCTTCACTAAGGGAATACTGCTCTTGGGGTGATGGGAAGAGTTGGGCTTGCACCACACATAGAATTTCACATGATGAGCAAAAAGTTACATTTTAAGTGTTTGCAGAGTCTGCCACATGCTCGTTTACAAACTAAAAACATGTTTTCTTATGGAATTTTTTTAAGCAATGTTTTTTTTGTGGCCATTCTTCCATAAAGCCCCACTCTGTGGAGTGTACAGCTTATAATGGTCCTAAAGACAGATACTTCCATCTCCGCTGTGGATCATTGGACCTCCTTTAGTGTTATTGATGGTGTCTTTGTTGAATCTCTGATGCCCTCCTTGCCCAGTCTCTGAGTTTTGGTGGTCGGCCTACTCTTGTCAGATTTGCGGTTGTGCCATGTTCTGTCCATTTTGCTATAATGGATTTAATGGTGCTCCGTGGGATGTTAAATGTTTGGAATATTTTTTTATAACCCAACCCTGATCTAAACTTTTCCACAACTTTGTCTCTGACCTCTTTGGAGAGCTCCTTGGTTTTCATGTTGCTTGCTCAGTGGTGTTATAGACTCAGGGGTCTTTCAGAACAGGTGTATTTCTACTGACGTCATGTGACACTTTGATTGCATACATGGGGGATCTTATTCAACTAATTATGTGACTTCTGAAGTTAATTGGTTTGAGCAGATTTTATTTATGGGTTTCATAGCAAAGGAGGTGAATACATAAGCACTTGCAGCTTTCCAGATTTTAGTTATTTTCTAAACAAAGTTTTTGTTTCCCTCCCACTGTAAGGCTGCGTTCACACACCCTATTTACGGACGTAATTCGGGCGTTTTAGCCCCGAATTACGTCCGAAAATACGGCTCCAAAGCGGCAGCAAACATCTGCCCATTCATTTGAATGGGTTGTATGATGTTCTGTGTCGACGGTCATTTTTTTTACGCGCCGCTGTCAAAAGACGGCGCGTCAAAAAGACGCCCGCGTCAAAGAAGTGCCTGTCACTTCTTGAGAAGTAATTGGAGCCGTTTTCCCTTGACTCCATGGAAAAACAGCTCCAATTACGTCCGTAATGGACGCAGCGAAAAGCGCCTGCACATGCCATTACTTCTGAAACTCCAGAGCTGTTTTCAGCTCCGTAATTTCAGCCGTAACGGAGGCTGCCGTGTGAACATACCCTAACAATTTGGATTATTTTGTCAGGTTTTAAATCAAATTAAAAATCTATTTTAATTCCAGGTTGTAATGCAACAAAACAGGAAAACACCAAGGGAGTCAGTACTTTCGCAAGGCATTGTACATTACCATATATGTTGATAATTATTGTGAGCACTAAATTGGACAATTATCCTATACATTCAGTCTCATAAGAAGTGGTAGAATTTGGTTGTGTATGTTCAAATGACCAACTTTAAAGTGTTGTACATATGGTTTTTTTTAGAAACTGTGTCACTCTTGTCTGTGTCTGCCATTGCCGGCCAACTTTATCCAGTTCAATGGGGTTGAGCAGCAGACAAGAGTGGCATGATTTCTGAAATACAAGAGTAGACCTTTTTTCGAATCTTATCTAACCCTATAACAAATTATTTAGTCATCACTAGTGCCACATTAGATTCAGCCTTTCAGCTGCAGCAGTGGGTAAACTCTCCATATGGATATATCTATTACAGCTTATGTGGCATATTGTCACTCAAAGTCTCACATGAAGCATTTCCAGTTATCTCTTCAAAAATTATAGCACTATTGAAACTCTCCGACCACTTAAATTAATGGAAACTTTAAGATGAGGAGTTTGTATTGACAACACTCAGGGTATGTATGTGGTTTTTAATACATTAGTGCAGAAGTAGTAGTGGCGCAGCTATAGGGGTCACAGCGGTCGCAGTTGCAACCAGCCCCCTAAGCCACATAATGGCTGAACCCTGTCCTTTTTTCATGCCATGTCTTCTGTGCAGTGTGTGGCAGCCTGTGCATCCTGATACTTCCTCCCCTGTCTCTTCCACTCTGGTACCCTGATGCACAGGCTGTCACGCAGGAGAGAGAGCATAAAAAAGGGGGCCCATTCCAATCCATTTCAGGTCCCCACAACAGGTTCGTGCTGTGGAAGATCCAGATGTTGGGCAGCATTAGGACGTTTTATGCAATGAACATTATGTGCTGTGTTCAATACAGTCAGGACTTTCTATGCGCTGCGGCACACAAGACCCTAATGTGAGAGTCTGTGGGGAACCAGGGCGGTTGGGCCCCAAAGACAAGCCGGGGCGGTGAGTAGAAGTCTTCAGAAGGGTCTATGCTGGGAGGTCCATACTGGGGGCGGGGCACATTCCATGCTGGTATGGGGCCCCACTTTTCTCTATTTATGCCCATGAGGACTAGTATGTGTTAACCCAAGTTGATGGAATTAGCATTCACAAAGAGGAGAGATAGATAAGGGGGGGGGGGGGGTCAAAGTAGAGAGTGCATGGAAGAGTTTGTGTGTACTAGTATACGAGTGACTGAGTGACAACATTACAAAATGGTTGACTTCTGGTCCTTATTTACAGTAGGCTGAGCAGCTCTGGAGCACAAACTGCTGCTAACGTTAAATAGAAACAGGAACATTCATGAATACATTTACTCTTTCACTAGAGGTGCACTTCAAGGATTTTTTCATCACTTTTATGGTAAAATACTGGATATGCCATAAATTACTGATTGGTGGAGGCCTGACCAATCATTCATTAACCTGTTACTTTTTCTTTTTTTTACCTATAACCATGCACCATATAGTGACCATGCACGTGCGGCCACCTCTCCACTAGAAAAGGTGGACTGGGCAGGATAGGTGAAGGTTTTAGCAGTTGGGCCCACATCAGTCATATTTATAGCAATCAATATGCCATTAATATCTGATGGAATATTTCCTTTTAGAGGTTTTTCCGAGCTGTAAGTGAAATACGTAAATGTGTATCCACATTCTTTTTATATTTTTATAGCATCATATGCCTACAGGAGAAGGAAAAGTATAAGGGAGTTTTCATACAGATTCCATTGACTCTCATAGTCTGTTGATCACATAAAGACAAAAGGGTGTATGACAGATGACCTGGGTCAAGTATGGGGCACATTTCCTCTTTGAAGCTGCTTTCCTGTATGTACAGCCAAGAGCTGTCAGCTCAGAACTGCAGTTAATTGGAAAACATAAAAATTAATAACTGTCAGCAATGGGTATTATATGGCAATGTGTTGTTATAGCAAACTACTTCTAATGTAGAATACCGAATTCGCTATCATATGTATTCATAGGATTAAACACTGTAATTATCCATTGCACGTATGACGCTGACAGTATGGCGCTGTGCCATATCCAGTGCTTTGTAACACACTTTATCATTTTTGCCACATTGGGCACTATAAGTGAAAATAAAATTAGAAAAGGGCTTTCCATTACAAGTATATATGACTATACTCAGATAATGCATTATATTTACCTTACCAATTCCGTTCTGACATGACATCCTTAATAACATGTCAGGTGATAGTGGAGGCCAATCTGACTGGCCACATTGGCATGCATGAAGCAAGAGGATGCATAAGACCAGTGATGGGGGAATTGAGCGCAGTTGGTAAGGTAAGTAAATTGCAATGTTTGTTGTTTTTTAATATTGAGGCCAAACTGATCGATTTTAAAATCCTGGAAAACCCTTTAAAGGACAGTTGTCGCGAAAAAATGTTTTTTTATATATATTTGCTTTTAGTGTGTTATTAAAATACATTTTATTTATTTGTGTTTTTGTGTTTTACTTTTTTATTTTTTCTTTCTTTCACTTCTGTATGGGGGCTGCCATTTTTTTTTTCATCTCTGTATGTGTCGATTAACGACACATACAGAGATGGAATACGGCACATACATCCCCATAGTGGAGCTGTTCCATTCACTATAGCGTACGCCGTCTGTGTGGGAACGGCGCATGCGCCGCTCCCACACAGTCCAAAAGGAAGGTCTTCGGCCGAGCGACATGCGGCGCCATTTTCAGGTGGACCGGAAGTCGCGGCCGGTCAGTAAGATGACTACTTCCGTCCATATGTTCAGAAGCAAGGACTGGGAGCGGACGGAGCGGCGGGAGCGGCGGCGGAAGGAGCAGGTAAGTTATTTTTGTGTATGTTCGTATTATACTGTGTGATTACACTGTATCTAATCCTCCTACACTGTGCATTCGCTCAAAAAATGGCGGCACACAGTGTAGAAGGTTTGAACATTCAACCCCCTCCTTTCTCCTGGCACTAGCCAGGAAAAAGGAGGGGGCATTGTTTGAGCAAACTAGAGCGAGTGTGTCTACACCAAATTTGCAGCATAAAGCAATGAGGTTGCTTTACCACATTGCAATGCTGCAATTTTGGGAATTGCTCCCTCTAGTGACCAGCACATGGAAATGTTATAAATTAGAATCTAATTTATAATATTTCCTGACTTGTGAAAAAATTAAAAAAATTAGAACAATGTGTAATCATTTATTGCCTAACAGTTTAACTAAAAAATATATATATATATATATATTTCTAGCGACACATTCCCTTTAAGGACTGAGTTCACACAGAGTTTTTTTTGCCGCATTTTTTGCTGCGTTTTTCGCTAGCGCCCATTGAGCGCCATGGGCAAAAACGCTGTGAAATACGCTTTCTCTGCCTCCCATTGAAGTCAATGGGAGGTCAGTGGCGTAAGCACCCGAAGATAGGGCATGTCACTTCTTTTTCCCGCGGGTGTTTTTTCCCGCTCGCGGGGAAAAAAAGCGTCCGCCTCCCATTGAAATCAATGGGAGGCATTTCGGCCATTTTTTGGCATGTTTTCTGATGCGGTTTCCGCGTCAAAAAACGTGTCAAAAAACTTGATGTGAACTGGGTCTATTTTATATTTTATAGGGAATTTTACTTGATTTTTAAACCAGATGAAATAAAAGAAGTTGTTTTTTACTTGGATCGCGTGCCGGACATCAATTTATTACTGTCCATTATCATCTGTCACCAGGCAGAATCTACGCCCAAGCACTGATATAATACAAGAGTAGTGTCCAGGATCAAATGCATGGCGAGCAGACCAAAATTTTTTATTTATTGCATATATTATTTATGTTTAATGACTTTTATTTAATAAAAACAGTTTTAAATATTTATGTTAGGGCATACCTAATGACAAATAACAATCCATGCCCTAACATGGATTAACGCAGGAGGCCCTGTTCACACAGAGTTTTTTGCAGGAGTAAAACTCTGCTTCAAAATTCAGTTTGGGATTTGGAGGCAGATTTTGACCTGCCAGCACGCCATTTGCCGCGATTCTCGCGGCGTTATTCGCTGCGTTTTCCGCTCGCGCCCATTGAGTGCTATAGGCAAAAAACTATGCGAAATACGCTTTCTCTGCCTCCCATTGATGTCAATGGGAGGTCAGAGGCGTAAACACCCGAATATAGGGCATGACGCTTCTTTTGACCGCGAGACGGTTTTACCGCTCGCGGTAAAAAAACGCCTCCGCCTCCCATTGAAATCAATGGGAGGCATTTTCAGCCGTTTTTTGGCGCGGTTTCTGACACGGTTTCCGCGTCACAAAATGTGTCAAAAAACTTAGTGTGAACAGGGCCTTAGGCCAAAAAACCGTCTCGCTGTAAAAAGAAGCGTCATGCCCTATCTTCGGGCGTTTACGCCTCTGACCTCCCATTGACATCAATAGGAGGCAGAGAAAGCATATTTCGTGGCGTTTTTTTGCCCGTAGAACTCAATGGGCGCGAGCGAAAAACGGCACGAAAAACGCTGCGAAAATCACGGCAAACGGCGTGCAGGCAGGTCAAAATCTGCCTCAAAATCCCAAACGGAATTTTGAGGCAGAATTTTCAGTCTGCAAAAAACTCTGTGTGAACAGGGCCTTAGGCTCAGGACTGTCCCTGAAAATCATCAGCCCAGGCGATCGTTGTTACCGGGGCTGACCAACAAGGGGCAAACGTATCCGCTTTCCCATGTGAGCTGCGATCACTATTGATTGCGACAACTCAAGGGTTAAACTGACAGGATCACAGCACCCCTCTACACAGGTGATCATGCGAGCACAACCACTGTGCCCATGCGATTACAGAGTCGGACAAGTTGGGAATGGGTTAAGACCTTGGGTGAAACTTAGCTCTGTACCAATTTTCCAACTTATGTAGCTTCTGTTTTTTAGGCCTTATTCACACAAACATGTATTACGTCTGTGATACACGCGTGAAAATCACGCGCGTCGCACGGACCTATGTTAGTGAATGGGGCCGTTCAAACAGTCCGTTATTTTCACGCAGCGTATGCTCGCTGCGTAAATCTCACGACATGTCCTATACTTGGCCATTATTCGCGCATCACGCACCCATTGAAGTCAATGGGTGCGTGAAAATCGCGGACAGCACACGGAAGCACTTCCGTGTGATGCGCATGATTCGCGCAACATTAGATCAAGAAATGAAGGGAAAAAAAAAAGCACTTCCTTCATTTCTTTTTCTAAACTTCAAAACCGCGTGTCATAAGCATGGCATATGCGTGAAAATCACGCAGCCACGCAGCACATACTGGTCACACATGCAACTGCAATGCGCAAAAATGCAGCGTTTTTTGCGCACGCAATACGCACACACTCGTGTGAATAAGGCCTTAGCTTTATTAAGCTTGTAAATGTGGCAAATTTGACACTTATTTCATGCCCAAGGTCATGCAGCAGCCATAAAGGTAGTAGTTCAATTGTACTTCAATAGTCGACTATGGTATTCATCCCGTCAAAACGACGAAACCCCTGCACAATGGAGACAAACTGAAACCATTGGCTCCGGATCCGTCACCATTGAAATCAATGGTGATGGAAACGAACACCTATGGTTTCAGTTTCTGTCAGTTATGGCTCCATTCCGACAGAAAGCTCAGACGCAATGTCGGAACGGAGCCCTGACGCAGATGTGAACAAAGCCTAAGACATACTGCAAATTGACCAGTGCTTGCAGATGTAGCAGAGCTGAGTTTGCCATTTAAAGGAAAAATCCAGCTAAAGTGATTTTCCAACATATCAGAATATCCCATTAATTGGAGTTCACGAGCAGGCCTTAGGGTATGTTCACACGGCAGCGTCCGTAACGGCCGAAATTACGGGGCTGTTTTCAGGAGAAAACAGCCCCGTCACTTCAGCCGTAACGGCATGTGCAGGCGCTTGAACGCCGCATCCATTACGGACGTAATTGGCGCTGCTTTTCATTGGAGTCAATAAATAACGGCTCCAATTACGCCCCAAGAAGTGACAGGTCACTTCTTTGACACGGGCGTCTATTTATGCGCCGTCTTTGACAGCGGCGCATAAATATACGCCTCGTGTGAACAGACAAACGTCAGCCCATTGCTTTCAATGGGCAGATGTTTGTCAACGCATTCAAGCCGTAATTTCGGACGTAATTCGGGGGTTAATACGCCCGATTTACGTCCGTAATTAGTGTGTGTGAACATACCCTTACTCCTGAGACTTTTTATACAGAAGTGGCCATGGTGCCCTATAGTGTGTACGTACCCTATGGCAGACACTTCTGACACAGGATATAAAGCTGCTTCCTTTTGCAGTTAATTTAAAGCAATGTCATGCCAGAAGATTATTTTCGGATGAATTTACAGCTTAAAAACTCTATGTTACCATGTTTTTGTTAGTAATGTGACTGAAATCCTTCTAATATCATGTTATTTATAGTTTTGCATAGGATTGCAGGTAAAAAAAAATGCAATACCTTAACACAGATTATGCATTAACAATGAGGCGTAGCAACATCCCAAACAGTTTGGGTATGTTCACACGCTTAACAAAAAATGTCTGAAAAATACGGAGCTGATTTCAGAGAAAACAGCCTCTGATTTTCAGGCGTTTTTGAAGCTGAGGGTATGTTCAAACGCCCTATTTACGGACGTAATTCGGGCGTTTTAACCTCGAATTACGTCCGAAAATACGGCTCCAATGCGCCGGCAAACATCTGCCCATTCATTTGAATGGGCTTTACGATGTTCTGTGCCGATGGTCATTTTTTTTACGCGCCGCTGTCAAAAGACGGCGAATAAAAAAGACGCCCGCGTCAAAGAAGTGCCTGTCACTTCTTGAGACATAATTGGAGCCGTTTTCCCTTGACTCCATGGAAAAACAGCTCCAATTACGTCCGTAATGGACGCAGCGAAAAGCGCCTGCACTTGCCATTACGTCTGAAATTGTGGAGCTGTTTTCTCCTGAAAACAGCTCCGTGATTTCAGCCGTGAGGCTGGGTTCACACGACCTATTTTCAGGCGTAAACGAGGCGTATTATGCCTCATTTTACGCCTGAAAATAGGGCTACAATACGTCGGCAAACATCTGCCCATTCATTTGAATGGGTTTGCCGACGTATTGTGCAGACGACCTGTAATTTACGCGTCGTCGTTTGACAGCTGTCAAACGACGACGCGTAAATGGACTGCCTCGGCAAAGAAGTGCAGGGCACTTCTTTGCCACGTAATTTGAGCTGTTCTTCATTGAACTCAATGAAGCACAGCTCAAGATTTACGAGCGTCTCAGACGGCTCGCAAAATGCGAGGAGGAGCATTTACGTGTGAAACGAGGCAGCTGTAAACAGTCTGTCTTTTCACACGTAAATGCCTCTCATCGTGTGAACATACCCTTAGGCTGGGTTCACACAACCTATTTTCAGATGTAAACGAGGCGTATTATGCCTCGTTTTTTGTCTGAAAATAGGGCTACAATACGTCGGCAAACATCTGCCCATTCATTTGAATGGGTTTGCCGATGTACTGTGCAGACAACCTGTCATTTACGCGTCGTTGTTTGACAGCTGTCATACGACGACGTGTAAAAATACAGCCTTGTCAAAAGAAGAGCAGGACACTTCTTTCAGACGTAATTTGAGCCGTTCTTCATTGAACTCAATGAAGAGCAGCTCAAAATTTACGGCTGTCAGAGAAGCCTCGCAAAATGCGAGGAGGAGCATTTACGTCTGAAACGAGGCAGCTGTTTTCTCCTGAAAACAGTCTGTCTTTTCAGACATAAAAGCCTGCTACCGTGCGCACATACCCTAACGGACGTGTACGTGTGAACATACCCTGAGAATGAAATTTGGAGCTTCTTTTTTTTAGGCTTCTTTTCAGACGTTTTTTGAGGCGTTTTTTGAGGCGTTTTTCATAGTGTTCAATGGAAAATCAGCTCCAAAAAACGCCTAGAGAAGTGACATGCTACTTCTTTTTACGGAGCGTCTTTTTACGCTCCGTTTTTTGACAGCGAAGCGTAAAATAAAGGCTCGTGGGAACATAACATTGTAATTCCCATTGAAAGCAATGGGCAGATGTTTGTAGGCGTATTAGGGGCGTTTTTTCAGGCGTAATTCGAGGCGTAAAATGCCCGAATTATGTCTGAAACCACTGCGTGTGAACATACCCTTAAATGACGTGTTCAGCTCTGCTACATCCGTACTTTATGGCTGGGTTCACACGACCTATTTTCAGACGTAATGGAGGCATTTTACGCCTCGAATTACGTCTGAAAAAACGGCTCCAATACGTCGGCAAAAATCTGCCCATTACTTTCAATGGGTCTTACGATGTACTGTGCCGACGACCTGTCATTTTACGCGTCGCTGTCAAAAGACGGCTCGTAAAATTACAGCCTCGTCAAAAGAAGTGCAGGACACTTCTTGGGACGTTTTTGGAGCCGTTTTCTCATAGACTCCAATGAAAACAGCTCCAAAAACGGCCGTAAAAAAACGCTGCGAAAACGCTAGAAAAATGCCGCGAAAAACGCGAGTTGCTCAAAAAACCTCTGAAAATCAGGGGCTGTTTTCCCTTGAAAACAGCTCCGTATTTTGAGACGTTTTTGACTCTACGTGTGAACATACCCTATCAGTTGTATGGCATTAGAGAGAGTGCTAAGGGTATGTTCACATGCAAACGCAAAAGACGTCTGAAATTACGGAGCTGTTTTCAGGCGAAAACAGCTCCTGAATTTCAGATGTTTTTGCAAGTACTCGCGTTTTTCGCGGCATCTTTTACGGACGTAGTTGGAGCTGTTTTTCATTGGAGTCAATGAAAAACGGCTCCAAAAACTTCCCAAGAAGTGTCCTGCACTTCTTTGACACGGCCGTAATTTTACGCGCCGTCTTTTGACAGTGACGCGCAAAATTACACCTCGTCTGAACAGAACATCGTAAAACCCATTGCAAGCAATGGGCAGATGTTTGCCGACGTATTGGAGCCGTCTTTTCAGGCGTAATTCGAGGCGTAAAACACCTGAATTACGTCTGAAAATAGGTCGTGTGCACATACCCTTATATTTAATTCTCTTTAGCTGAGAAATACTTTGATGTAGTGTCAGAAAAGTTTTTCGGACTCTCCCAATTCTGTGTCCGGGCGCGAACTACTTCAATGGGGCATTAACATAACTCATTCATGCTCTGTAGTTCACGTCCAGATCATGAACTGAGCTCTGGGTTCTCAGACAATAGGAAAGAACGTTCTGGGAGACAGACGCTTTTACTGACAAAGTTCATTGTAATGAACTTTCTAGACTTTAGAATTTTATCACTACAATCCAGACTGTCAAAGGAACATTATCACCAAGTACGCCATTGTGTGGTTTGTCACAAACAGAAGGAAATACTGGGAATTGGTTAAAAATGGAAAACAATGTTGAATCATGAGACAAGTGTGGACTGAAGTAGGCGATTGCAAATGTTTTTCGAAATAGTGCAGGCAATCTGTGGGAATTTTGGAATATTGTATTTGTGCTGCCAATAGTTGGTCATAACCTGCTCTGACATTTATTGTTTGATCATAAATTAGTGTTTTATAAAAAAGGGTTGTTTTTTGGGGTTTTTCTACTTTATACATCGTTGTAAATGTTAGAAATACTATTGGCTGTAGGTACAGTCAGACCGAGCATTTGAAGACCATTATAAGGGCATGTTCAGATGTGGACAGGCCGCAGTGGAAATCCACAGCAGCTTTTTTTTCCCTCTGGTTTTTAAAACTTTATAGGTAACTTTAGTTTAGACTTTGCAGAAAATAACAGTGCAGAATTTAGGCTGCGGTACAGAATTTACACTCCGCCTGTTGCGGAGAAGCAGCGGATTTTCACTGCGGATTTCAACTTTTGCAAAGGCTGAATCTACGGCAATTCCGTTGTGATATCCGCCACAAATTAACTGTGAAATATGCAAATTTTGGTGCCGAGTCGTTGCGTAAGTTGCGGCAAAATCTGCAGCGGAAAATTTCTTCAACGTCTAAACATACCCTAAATCTCATGTCTATGTAAAGCTCAGTTAATGCTTGTATTCGGGAAGTGAGGTGGGGGGTACATTGGGCTTGGTTCATACAGAGTTTCTTGGAGGAGTTCTTCCCCTACATGCCAAATATTACAGTTAGTAAATGGTAATGAATGGAATCCCCTTCACATAAAGCAATATTAAAGTATGTTTTTAGGGCTTGCTGCATTTTTTGTAATCTCAACATGCCCTATCCCTGAGACCTTTTGGCATGTTTTCCCCCATTGACCTCAATATATGTAATTGCTTCCTGAACATGCCATACCAACATGTGGTTTTTAATAGAAAGCAGCTCTAGCAATAACATGTGTGTACCCAGCTTATTTTTGACTAAGGCCACTTTCACACGGCAGTATTTTGCTTCAGAATTTGCAAGCCAAAACCAAGAGTGAGTGGGTCCGTAACACAGAAGAGGTACAAAGCTTTCCATTACAATTTTTCTCTGTTTAGGCTCTACTCCTGGTTTTGGCTTACAAATACTAATGAAACATGCTGACCTAAATACTGCCATGTGAATGTGGCCTAAGACCATGTAATAATGGATCACATGCAAAGGCATCATAAAAGGCTAATAAACCATTAAAAAGCAGAAATATAAACTGGACGTCTGAACAACATGTGACTTCATGAAAGCCGAGGTGTATGCCTTTAAACAAAGGCCTATGCAGCATTCCAATGTCTTCCAGGGAAACGATCTACCATGAGGTAAAAGTGAGAGTCTAGGAGATTAAACATGGCTAGTTACATTATTGGAAGCAGATGTTAATACGTTTTACTAAAATATGTTTTTTATATTTCCAGTTACAATTGTCATAAGAGCTGAAATTTTAAATTTTTGTCTAAAGCTAGCAACTTTTAGTAAATGATGCCGCAGGCTAGTTAAGAGTATTTTATATTTGTGGGTTGTGTTCATTTTCACTGAATAGCATGGGTAAATAACTGTTGTACTGAAGTCCAGAACAGAAGCAACTAGTAGCCGACTAAGGCCCTGTTCACATCATGTTTATTGATCCCCACCAAGCGTAAACGCATAAATATCAAAAACAGATATTCAAACGTATTCCTCAGTGTATCCCTTGACTCTAATGTGCCAAGCGTAGTCCAAACAGTGGCGGAACTACCGCTATAGAAGCCATAGCGGCTACTATGGGGCCCGCTGCATGAGGGGGCCGTGCCACCCGGCCCAGTACGGGCGGCACGGACTCCCTCATGCCCAGTGGTGTTGCTAGCACCAGGCATCCGGGGTCCCAGGCAACTGCCACATTGAATTGTACCTTCGTCCTACAATTGAATACTATGGCGGAGCAGGGGTCATCCCGGCCTACGCAAGGGTCCCAACCAGGTGTCCCAGCTGTGCAGCAGCTCCGTTCACCATGAGAACGGAACTAGGGGAGTACAATTTTTTTTTGGGGGGGTACTATCTACAAAGGGGGTGAACTTTTATTAGTATACGTGCTTGAAAATAATGTTGCAAGAATTATATAAAATAATGACATTCCCTGGCAGCTAGGAGCTATTAGTGTACCAAAGAGTGCCGCGTGACAGAGCAAGCTATTCTACCCCTATAACACTGGCAACTACTGCACTCTCATAAGTAGCCACACTGTCCTCATAAGGCTGCCCGCTACTTTTCTCCCACAACACTGCCGGCTACTGAGTCCTTATAAGTGTCAGCCACACTGCCCCCACAACACTTGTAAAACACTGCCCTCATAACATGTGTATGTTTGCATGAAAACAGAAAGTGAATAGAAACATACTATTCAGTCTTCTCAAGTTGTTATATTGGCTGATACCAGGGACCTACAGCTTTGCTTCTGTTCAACTTAATTTATGTAGTTGTGCATTCTGATATTTATATCTTAAGATCTGTCCTCACGATCCAATGGTAGTAATCTACCAGTTTATTAATTTATACTAACATACCTCTTTATTCAGTTTAGAGGATTTGATGTCACTACGACATGAAGTTCGAAGAGTAATATTTATTTAATTATATTATTATATATTATTATGATAAATGTATGATTATTATTATTATTATTATTATATTCAGGTGGATACTCTCTTTAACTGACTTCTTCCATTCTCCTGCATTGGTCTGTCCTAAGTGGCTCCCAGAGGATCTAGCGCTCAGAAAAGTTGATGTCTGAATCTCTAGGAACCTCAAGTCTCTGCACATTGTACTTTTTTGAGTAAGGATTTTTGGATTTTTCAGTATGGGATCCAATTTCATATATCATATATATTATAAATATATTGCTCCTGCATAGATCTGAAATACGCTCATAAGAAGCAGGTTTGGAGCTCATATGGCATCTGGCATTCAATATTCTTCTTCACGTGAAGAAAGCAATATTGCTTGATTTGGGTAAAACAAACAGACTGAACAAAATTGGTACTGTACCATGCAAACTGGTACAGCTGGAGGCTTGGCAAGTGATGTCACCGCACTAGGTCTAGTGACATCACTGTTCTAAAGGTTACCATCTATAGCTGATGTTTTATTGTAGATACAGGCCTGGTGCATATGGCAGTGCCATGTGTACAGATCCTAGACAGCTCCACACAGAATGCTGTAGGCGTCCATGTCTAATGCTTCTAGAGAATACCTCCATAATGCAGCATGCAATGGAGCATGCCACAATTTTTTTCTCACAGATTCCATTGGAATCAATTAGAGAGAAAAAAAACTGTGTGTGACTGTATAAAATTGGAGCACGCCAAGGTACAAGAGGCTATGGGCACCATATTATAGATTTGTGAAATATAAAAAGTGTAAAACATGGATCCGTGATATGACTGTGTGCATTA